>NC_134862.1:86736103-87042770 GCF_049852395.1 Peromyscus maniculatus bairdii
TGGAAGGGCAAAGTGATCTATCTAAGCCCTTTGACATCAGGCATGGATGGAGCTACAGGGTTTGGAGTTCGTCCTGCTGGGTTTCGGTTGGTCTTCCTTTGGTTCAGTATTTCTCATTAGGTCATGATTCCTCCCTTTTGGAATAGTGATGTATATTCTGTGCCCTTGTATTTTTGAAAGTATGTAATTTGCTTTCTGATTTTACAATTAAGAGATTGCCTGGAGTCTGAGATGAGACTAGACTTTTAAGCAGTGTTGAGACTAAACGACTATGGGGACTTTCAAAGTTTGACTAAATATCTTTGCATTGTGATATGGCTATGAGCCTATAGGGGCCCAGGGTGTGGAATATGGTGGTTTCAAGGATAGATGCCCCTCCATAATCTTAGGCATTTGAATACTTGGTTCCCAGTTTATGGCACTGTTCGGGTAGGATTAGAAGGTGGTTTTGCGGGAGGAAGTATGTCACCTGGTGCAAGCTTTAAAGTTAGAAAAGCCACATGTCATTTCCAGTTTGCTTTCTGTTTCCAGCTTAAGGTTCAAGATGTGAGTTCTCAGCAGCTCCTGTCACCATGCCTGCCTGCTGCCACCCTTCTCCACTGTGATGGACATGGAGTCTTATCCCCCTGGAACCATAAGCCCAAAGTAAACACTTTCTTCTATAAATTGCCTTGGTCATGGTGTTTTATCACAATAGAGAAGTAACTAAAATAATCTGGGTTTTAACAGCCCTTGAGTAGTCCCTTCCCTCCAGTTCTGCCTGCAGCTTGTATGACTTTTCTCTCGGGCCAGCTAAACTCAGTACCTGTAGCTTTCTTTGGTGGGCATCCTATTGTCCTGGGGATCTCTGTTTTAAGTGACTCCACCTTCACAGCTTTTATACTGTGTCATCTCAGGGCCACCTTGCAGAGACTCCAACCCTGCCAGACAATTGCCAGGCCTCAGTGGCTTTCTGGAACCATGATGCTAGCTAGCCTCATGATACTTTCTTATTTTTGCATGCCTGCAAAATTAGTACTGTTTAAATAATGATGCCAAGTTCTGCTGCCAGTTTTAGATGTAATCTGGTCCCCTTTACCACAGCTGTGGCCTCCATGTACCTTAGCAGTTCAGCCTGAGAACATACTTTCTTAGGCAGTTATTTTCTTGATTTTGATCAGGGAACCTCTTCCTCATTCTCAGCTCAGGCTCTCTTCTATCGAATTTGCATTTTTCACAATAGTCTTCAATAGGCAGAGGTTTATTGTTGTTGTTATAATCAGGGACAACTTTCCTGTTATGTCATTACAGAGTACAAGGTTTCTCTTTAAAGGCACTAGGCTCTAACAACTGCAGCTGCTGTCTTCACACGTGCCTTTTCTGCATCTTTATTTTTATTATATGTGTGTTGCATGATGGGGGGCTGTCATGGGATCATGCCATGGCACACGTGGAGGTCAGAGGACAACTTGTGGAGTCAGTTCTCCCCTTTCATCTTTACATGGGTTATGGACCAAACTCAGATTTCCGCAAGCACATTTACCACATAGCCATCCGTCTTCCTGGCCCTTTTCTGTATCTTTAAACTGACAATCCTTTTCTTGCCGGTGGGCACCTTGCTCACACTTTCCTGCTCTTCGCTAGCTACACATCTAAGAGGAATGAGTAGTAGTAAGCAGGCCAACGCCTGGGTGTTGTGCTGCCTGAAATCCCTGCCAAACAACCTAGTCGTCAACCACTTTGGAATCACCTTCATTTTCAGGACAGAGGTAGTGCAGCTAAATCCTTTCCAGGCTACAATACTATGGCTTCTAACCCAAATCTCAGGAGGGTCTCTGGGCCTCCTGCAGTTTGCTTTTCTCTTGGCATTTGTATTCGCTACTTTTCTGTTGCTGTAAGACAACACTCTGACCAGAAGCAACTTAGGGGAAGAAAGGGTTTGTTTGGCTTCCACTTCCAGGTCACAGTCCATCATTGAAGGAAGTCAGGGCAGAAATTGTGGAGGAAGACCACTTATTGGCCCACTCTGTGGCCCATGAGCAGCTAAGCTGCCTTTCTTATACAGACCTGCCTCCCGGTAGTACCTCCCACAGTGGGCGGGCCTCTCAACATCAGTTAGCAGTCAAGATAATACTCCAGACATACCCACAGGCCAATATGATCAAGGCAATTTTTCAGTTGAGGTTCCCTCTTCCCAGGTGACTCTAGGTTGTAGATTAGGTTAACAATAAAAACTAAGCAGCATGATAATCCTGTTCCTCTAAACTCCCCCAGAATGGTCTTTCCTTGCTAAATTACAGTGTTATCATTACAAAACTGAGTTTTTACCAACACACAATTATTAATTCTAATTTCATTACCATATTATTTTATTATTGCAATTTCATATTAATATCTGGCTGGACCAGTTTCCCTTCATTATTACACCTAAGTTTTCTTGGCTTTATTTTTTTTTTCTAGAAGTATTTTTTGATCTTTGAAAAGCAGTCTTACAGATTTTTTGTATTAAAATACAGTGTAAAATTTACCATCTTAAACATTTTAACTGTGTGAAGTTAGTAATATTAAGTGTTCTCCCATCATTTCCCAGTCAACCTCCAGAACCTTTTCATCCTGTAAAACAGAAACCATCTGTTGTGCTTTCTGCCCTGTTGTTTTGACTGAACACGTCCTGTAAGGTTTGCCCTTTGGTCTCTACCTTATGTTACTCAGCACGCCCTCCTCAGTGTCTGTCCATTTATGTGTGAGCATTTCCCCTTGAAGGCTGAATAGCAGTCACTGTACTTATGTACCTCAGTTTGTTTTTCTAGTCACCTGTTGATGATTACTTCTACTTTTGGCTATGATTAGTAATACTGCAAAAACAACTGTCGAGATCCCTGAATCCTAGCTTTTAATTATTTTTTAATATATGCCCAGAAAGCCTATATAGTTATCAATCTTTTTCCTCCTTATTGATAAAAGTAGGGATTTTTTTCTTTTAAATTTTTATCCAGAAAATTCATACAAAAAATGTAATAAGTAAATGCCCAGCTCCTATATCTGAGCCATCTTAGAATAAAACTAAATAAGCAAAATGCATAACATATTGAATAGCAGTAAGTGCTAAGGAAGAAAACAAATCAGAAACAAAGGGACAGTAAAGTCAGGGTGGTGTATTGTAATTTATACTAGAGTTTCAAATAGAGTGATCGAGAGGTGTACACTGTGGTTATCTAGAGAAAGTGTTCCAAAAGGAGAGCAAGTACAAGACCCTAGGTCGAGTCACATGCTGCCTCTAAGTAAATATATAGCAAGAAATAGATTTTAGGAATATTTCTGACTTATGTTCTCAAGTAGACTCGTGAAGATCTTTGAAAATAAACCAAGCAGTACCAAAGAGAAGCAGTCAGATTGGGGTAGACTCTACAGATAGGAGAAAGCACCTTTGCCTAACAGAAGGACAGTGGTAGCTGGTGAAGAGCTGTTTAAAAAACGGAACACTTGAGTAGTGAGTTAAAGTTAAAAAGGCTTGAGTGCTGGGCAAAAATAAGTCAGGAAATTCAGTCAAAGCCTGGTCTACCTTAAACTAAAATTAAAATGGTTTATAAAGGCAAGAAAAAGTTACTACAAGAAACAAAAGTCAAGCTAATCTTATGCTTTTTCATGGCCTGACTAAATTCTCAAGTTATATTAATTACTTGGGTTAGAGAAAAGATAAAAAGTATTGAGCAGCTATGCAGAGATTAGTCAGTAGATAGAAGTGAATCTTGCTGGTATTGGAAAAATTATACTTGAATATAGGTGTAAATTTTTTCATTAAAATATAACTATTTTGGGCTGGAGAGATGGCTCAGAGATTAACAGCACTGACTCCTCTTCCAGAGGTCCTGAGTTCGGTTCCCAGCAACCTCATGGTGGCTTACAACCATCTGTAATGAGATCTGGTGCCCTCTTCTGACCTGCAGGAGGCAGAAATGCAGGCAGAGCACTGTATACATAATAAATAAATAAATCTTTTATAAATACACACACAAACACACACACACACACACACACATACTATTTTGGAAGCTAACAGACATGGTCAAGGAGAGAAAACAAAACATAGCTATGCTACATAAGAAAGAAAGCAAAAGGTGGGGGATGAAGATAAAACAGACATGCTGTGTTAGGGGTTTCTAGAGGTGCATAATTTATAGAATATATATACATATATATGTATCTGCATATATGTGGGATTTATTAGAATGACTACAATCTGTGGTCCAACTAGTCCAACAATTACTGTCCACCAACAGGAAATCCAAGAATCTAGTAGTTGTTCAGTCCACGAGACTGGGTGTCTCAACTGGTCTTCAGTATAATCCAGAATCCCAAAGAAATAGGCTCTAATGCCAGGGAAGGAATGGACTTGCTAGGGAGAGAGCAAGCTTCCTTCCATGTCCTTTGTATAGGCTGCCAGCAAATGGTATGGTCCAGATTGAAGGTGGATCTTCCTGCCTCAAAAAATCTGGATTAAAGGTATGTCTTTCCACTTCAAAGATCCAGATTAGAAGTGGGTCTTCCCACTTCTAATGATTTAATTAAGAAAAATCCCTTCACACATGTGCCCAGCCATTTGGGTTTTAGTCAGTTTTAGATGTAGTCAAGTAGATAACCAAGAACAGCCATCACAAATGATATGAAATAATAGTAAAATCCCCTAATAAGTTTTATCAGTTGCAGTTATAGTGTCATTTGCCTTATTGAAAATTTAAAATCTGTTGGTCTTTTTTTTCCCCCTGTTGGTCTTTTATGACCTGTAGTTGGAGTTTTCCTGTACCAACCACCCAGTCCCAACTAACTACTCAGAGGCTTAATATTACTTATAAATGCTCAGCCAATAGCTCAGTCTTATTATTAGCTAACTCTTAGGTTTAAATTAACCCATATTCTATTTTACGCTCTGCCACGTGACTCATGGAATGTTATTTCATTTTCTACATGTCCTTGGCAGCTGGCTGGCTGGTGTCTCCTCTGACTCAACCCTTCCTCTTCCCAGAGTCCTCTGTCTGGCTGTCCCACCTATATTTCCTGTCAGGCTACGGGCCTGTCAGCTTTGTATTAACTAATGAGAACAATACATATTTACAGTGTACAGAAGGATTATTCCACAGCAATGACTTTTCAGCTTCATGTCCTCCATAGGAGAGTTATTTATTCATTTATTTATTCATTTTGGGCCAGAGTCTCTCTACATAGCTTCGTGTCATCCACAGGACAGCAACTGTTTGTTTGTTTTGAGGCAGAGTCTCTACATAGCCCTAGCTATTCTTGAAATCACTATGTAGATCAGGCTGTCTTCAAACTCAGAGATCTGCCTGCCTCTGCCTCCCAAGTGCTAGAATTAAAGGCATGTGCCACCATGCTCAGCTTTTTTTTTTATTTTAATTTGATGTTTTAATTAAAATTGTTTAGCTCACCATAACCTGGAGTCACCCAAGAAGAGAGCCTTAACTAGGAATTAATTTTCTAGATGAGATTGTCTTGTGGGCACGTCTGTGGGGATTATCTTGTTTGTCAGTTGAATTGGGAAGATACAGTTGTAGGTGCACCATTCCCTCTTCTGGTGGTCCTTAACTATATAAGATAAAGCTAGATGAGAGCAAGCAAGGGACCCATTTGTTTCTCTCTGTTCTTGACTGTAGATGAGCTTGACTTCCTGCCATGATGAACAGTAACCTGGGATTGGAAGCCAAATAAACCCTTTCCTCTATTAAGTTGCTTCATGTCAGGGTATTTGTCACAGCCACAGAAATGAGAGTAGAACATCCTCACAAAAAAAAAATTGTAGAAATAATCTGTATGTTTGGTCCCAAGTAGGGACCACGTGTTTCAAACCATTTATGAAATAATCCATACTTCCCATATTAACTTGGCCAAAGCTAACTGAAGACGTTTGTAAAAAATGAAATTTTAAGTGTAATAACGTTTAATAATTTGAGGAGGGAGATAATTGGTAGATATAAGACCTTGATTATTCCTATTAAAAGAGCTAACATTTAAGGGTTTTTGTTTACCAGCCATTATAAGGAGAAAGGAAGCCACGTGGTACCTCTTTAAGTTAAAGTAAAGCAAATAACAAAAAGAAAGGAAATCAAAGAAAGGGGAAGGAAAGTGAAAGAGAGAGAGGAGAAAAACCTGCCTACAATGTAAGTGTAGAACACAGATGTTAAGCACTCTTAACACTTAAACTATATTCTCATCCAGCGTGTTTTCTCCCCATAAGGCTGGAGTGGCTTTAGCAGTGGTTCTCACCTTCCTAGTGCCGCGACCCTTTAATGCAGGTCCTCATGGTGTGGTGACCCCCAACCACAACATTATTTTCATTGCTACTTCATAATTGTAATTTTGCTACTGTTATAAATTATAATATAAATGTCTGATATGCAACCCCCAAAGGAGTTGTGATCCACAGGTTGAGAACCACTGGCTTAGGGCGTTTGGCCAACATGTGCCAGGCCTTGATTCCATCCCTTGCACTGAAAAAAGGAAAACACTGTGTTTCTCTGTTGTCCTACTTTCACACTCCTTCCCTGTAACTCATGGATGGACAGTAACCAATAATAATAATAACTCATGAATGTACAGTAACCAATAATAATAATAACTCATGGATGGACAGTAACCAATAATATTAATAACTCATGAATGGACAGTAACCAATAATAATAATAACTCATGGATGGACAGTAACCAATAATAATAATAACTCATGGATGGACAGTAACCAATAATAATAACTCATGAATGGACAGTAACCAATAATAACAATGACGATAAAATAAAAAATGATAATACTATATATCCTAAACTGTTTTTCTGTGATAGTTAATGTAGTCAGCCTGGCTAGGCCATGGTTGAAGTTAGTGTTGCTGCCCTAGGTCTTGATTTACTGGTCTCCACAGTCTCATGAGCTAGTTCCTTAATCATTCATACTCCCCCATAGTCTGGGGTTAGATTCCACAGTCTTCCTTCCATTAGTCACTCTGCCACACTTCTAGCTGCTCCAATTCAAACAACTCTATCTACTCCACACCTCAGCAGCTGAATGTGGTTAGAGGAAAACACATAACCACTTTGACTGATCTCACTTAGAAATTGTGACCACATATCCCCAAAGAGCCCTTAAATGCTATCTGGCAGTGCTTCCTTATTCCTCTGGTCAATCGACTTTTCCAGTCTCCAAGACAGCCACAGTATTTCATACCCTCTCTCCTACTCCTTATTCTCAGCTCACTTTCCAAGATGACTTCACAGCTTATGTCACTGAAGTGTGCATTTTAAAAAATGGAAGAGTTTTCTCCTCTTTCCACCACCACTGGCCTATTATTGCCCCCTTTCCTCCTGTTGCATGGAGTGACGACTGCCCATGCCGTGGTCAGACTTCTGACCGTGTTGCGTTAGAGCCACTCTCTTCTAGCCTGCCAGTGTGAGCACGTTTCCCTCAGAATAGTTGTCACTCTGTTTCATCACTTTCCTCCCTGTACTACATCATTCCAGCTAACAAGTATATCTACTAAAATGTTTTTCCAGTGCAGAGCCATTGAAGTGCAGAGGAATTTACCATGACCTTTATATATCACCCACTGCATTGTACCACAATCTCAAGATGGAGATTTTCTCCTTTTTCAAAAAGATTTATTTTATTTTTAAGTGTGTGTGTGTGTTTGTGTGTGTGTGTGTGTGTCAGAGAGAGAGAGAGAGAGAGAGAGAGAGAGAGAGAGAGAGAGAGAGAGAGAAGAGAAGAGAAGAGAAGAGAAGAGAAGAGAAGAGAAGAGAGAGGGAGGAGAGAGGAATGTGTGCCATGTGCATGCAGGGATCCATGGAGGTTAAATGAGGGCATCAGATCCCCTGGAGCTGGAGTTCTAGGTGGTTGTGAACTGCCCAGTGTCGGTGTTGGGAACTGAAATGTGGTCCTCTGAAAGAGCGGTACCATGGCTCTTAACAGCAGAGTCATCTCTCTAGCTCTGGAGATTGGTCTTTTAAAATCAACTTCTCCAGAATTTTATTACTTTTATTTATAAAAGTGTTTCTCCTTTTCTAGGTAGGGTCTTGCTGTATACCCTAGCCTGGCTTCTAATTCACTGTCATTTTCCTGCTGTCTCTGTATTGCTAAGACCAATAACAACGAGAACTGACATGTTTTTTATTTGTGAGTACCAAACAGTAATGCAACAGCATAGATTTCAAGCTTCTCACAACAGGAAAGTGTCTTAGTTAGGGGTTCTATTGCTGTGAAAAGACACCATGACCATGGCAACTCTTTGGTTTTTTTCAAGACAGGGTTTCTCTGTGTAGCTTTGCGCCTTTCCTGGAGCTCACTTGGTAGCCCAGGCTGGCCTCGAACTCACAGAGATCCACCTGCCTCTGCCTCCCGAGTGCTGGGATTAAAGGCGTGTGCCACCACCGCCTGGCGGGAACATGGTTTCTATCCTTAGGTTTTATGGTAGTGTAGCCTTGGGGAAGTCAGCTTCTGTGGCTGTGTTCCTCTAAAATGGGAATCATAGCAGTGTCCATATCATGGAGTTATTGCAAGGATCATGAGTCAATTAAAATGCTTAGAATGATAACTGGTACCCAATAAGCATTAGAAACTGGTGACTGTTATTAGTAGTGTTATCATTTGCAGGACTGTGTAAGCTAAGTGAGCCACCATTTACCTGCTTTAGCAGTTACTTAGTAACTGTAGTTTATCTGTAGCTCAGTGATAAAGCATTTGCCCAGAACATGAAGCCCTATGTTCAATCTCTAGTACTGCCTTGGGGGGGGGGAGACGACAAAAACCTTAAAGTGCAGTTCAACTTTCCTCACTTTATTTAAAGAAATGTTACGCTATAGGGAAAAAACAGTGCTAACCGAATTAAAGTACTAAAAGCATGATTGTTTTGTTGGACACTAGCTTCAAAGTCTCCGTAATACATGTACAAAATTAGGGTTAATTAAGTATTATAATGCTCTCAGTGTTGTAGAAGTTGTTTAAAAAGAAGATGATTAGCAAATTTGTTCAGTGAGTAAAATAGTTCAGTAAATGTGGTGGTTTGAAAGAAAATAACCCCCAATAGTCTCATAAGAAGTGGCACTGTTAAGACGTGTGACCTTGTTGGAGTAGGTGTGGCTTTTGCTGGAAGAAGTTCATCACTAGAGGATGGGCTTTGAGGTCTCAGATGCTCAAGCCAGGTCTAGTGTGATGTTCACTCTCTGCTGTCTGCCAATCTGATACAGAACTTCCAGCTATGTCTCCAGCACCATGTCTGCTTGCACGATGCCATACTTCCTGCCATTATGATAATGGACTCTGAAACTGTAAGCCAGCCTCAATTAAATGTTTTCCTTTATAGGAGTTGCTGCTGGAGCCGGCAGTGGTGGCGCGCGCCTTTAATCCCAGCACTCAGGAGGCAGAGCCAGGTGGATCTCTGTGAGTTCGAGGCCAGCCTGATCTACAGAGCGAGTTCCAGAAAAGGCGCAAAGCTACACAGAGAAACCCTGTCTCGAAAAACCAAAAAAAAAAAAAAAAAAGAGTTGCTGCTGGAGCTAGAGAGATGGCTCAGTGGTAAAGGGAACTAGCTGCTCTTCCAAAGGACCTGGGTTCAATTCCCAACACCCACACGGCAGTTTACAACTGTCTGTAACTCCAGTTCCAGGGAATCTGACACCGTCACACAGACATACATGCAGGCAAGCACCAATGCACATAAAATAGGAATAAATAAATAATTTTTTTTAAGTTGCCATGGTCATGGTGTCTTTTCACAGCAATAGAAACCAGTTTCTAAGACATCAGTAAAAGTGCTTGCTATGCACTTAAATGTGCTATGCACATGGTAACCTGAGTTCAATCTCCAGAGCCCATAGAAGAAGAGAACTGACTTCCATGTCTCCACATGCACTGTTTTCCATGTACACCCTTACACATCATACACATGATAATAAATATTTTTTAAAGGAAGAGGAACTTAGCATGAGAAAAGTTCATAATACCAAAAAGTAATTAGAATTTCTAGCTTGTCCAACAGTGTGCAAGAACTATTAAGAAGGATCTAGCATGTTTATTGCCTCTAGCAGCTCTTGGTGTGGCTGAATTGTGTGGAAGTTGTGTGGTTCGTGTCATTTGAAATTCTAGTTTGCATAAAGATATCTTCTTGGTTTTGCCTGCTTTTCAAATTGGAATTTAGATACAATATTTAAAATAGTGTTTCTCTGTACTGAGTTCATGGCAAAGTGAGCAAGCACATTGTGTGATGTTCAGGCAATAGAAGGCCATAGCAGTTTCTGTTTTTCTATTTGTGGTAGTACCTGAAGGGGCACCATAATTTCATGTTTTAGGAGAAGTGATAAATTAACCTCCTCCTTATTCTGAAGTTGTTAAACACATTTCATGATCATATAGAAAAATTAGGGCCAATAAAGATAGTTATTAGGAAGTAAAGTTGTGTGACAGAAGGCTAGCAACTGTGGTCTGTATTGACAGCCACTCATTTCCCTAACAATAGTTTCCATTTCTCTCTCTCTCTCTCTCTCTCTCTCTCTCTCTCTCTCTCTCTCTCTCTCTCTCTCTCTCTCTCTCTCTCTTTTCTTTTTCTCTTTCTTTTTGGTTGGTTGTTTTTTGAAATGGGGGTTTCTACATATCAAGCTCCAGGCCAGCTATGGCTACACAGGATTTCTCTGGGTATCCCTGGCTGTCCTGGAACTCTAGACCAGGCTGACATCAAACTCAGAGATCCACCTGCCTCTGCCTCCTGAGTGCTGGGGTTAAAGGCATGCACCACCACCACCACCACCTGGTTTATAATTTACATATTTCACATAGACAGAGTAAGTGAAGATACACTTTAGAAAGACCACTCAAAAAAATTGTTCTTTTATGCTTCTGTTAACACCAAATTGTAACTGATTTACATTCTTTTTGTTTTTTTTTTTTTTTTTTTTTTGAGACAGCATTTCTCTGTAGCCCTGGCTACTTGCTTTGTAGACCAGACTGGCCTTGAACTCACAGAGATCCTCTTGCCTCTGCCTCCCAAGTGCTGGGATTATAGGCATGTGCCACCCTTGCTGGGCCTGATTTGCATTCTTAATGAGTTCTTATGGTCAGAGATCAAATTCATCTTCCTGTCTCACTGTCTAGCACAGTTGTTAGCATATATTTTCTTGAATCAAAGTTGCCTTTTTTTTTTATAACTCTGCAGGTAGGTATGCATTTAAAGCTAGATATGGTGGCTCATACTGCAGTCAATTCTCGAGAGGCTATGGCTCACCCATGAATTCGAAGCCAACCTTTACTACATTCTGAGCTAGACTGGCTACAGAGTTGAGACCCTATCTCAAAACAACACAACCAATGTAAAATAAAGTTTAAACTGAGGTACAATTTAGAAGTCTCTTCTGGAACAGTGTTTCTCAAATTTATCTAGAATCAACTAAGTAATATATTTTATACAATAATCCCTATGTACACATGTAACTAAAACCACATATTTAGGAAGGACCTTATCACATGTCCTCAATGAATACTACTATGTGGTGTTTATTTACAATGCTGGTGTAACCCAGTGAAACAATTCAGGAATTCATTAATGACTAGTCATCTTCAGTTTAAGATATATTCTCAAAATCAGAAAAAAATTTTATAGAACTTTTTCAAAAACTTAAAATACTACAAAAAAAGTTGCTAGCTAATCCTTTATAATTAAGAATATAATAATTTTAAACTTCAAGACTTTTAAGTACTGACTGCTATATAAATAATATAATGAAATGATTTTATATAATAACTTTGTAAAATAATGCTTTGATCACCAAGGACAGTTAGTAGGAGACAGTACTATGGTGTGATTAATTAGCCTGCAGTTTAAATTATTCATGGTTTATTTGAGGCTTTTAATTCAGTAAATGAAATACTTCCTATTTACTGAGCACTCTTTTTTGGGGGGAAGCAAGTCAAACATTCCACTCAACATCTTATGTAAACACTTGCTCTAGATTTGGAGAAAAACAGCCATACTTGACACTTACTCACATTGCCTAACACTGTTGTGTACAGAAGGTGGTTCCAAGTCCTAAGTGGCTGAATTAAGTGTTTCGGGTTCCAGACCAGGGAAACAGCATTTGTCATTGTCGATCTCAAACTGGAAGCATCAGGATTTATTAAATTGATAAGGCAAGTCATTGACTAAAGTGAAGTTTCATGAAAGGTCTCTGTCAGATGAAGAGCAATAACTCAATTCATTTGATTATACAGTAGTTTAAAATAATAAATAGAAGTATTTAAGCCAGTTTTTGTATTGAAGCAAAATTGAACCCAAAGTAATAATGTATATTATTGCCTTTCTACATATCTTTCCTGTTGTTTCCTTTCCTTTTGTTAATACTGTGGGATGCTTAGTTTTCTAGATGTGAGTGAATAAATAAGACTAAATGGTATCAGAGGAGGTAAAATGTACATCAATGGCTCTTGTCCGTATGCTTACCTTTTCCCTGGACATTAGGAAGTAAAGATCTTGTACCAAAATGAGATTTGGTTCTCTAGCTCTCTCATGGCCCTCACAAATATAAACAACCTATAAAATACAGTCTTATTTCAAGAGACCTTGTACTCAACCCTGTACTTCTCCAGAATATAAATAAATCTTGTAGGAGTCTTAAAGTAGAGTCAGATTAACTCTAACATTGTTTGCTCTTCAATTTAGTGAGTCACCACCCTTGGTAATTTGACATCAGGTCTGAAAGAATCATGAAAATTGTTAAGAATTCACAATTGGCAGATAACTAGAACTGATCTACTTGTTTACACACACACCGGCCTTTTCTAGTGTACTGAAAAATAATAGTCTATAATCTTCAGTAGATATATGCATTTGATACTTTTTTTTTTTCAGTATAGAAAGTACATCCCTATTCCTTTTTCCTTTAATCTTTTTTTTTCTTCTGTTTGTGACTGGCTTTGTAGCCTCAATGGCCTTAAACTCTCCTGAGTATTGGTATTACAAGTTTGAGCCAAGATTTCTGACACTTAGTGTTTACTAGAGACCACACACTCTTCTAAGAACACATGGTGTTGATTCATTTATCCCTCACAGTAGCCCTCTAAGATGGATTCTGTTTATTACCTCATCATGTACACATGGACATCAAGGGTCAGAGAATTTAGACATCTCCCAATTTGAATTAGTAAATAACTAAGCCAGTATTTACACCAAAGCTCCAAAATATCGAATTAACATCACATTAACTTTTTTTTTTCTTATCTTTCCTGTTGGTTTGTTGTTGTTTTTTTTAAGACAGGGTTTTTTCTGTGTAACAGTCCTGGCTATCCTGGAACTCACTCTTTAGACCAGGCTATACTCAGCTCACTGAGATCCACCTGCCTTTGCCTCACAAGTGCTGGGATTAAAGGTGTGCGCCACCACTGCCCAGCTTTTTTTTTTTTTTTTTTTTTTTTTTTTTTTTTTTTGGTAGACAGATTGAGTACCTTAAAAAGTTACCAAATCTACTAACAAACCAAGGCTAAACAGCTGGATGTTCACTGATGTTCAGTGTCTTCTATGCTGTTTCTGTTAGTGGTAATATTTGGATACATTTTTCTAACTTGATTAGTTCAAATACAGTTGAAGAAATTCCCTTGTGCTCCAGACTAGAAGATTATGGCCCCTTGAGTCTAGAGAAATTTTAAGTTTCAAATGAAAATGTTTGCCATTTTCCCCCATACAATTCCTGAGGGATCATATTGTGACGCCAGCACTGCAAAAACTTGGCTATGGAGCCGCGGTTAGTGGATCTGCCCCAAGGTCTGGTGCATTCCTCCTTTGTACAGCACCACCTCTGTGTGATGGCTTTTGTCTGCAGGACCGGCCCCTGGTGTCACATGTAACTCTTCATCCCACTCTGGCAAGTGTTCTTAGCCCACTCAACTCTGGTTGGACCACACTCTGGGAACAGAGGTGGCCTGCCCCTGGTTCAAATAAAAAGCCAGCTTCTGAGACTGTTTGAATAAAATATCCTGGATAATCCATTTTTTTCTCAAGTATGTTGTTTAAACTTTTGACATCTGTTACTATTTAGACAACAAAATCAATAAAGACATATTCAACACAAATTAACAGAAATCTTGCTAACATCCAGTCATAATCTAGTTCAGCAGCTTGTTTTGTTTTTCATAGATGCTTGTTCTTGGCTGTGATTTCATTTTTGCATATTTATAATATTTCCTGTTAGAAAAAAATGTTTCTAGTTTATAAAATGGAATTAAACAGATACATTATACTTGATTTTCTACAAAAGCATGAATTTCCATATTGCAAGTTTAAAAAGCCCTGAGCTTCGTAGGGAGATTCTGCTCTAATAAGTTTTGGTGGTAGCTAAATAATTCTTTAAAAGTAATGGTAAGAAGAACTGTGAAGCTTGGCAGTGGTGGTGGTGGTGGTGGTGGTGGTGGTGGTGGTGGTGGTGGTGGTGGTGCAGCACACCTTTAATCCCAGCACTCGGGAGACAGAACCAGGTGGGTCTCTTGAGTTCCAAACCAGCCAGGACTATATACATACACAGGGAAACCCTGTTTTAAAAAACAAAGGCGGGGGGGGGGGGGGGGGGGGGGGGACGACTGTGCCTCTGCCGGGACACTGCTTGCCTGGGACCTGACTTTAGATCTCTAGCCCCCTTGTAGAAGCCAGGCATGCTCTGCAGCCCCAGCTCGGGGTCAGGGCTCAGAGACAGGCCAGTCTCTACCAACCTAGCCACATTTGTGAGTTCCAGATTCAGTGACAGTTCCCATCTTAACACACAACCTTTATATACCATGCACCCACACACAAGCCATAAAAGAAAAAAAAAATCACACAGAGACACATGCATACATAATAATAAGAAGAAAAATAATAAAAGTAGCCAAGCAGTCTTGGTGTGCGCCTTTACTCCACCATTTGGGAGGCAGAGGCAGGTGGACCTCTGAGTTCGAGGCCAGGCTGGTCTAGACTGAGTTTCAGGATAGCCAGAGCCACACAGAGAAACACTGTCTCAAAAAACAAAAACAAAACAAAACAAAAAAAGATAAAAGTAATTAAAAGAGCTGGACCTGGTGGTACATACTTGTAATCCTAACTCCAGAGGCTACCTAGTGCATCCAAGGAATTCAAGTCCTGCCTTGAGTCTATAACAAGACTGTGACTCAAAAAAAAAAAAAACAAAAAAACAAAAAAAAAACCCAAAAGCCCAAAGGACCAAAACAATGATGACAAGGAATAAACACCAAGTTAGAGAAGCACTGGAAATCACTACTACTAATGTTACAATCTTTACCTGTGAAAGGATATTAGTTACTTCAGCATGAATAATTAGCAGTGCTAAATCACTGTAGGAGACATCTCATTCAATCTCAAAACAGGCCCTCACCCATACTGTCTGCCTAGCAGAGACAGGACTTGATAAGGCGTGCTGACCTTGAATTAAATTCCTGTCTTCCCAGGCAGCCTGCCATTTATGTAAAGAGTGAGCCTTCCAGGCCTATTCTCTAATAATAGATCTAGGAAGCCTGAACAGGAGCAGAAACATTTGGGGGGCATCTCTCTCTGACCAACTCTCCAAGGAAAGGCTTACCCTTCAGTGGCGAATGTATTCAGGAAAATGCTCACACCAAGAAAAAGCATCTGTTTACTCATTTGGTAATGAAAATTCAGTTTCTTCTGAAATGTGCTGCTGCTGCGTGTGAAGAGGTGGTGCCTAGAATACACACTTAATTTTTCTGCTGCTGTTGAAGTGCTACTTTTTTATGTTCTGTTTCCCTTGTAACTAAAAGCACATGTTTAGAAGGCAGCTTAGGATTAGAAATGCAGACTGTAATTTAAGAAGTAATCTATTTAAAGTTTGGCTAGGAATAGAAAGTTCAAGAACTATTTCCTTTAGTGTTGCTAGAAAAAATTTTAGGGTTTCTATAGTTCGCATTTTGTGTTTGTTTTCATTGAGAGTCATATTCATAATCTATATGGAGGCAAGTATTGATTAAGCAGGACATCAGTTACCTATTTGTGTTATCAGGTACATACTTCCTAGAGTGTACTTACACAAACCTACATGATATAGTCCACTCACCTCACCATGGCCTGGTGCTGTGGTTGAAACCCAGTGCACATAGTACGTGTCACCTATGGGTACAATAAAAGGTGAGGTAAACATGAGATGCTGAGACTTCTGTCCACATAACACAGCATCTAGCTCTACAGGAAGTTTTCCCCCCTTTTCTTTAATAAGTATGAGAAGTACATTGTAAAATAACAGCAAAAAGTGTAGTAATACTTAAGCCAATAACATTTTTATTATCAAGTCCTTTGTACTATAATTATATGTACTATACTTATATAAAATATATTATATATACTTATAGGTTTGTTTATACCAGTATCACCACAAACATATAAATAGTTTGCACTGTTACTTTAATTATGTGTCATTAAGCAATAGGAACTTTTCAGCACTATTATAATCTTATGGTGTCATCATATATGAGGATTGTCACTGACTAAAGAATCATTGTGGCATGTGAGTTCTACATGATGAGATGTTCCTCTCATTATAAAGTTTTACTGTATAACATCTCAAAATAAGAAACAAATTTATTTCCTTATGAATTTCTTTGTTCTCAGATTGCTAACAAGGAAAAAATTGGCATTGCCAATTAAAAGAATAAAATCTGTATTATACTTGGAAAAATTACTGATGAAGGATTCACGACATGCATAAAATAGATCTTGTTTAGTCAAAACAGATAACTATAATTTTTATTAATAAGACAATATACTCAGCCAAGTGTAGTGTTAGAGCATGTCTGTAACCTCTCTATTCAATAGGCTGACTGAGGAAGATTGTGACTTCCAACTAGCCTGGGTTACATAGCAAAACGCTTGTCTCAAAATGTGCTTGTACATGCATTCTTGTGCCATTTGTTACAAATTAGTGGAGCCTTTACTACATTGAGAACTATACAAAATTTTCATTACCATAAACAGAAAACTCATACTCATCAGCAGTCACTCCTCACACCCCAAACTCTGTGGTCATAAGCAGTGTGTGACCTACTTTCTACTTTGTATCTGTATAGATTTGCCTATTATGGGCTGCTCATATAAGTCATGTAATGTGTTATGTGGTGTTCCTGTAAGTAGTTTTTAAGCAACAACAATATTGTGCCTTACACAGTATTAAACGCCTTCAAAGAAATAGATGTTGGGAATGAGAATTGTACTTAAGTTGTTTAATTCTGTCCAAAGGAATATTTTTTGTTAAAAAACAAAACAAGCTGGGTGGTGGTGGCACACGCCTTTAATTCCAGCACTCGGGAGGCAGAGGCCAGCCTGGTCTACAAAGTGAGTTCCAGGAAAGGCGCAAAACTACACAGAGAAACCCTGTCTCAAAAACCAAAACAACAACAACAACAAAAACTGTTTGTAGGAATTTGTGGCTTTCTAGAACCTTGAGCGAAAGCAACCTGATTGTCCAACTTCCCATTTGAAAGAAACTACCACTTACAAAGAAAACTGTCTGGTATTTGTTTATCATCGTGTTGCCTCAGCATTTCTTCAGACACTTTCTATAGGCCACATGTCATTATTGTTAATTCCAAAGTTCTGACCAGATTTTGAGGTGATACATGTTTCTCCTTTTTAAGAGTCTCTCATTTTATGAAAAAATGTATCAAAGCATAGCCATTTATTTCTAGAATATAAAGACTTGAAGTTTAGACTGAAATAATAGAATCCACAATATATATTAGTTCTAAGCATGGAATCTATTAAGTATGAGAGCAATTACTTTCATTTGTGAAAAGAGAATAAAAGATTTTTTGAGTTCAAGGACCTCATTCGGCCAAGTGCCTTCTGATCTTACTCTCTTGTCAGAAGTCACCATTTAAGTATAACCTTTTTCATAAAATTGTGTCCCTTTTTAATAAAACACTTAGATTCCCATTCTGGAAATGTGTTACAAAGCACTTTTGGAAGACTATTTACTGTCTACCTAAAAGAAAAGTTATGATTAATAGTGAACATTAGTTGGAAATAAAACACTATACATATATCTCTTTTTTTGGAAAATGTTCTATATTTTGAAAGAAGTGCACATGAAGAGAGGTAACTTTAGAGTTATCTATACCCAGAATAAAGCCTATTGGTACTGTTGTTAAGGATAGCAGTAGTACATTGACCAAAGCATTGGTTCCAAGCTGTATAAACAATTAGTTGCTTAACTGGAAATGACTAGCAGATAATTGTTATGGAATAATCTTTTTTGTACACTGTGAAGATGTGTCTTTGCCAAGGTACCTTCTGATTGGTTTAATAAAAGAGCTGACTAAGCTGGGCGGTGGTGGCCCATGCCTTTAATCCCAGCACTCGGGAGGCAGAGCCAGGTGGATCTCTGTGAGTTCGAGGCCAGCCTGGTCTACCAAGTGAGTTCCGGGAAAGGCGCAAAGCTACACAGAGAAACCCTGTCTCGAAAAACCAAAAAAAAAAAAAAAAAAAAAAGAGCTGACTGGCCAGTAGCTAGGCAGGAGGTATAAGCAAGATAGCCAGACAGAGGACGCTGGGAGGAAGAAGGGCAGAGTCTGAGGAATTGTGGGAGACCTCCAGAGAAACAAGATGAACGTGCTGTGTTGAAAGAAAGTACAGCCACATGGCAGAGAGTAGATAAGAAATATGGGTTAATGTAAAATGAAGAATTAGCTAGTAATGAGCCTGAGCTATTGACCAAGCATTTATGACTAATAAGTCTCTGAATAGTTATTTGGGAGCAGCTGCCAAGTCACAGAGAAACTCTGCCTACATATAATCCTGAGACTTTACAGTGAGTGTTTCTGCTTTCTTAATATGAAAAGGGAGCAAAAAGAGAATAGGGAGAAATTTAGGAAGGCATCTCTTGCTGCAAGGAAGCAAAGAACTAATCATTCTCATTAGTTGCTTCCTACCTATCCTTTCCCTTTTTGTTTTGTTTTCAGCAGGGTCTTGAATTTCTCCCAACCCTCCTGCCTGGGTCTCCTGAGTGCTAGGATTGCATTATGTGCCACCATGCCTAGCCTTCCCCCTACCCTTTGTTTTGTTTTGTCTAGATAGTCAGAAGAGTTGAAAGAAGAGTATAGTATAGTCTACATATGTACCCTTTGCCTAAATTGACCAATTTTTAACATTTGCCACATTTCATTTCTATTTCCTGTTCTCTGTCTTTCATAGGAAACAAATGAAAACATAGCAATTAATATCTAAATACTTGTATGTGTAAGTATAAAGAAGACATTCTACCTAATTGCAATATCTTTATTGTACCCAGGAAATTTTTAATTACTACAGTACTATCTAGTTTATATTCATATTTCCCCCAGCTATCCCAATAGTGTTCTTTTTAGCTTTAATATTTTTTAGTGTAGGTCTTAGTCAGGGTTCATTCATTACATTTGATTTTCCTAAGAATAGTCATTTGCCTTTTCCTGTCATATTTAAAAGACCAGGTCTCTCTCCTCATAGTGCTACGATGTCCAGACTTAGGTTATTCTTCTTTGTTATTATTCTGTTTAATACATTCTCAAGAAAACCCAAAGGGGATGTAGCCTTTGTACTGTATGACACATCACATCAGCTAACCCAACTCTCAGTAGTCTTAGTCACTTGAGTAAGGTGGTATTTACCACACTTTTCCATTGCAGAAGTATCTTTTCTCTTTGTAACTTAAAGGGATGTGGGGGAATACCTTGACACTATGTGATCATCAGTTTTCATCCATCTCTTCCAGTAATTTTATCACTCATTTGTTGCCTGACTCAAATGAGGGCTTCAAAGTGGTGATGACTCAATTCTGCCGTGCATCTACATTTTACTGCCTAATTTTCTTTTTTTTTTAAGCTTTTCCTCCTTCCCTTTAAAAAACAAATTACTCTAGATTCAGAGAGTCATCTTTTTATTGAATACTCTTAGTTACTGTTCTATTGCTGTGAAGAGACACCATGACTACAACTCTTATAAAAGAAAGCATTTAATTGGGACTTGCTTACAGTTTCAGAGGTTTAGACCACTATCATCATGGTGGCAATATGCAGGCAGACATGGTGCTGGAGAAGAGGTTGAGAGTTCTACATTCAGATCAGCAGGCAGCAAGAACAGAAAGAAACTGGGCCTGACTTGGGCTTTTAAAACCTCAGAACACTCCCCAGTGACATTTCCTCCAACAAGACCACATGAACTCTAACAAGGCCACACATTTTAATCCTTTTCAAGCAGTGCCACTCTGATGACTAACCATTCAATTACATGAGCCTATGAGAGCCATTTTTATTCAAACCAACACAACTCTATAGTTCATTATTAAGAGTTTCCTCAATGTTCAAGTCTGGAGGTAGTGGTGCCCGCCTTTAATCCCAGCACTTGGGAGGCAGAAGCAAGTGGATCTCTGAGTTCAAGGCCAGCCTGGTCTACAGAGTGAGTTCCAGGACAACCAGCATGACATAATGAGACCCTATCTCAAAAAAAAGTTTCTGATGTTCAAATTTTCCCACAGTTGGGCAGTAGAAGCCACTTGTGGTCAACTTCTGTATCATTTTGACATGTCTCCGTCAGACAGTGCCCCAGTCGGGCTGCTTCATCAGTGAGTTGAGTTCACAGTGGTACAAAAGCAATGTGCAGTCAGTAGAAACTAGACTTGAAATTTTGAATTTTGATTTCAGCATGTTGGACAACAATTATAGTGAGCCAAAGCTCCAACTATTCAAATGAGCCATAGCCAGTCTGTGATGTTCTGGAAGGTAGGATTATTCAATGCATTATTAAATTATCAGAAACTGAGCATTCCTAATATTCTACTTTAAAATACTTACTTTAGATTCTAAAGTTTAGAACCTTTTTCAAAAAATTTCCCACTTTCAAAGACAGGGTTTCCCTGTGTAACAGCCTTGGCTGTCCTGGAATTCACTTTGTAGACCAGGCTGGCCTTAAACTCACAGAGATCCACCTGCCTCTGCCTCCAAAGTGCTAGAATTAAAGGCATGAACCACTATATCCAGCCCTTTTTCTAATTGTTAAAGTAATACATAACACCTAGAAAAACAGTCCTGAAATATAATTAGAAGTGAAAAGATTGCTGGGTGGAAGTGGTGCACGCCCTTAATCCCAGCACTTGGGAGGCAGAGCCAGGCAGATCTCTGAGTTCAAGGCCAGCCTAGTCTACAGAGTGAGATCCAGGATAGGCACCAAAACTACACAGAGAAACCCTGTCTTGAAAAACCAAAAAAAAAAAAAAAAAAAAAAAAAGTGAAAAGATCCCGCTAAATATCATTTCTGCCCTGTCTATGTCCATCACTGAACTGCCAACAATTTGATGTATTTCGGATCTTATTTATTTTTGAGATAGGGTCTCACATAGTCCTGGGTAGCCTCAAATTTACTATGTAGCCAGAGATGACCATGAACTTCTGATTCTTCTGCCTCTACTTACCATTGCTGGCACTACATGCATGTGCCACCATGCCCAGTGGTGCTGGGGATTAAACCCAGGGCTTTGTGCACATGCCAGACTCTACCAACTGAGCTACATCCTCAGTCCCCAGCCCTTCCTTTTGGTATAGTTGGTTAGTCATGCTACAGATATAATGACTTGGTTTTTCTTTTCACTTTATATTACTTTCTAAATTTTGATTCAAAGTGTTGGAACAAAGCTCCCTGACAGGCATGCAAACAACAATCTGTAACTATATATCCTATATAAGTCATTATCTCATTCCTTTTTAGTAATTGTGTGATAATTCATAATATGGATTTTTAGTTTCTTTAACCATTTGTATTAGGTAGGTTTCTATTGCTTTGATAAAACAACCATGACAAAAAGCAACTTAGTAAGGAAAGGGTTTTTCTGACATACTCTTCCATAACTGTCCATCAGTGAGGGATGTCAGAGCAGGAATTCCAGGAAGAAACCTGGAGGCAGGAACTGGAGCAGAGACTACTGAGAAATGCTGCTTGCTGGCTTGCTTCCCACAGCTTGCTTGCCTACTTTCTTATACAACTCAGTACTACCAGCCAGGTATGACATCAACCAGAGTAAACTGGGCCCTCCCACATCAATCTTTAGTTGAAATATGCCCCCACAGACTAGTTTTATGGAAGCGTTTTCTCAGTTGAGGGCCTACCTCTTCCCAGATGACTGTAGCTTGTGTGAAGTTGACAAAAAAAAAAAAAAAAAAAAAAAAAAACTAACTTAATACACCATTCCTCTACTGATACTTCTTATTTCAGGTTTTTTGGTATTATAGACAATAATAATATTTTAGAACATGCCTTTGTATGTGTACAAGTATTACTATAGAGTAGATTCCAAGAGGCAGAGTAGTTAAGTAACGACCTAGATTTGTTCACAAATGTGCAGTCTTCCTCATCCTTTTCTTAACACAAAGTATTGACAGTCATAGTCAAAAAAGGGATAGATAAGTATTTTCCTGTTTACTAGTGAGGTTATTATTATTAGTTCATGTTGGTTGACTACAAATTGTTTCTGTGGTTATTTACACATAAAATGGTTTTTACTGCATGCACTTATGCTCCCCTCCTTCCCAAATTATATTCAGTAAATTATACCCTTCATGTTCTTGCCTTCCAATTTCTGGTTGTCGAAAATGGGAACCCAGTAGATTTGAGTAGAGAGGATATTCAAAATATATTAAACTTTATTATATTTATTGCATTTTTTTCTCCCTATGTGTTTTTTTTTTATCTTTCGGTATTACTTAAGTATACACAATTCTTTAATGACAATTATTCTACTACATTTATTTGTGTGTGTGTCTGTGTGCCATGGTGCTCATGTAACAGTCAGAGGACAGCTTGCAGGAGCCAGTTTTCTTCCTGCCATGTGGCTCCTGGGTACTGAACTCATAAGACTTGGCAACAAGCACCTTTACCCTCTAAGGCAGCTCATTGACTGAAAGTTAAAATTTTTTTTTAAATGTGTGTATGTATATGTATATATATATATATATATATATATATCATATATATGTTGATTTTTCTCTTTCTGTAAGCTCAAGCAAGATGTTTTGCTTTACTTAAGTTCACTTTTCTCAGCTAAAAAAAAAATTTTTTTAGAGACAAAGTCTTGTCTTATATAGCCAGTGCTGACATCAGACTTACTGTGTAGTCCAGGCTGGTCTCAAATTTTCAGTCCCCTAGTGTCAGCCTCCTTTTTACTAGTATTACAGGCATACATCACCATTCCTGGCTTCTGATCGTTAGACACACTAGAATTTTTGGATACATAGAAGTTATTTTTATTTATCAGGTTTTTGCCAATATATTTTAGTAATTTGTCCTCTTAAAAGATGCACACTTTTAATCCCAGCACTCAGGAGGCAGAGGTAGGCAGATCTCTGAGTTTGAGGCCAGCTAAGGCTACACAGAGAAAACCTGTCTTGAAAAAGAATGAAGATAGGGTAGGGGTGTTCTTTGCTTTTTAGAGTTTTCTTTTTTTTTCTTTTTCTTTCTTTTCTTTTCTTTTTTTTTTTTTTTTTTTGATTAGCATATAAAGTAATGAGTTTCATCTGGTATCTTCATATGTTTCATTATACTTGCTTCTCATTCATTGCCTTCCACACTACCCTTACCTCTGTCTCCTGCCCACCCCTATGGGTACATTCTTGCCCTCCTTTTTCCTTTTTTTTTTTTTGAGAGGGTTTTGCTGTGTCACCCATTCTGATTTTAAATTCACCACCCTCTGCCTCAACCTCCCAAATGCTGGGATTATTGTCACCACCATAACTAGTTTAATAATTATCCTTCCCCCCCCCCCCCCCAGAGCTAAGGACCCAGGGCCTTGGGCTTGCTAGGAACCGCTCTACCACTGAGTAAATTCCCAACCCCTAATTTATCCATTGTTAATAAATGGTTCTAAATACTACCTTTGTCAAACAGCAACTTTTTATATGTGTGTATAAACATCTGTTTCAGGATATTCTTGCTATGTCCTGTATGGTTGTAATTACTTTTTCAGAGTTGGGAACCAAACACAGGGCCTGTACATGAGCTGGGATTCTATAACTCAGCTACCTTCTCAGCTGTAGTGAATGTTTTTGATATCTAATTGGGAAGTGTCCTAGTTTTCTTTGTTGCTGTGATAAAACACCATGACAAGCTGGACAGTGGTGGCACACGCCTTTATCCCAGCACGTGGGAGTCAGAGGCAAGAGGACTTCAGCCTGATATACAGAATAAATTCCAGGACAGGCTCCAAAGCTGCCCAGAGAAACCCTGTCTCAACAAACCGAGAGAGAGAGAGAGAGAGAGAGAGAGAGAGAGAGAGAGAGAGAGAGAGAGAGAGAGGGAGGGAGGGAGGGAGGGAGGGAGGGAGGGAGGGAGGGAGGGAGGGAGGGAGGGAGGGAGGGAGGGAGGGAGGGAGGGAGGAGGGACAGGGGAGGGGAGAGAGAGAGGGCAGAGAGAGAGAGAGAGAGAGAGAGAGAGAGAGAGAGAGAGAGAGAGAAGAGAGAGAGAGAAGAGAGAGAGAGAGAGAAGAAAAATACCATGATGAAGGCAACTTATAAAAGAAAACAATTGATTGGACTTACAGTTTCAGAAGCCTGCTGGCTGGAGTAGCTAAGAGCTCACATCTTAATCCACAAGTAGGAATCAGAGAGAGAGCAGTGGGAATCCCACCAGCCTTTTGACACCTCAAAGCCCACCTACAGTGCACCTCTTCTAACAAGCAACACCTCTTAATCCTTCTCAAGTAGTTCCACCAATGGAGGGGGGGCTGCAATTCTCATTGAAACCACCACAGGAAGATACATTGCTTGTGGCCAAATATTTTTTTTATTTCTATTATCAGCTTGATACAGTACAAATTCTTATCCTAATAGTGAAATGTTTCACTGAAGCTTGCCCAGTGATTAAGTAAAACCAAACTTTATTATAAGCCATGGTCATCCTAGGGTCCCCCCCTGCTATGTAGCCTCCCTGGAGCTGTGGGTTGCAGTCTGATTGTTCTTTGCTTTATATCTAGAATCCACTAATGAGTGAGTACATACCATGTTTGTCCTTCTGGGTTTGGGTTACCTCACTCAGGATGATTTTTTCTAGTTCCATCCATTTGCCTGCAAATTTCATGCTTTCATTGTTTTTCTCTGCTGAGTAGTACTCCATTGTGTATATGTACCACATTTTTTCCATCCATTCTTCCGTTGATGGGCATCTAGGTTGTTTCCAGGTTCTGGCTATTACAAATAGTGCTGCTATGAATATAGTTGAGCATGTATCTTTGTGGTATGATTGGCTGGGTCTTGAGGTAGGTAGATCCCCAATTTTCTGAGAAACTGCCATACTGATTTCCACAGTGGTTGTACAAGTTTGCACTCTGACCAATAGTGGAGGAGTGTTCCCTTTGCTCTGCATCCTCTCCAACATAGACTGTCATTAGTGTTTTGGATCATAGCCATTCTGACAGGTGTAAGGTGGTATCTCAGAGTCATTTTGATTTGCATTTCCCTGATGACTAAGGATGTTGAGCATTTCCTTAAATGTCTTTCAGCCATTTGAGATTGTTTTGAGAATTCTCAGTTTAGCTCTTTAGCCCATTTTTTAATTGTATTTATTCAGTATTTTGATGTCTAGTTTCTTGAGTTCTTTATATATTCTGGATACCAGCCCTCTGTCAGATGTGGGGTTGGTGAAGGTCTTTTCCCATTCTGTAGGCTGTCTTTTTGTCTTATTGACCATGTCCTTTGCTCTACAAAACCTTCTCAGTTTCAGGAGGTCCCATTGATTAATTGTTGCTCTCAGTGTCTGTGCTGCTGGTGTTATATTTAGGAAGTGGTCTCCTGTGCCAGTGTGTTCCACACTACTTCATACTTTCTCTTCTATCAAGTTCAGTGTAACTGGATTTATGTTGAGGTCTTTGATCCATCTGGACTTGAGTTTTGTGCATGGTGACAGATATGGATCTATTTGTAATCTTTTACATGTTGACATCCAGTTACACCAGCACCATTTGTTGAAGATACTTTTTTTTCCATCGTATAGTTTTGGCTTCTTTGTCAAAAATCAGGTGTTCATATGTGCGTTGATTAACGTCAGGGTCTTCAGTTCGATTCCATTGGTCTGTCTGTATGTCAATTTTTATGCCAGTACCAAGCTGTTTTTATTACTATAGCTCACAGTAGAGCTTGAGGTCAGGGATGATGATGCCTCCAGAGGTTGCTTTATACATGATTCTTTTAGCTATCCTGGGTCTTTTGTTTTTCCTGGGTCTTTTTGTTTTTTGAAGTTGAGTATTGTTCTTTCCAAGTCTGTGAAGAATTGTGTTGGGATTTTGATGGGAATTGCATTGAATCTGTAGATTGCTTTTGGTAAGATTGCCATTTTTACTATGTTAATCCTACCTATCCATGAGCATGGGAGATCTTTCCATTTTCTGATATCTTCTTCAATTTCTTTCTTTAGAGACTTAAAGTTCTCAACAAACAGGTCCTTCACTTGTTTAGTTAGTGTTATCCCAAGGTATTGTATATTATTTGTGGCTATTGTAAAGGGTGATGTTTCTCTGATTTCTTTCTCATCCCTCTTATCATTTGTGTATAGGAGGGCTACTGATTTTTTTTTTTTTTTTTTGAGTTGCTCTTGTATCCTGCCACTTGACTGAAGGTGTTTATCAGCTGTAGGAGTTCCCTGGTAGAATTTTGGGGGTCACTTATGTATACTATCATATCCTCTGAAAATATTGAAAGTTTAACTTCTTTTCCAATTTGTATCTCCTTGATCTCCTTTTGTTGTCTTATTGCTCTAGCAAGAACTTCAAGGACTATATTGAATAAATATGGAGAGAGTGGACAGCCTTGTCTTGTTCCTGATTTTAGTGGAATCGCTTTGAGTTTCTTTCCATTTAATTTGGTGGTGGCTGATGGCTTGCTATAAATTGCCTTTATTATGTTTAAGGAATGTTCCTTGTATTCCTGATGTTAAGACCTTTATCATGAAGGTGTGTTGGATTTTGTCAAAGGCTTTTTCAGCATCTAATGAGATGATCATGTGGGTTTTTTTTTCTTTCAGTTTGTTTATAATGGTGTATTACATTGTCAGATTTTCATATGTTGAACCATCCTTGCATCCCTGGGATGCTATTTGGTCATGGTGGATAATTTTTGTGATGTGTTCTTGGATTCGGTTTGCCAATATTTTATTGAGTATTTTTGCAACAATGTTCATGAGGGAGATTGGTGTGTAATTCTCTTTCTTTGTTGCATCTTTGTGTGTATCAGGGTAACTGTAGCCTCATAAAAAGAGTTTGGTAATGTTCCTTCTGTTTCTATTGTGTGGAACAATTTGAAGAGTATTGGAATTAGTTCTTTGAAAATCGGGTAGACTTCTGCACTGAAACCATCTGTTGTTCCTGGGCTTTTTTTTGGTTGGGAGACTTTTAATGACTGTTTCTATTTCTTTAGGGGTTGTTTATTTAAATAGTTTATCTGGTCTTGATTTAACTTTGGTATGTGGTATCTATCCAGAAAATTGTCCATTTCTTCCATATTTTCCAATTTTGTGGAGTACAGGTTTTTGAAATAAGACCTGATGATTCTCTGGATTTCCTCGTTGTCTGTTGTTATGTCTCCCTTTTCATTTCTGATTTTGTTAATCTGGGTGCTCTCTCTTTGCCTTTTGGTTAATTTGGCTAGGGGTTTGTCTATCTTGTTCATGTTTTTCAAAGAACCAACTCTTTGTTTCATTGATTCTTTGTATTGTTCTCTTAGTTTCTATTTCATTGATTTCAGCCCTCAATTTGATTATTTCCTGGTGTCTATTCCTCCTGGGTGAGTTTTTTCTTTTTGTTGTAGAGCTTTCAGTTGTGCTGTTAAGTCATTGGTATAAGATTTCTCCATCTTCTTTATGTGTGCATTTAGTGCTATGAACTTTTCTCTTAGCACTGCTTTCATAGTGTCCCATAAGTTTGGGTATGTTGTACTTTCATTTTCATTGAATTCTAGGAAATCTTTAATTTCTTTTTTTTTTTTTTCTTCCTTGACCCATTGGTGCTTTAGGTGAGCATTATTCAGTTTCCATGAGATTGTAGGCTTTCTATAGTTTTTGTTGTTGTTAAAAATCTAACTTTAAGGCATGATGGTCCAATAAAATACAGGAGGTTATTCCAGTGTTTTTGTATCTGTTAAGATTTGCTTTTTGACCAAGCATGTGGTCAATTTTCGAGACGGTTCCATGGGGTGCTGAGAAGAATGTATATTCTTTTGTGTTAGGGTGGAATGTTCTGTCGATATTTATTAAGTCCATTTGAGTCATAACATCTGTTAGGTCCTTTATTTCTTTGTTAAGTTTCAGTCTGGTAGATCTGTCTTTTGGTGAGAGTTGTGTGTTGAAATCTCCCACTACTAGTGTGTGGGGTTTGGTGTGCAATTTAAGCTTTAGTAATGTTTCTTTTATAAATGTGGGCCTTTGTATTTGGGGCATAAATGTTCAGAATTGAGACTTCATCTTGGTGAATTTTTCCTTTGTAATGTCCATCCCGATCTCTTTCGATTGATTTTAGTTTGAAGTCTATTTTATTTAGTTATTAGGATAGCTACACCAGCTTGCTTCTTAAGTCCATTTGATTGGAAAGCCTTTTCCCAGCTCTTTACTCTGTGGTAGTGTCTGTTTTTGAAGTTTAGGTGTGTTTTTTGTATGCAGCAGAAGGATGGATCCTGTTTTCATATCCGTTCTGTTAGCCTGTGTCTTTTTATAGGTGAGTTGAGACCATTGATATTGATGGATATTAATGACCAGTGATGGTTAATTCCCGTTGTTTATTTATTTATGTATTTATTTATTTTGTGGTAGTGTTATGTTTCCCTTCTTTGGTATTTGTTGGTGTGGGATTATCTATTGCCTGAGTTTTCATGGGTGTGTTTAACTTCCTTAGGTTGGATTTTTCCTTCTAGTGCTTTCTGTAGGGCTGGATTTGTGGATAGATATTGTTTAAAGCTGGTTTTATCATGGAATATTTTGTTTTCTCTGTCTATGGTGATTGAGAGTTTTGCTGGGTATAATAGTCTGGGTTGTCATCCGTGGCCTCTTAGTGTTTGCATAACATTTGTCCAGGACCTTCTAGCTTTCATAGTCTCTGTTGAGAAGTCTGATGGATCTGCCTTTATATGTTACTTTGTCTTTGTCTTTTTCCTTTGCGGCTCTTAATATTTTTTCTTTGTTCTGTATGTGTTTAGTGTTTTGATTATTATGTGGCAAGGGGACTTTTTTTTTTTGGATCCCGTCTATTCAGTGTTCTGTAAGCTTCTTGTATCTTCATGGGCATTTCTTTTCTTTTCTTTCTTTTTTTTTTTTTTTTTTCTGGAGCTGAGGACCGAACCCAGGGCCTTGTGCTTGCTAGGCAAGCGCTCTACCACTGAGCTAAATCTCCAACCCCGGTATTTCTTTCTTTAGGTTAGGAAAGTTTTTGTCTATGATTTTGTTGAATATATTTTCTGTACCTTTGAGTTGGTATTCTCCTTCTATCCCTATTATTCTTAGGTTTGGTCTTTTCATGGTGTCCCAAATTTCTTGGACATTTTGTGTGACAACTTTTTTGGTTTTAGTGTTTGCTTTTTCTGATGAATCTATTTTCTCTATTGTGTTCATACTGCTTATTCCTAGTTTCAAACTTTAGGCTGAATTGGGATAGGAAACAAACCATAAATGTTGACAAAGAATAAAGTATTCCCACTTTCAAAGAATTCTCTAGAGTATGAAAGAAAAAGTTTAGGGTAGAAGAAAAATAGTTAGGAAACCAGATATGCATGTCTATATGTGGTGTTTTTTGTTTTTGTTTTGTTTTTTGGGATAGGGTTTCACTGTGTAGCTCTGGCTAATCTGAAACCCACTCTAAAGACCAGGCTAGTCTTGAACTCATAGAGACCCACCTACCTCTGCCTCTCAAGTGCTGGGATGAAAGGCATGTGTCACCATGACTCAACTCTGTGTGTGCTATTTTAATCACTAATGGCACTTTTATGTCAATTTTTGCTACTAACCTGATCCAAATTTAGATTTCACTTCATTTAAATTTTATTTATTATGTGCTAAACCTTAAATAGTGTGCTGGACTTAAGTTGACACATTTGTCTAGACACAGGAAAGCCTTCCAGGTTAGATGTGGGAGAGCAGACTAGGTTTCTCTCAGAGTTTCAGCATTGTAAGGGAAAATAAGAAGAATTGGGTTTATACTCTATCTGTCCTGTAGAGTTGGACTATAAATGAATGGATATTCAAAGGTTGTTTTTTTTCTCTCCTTAGTACTGGATGAATGAATACACCTCATCCATTGGAATTGGAGTTTTTCATTCTGGAATTGAAGTGTATGGCAGAGGTATGTGTGTACACTGTTTAAATATGCTTTCTGAGGATTCTGCCAGTTAAAATGCAGATTTATAATGTTGGGTGTTTTTCTTTGTCCCTTTTCTTTTAAGTGACTTACATATGTTATTGCAGAAAGTAGAATAAAACTTACACATTTGTTTTATACTGTGCTTAGAAAAAAGTATGTCTGTTGTAGAATACAAGAGGGTACATTCATTTCATTATCTTTTTTTTTTTCTAATTACTGTGTCTTCTAAACTTTTTCTTAGCCAGGTTTGGTGGCAAATACCTTTTATCCCAGTACTCAGGAGACAGAGGCAGGCAGATTTCTGTGAGTTCAAGGCCAACCTGGTTTACAGAGTGAGTTCTGGGACAGCCAGAGCTACAAGTGAGACCGTGTCTCAAAAACCAAAGTCCTTCTTTCTGAAGCTGTTAAACCATGATTGTTTTTCTCTAATATGTATACGAGTTTCTAAGAAACTTTTACACTTTGGAAAACTGCATAACAAAGTAATCATTTGGCTAGTGGCAAATTTGAAATACCAATTTCCTTAGGGAGTTTTAGTAGAACATTGGATTTGCAGGCTTGTTAGTATCAATAAAGTCTATGCTAAGCAGTCTTGCCTTTAGTAACATCTAGCATGTATTAGAAGCTTGCCTTTTAGCAGAAGTTCCTGTATTTGCAAAAGCTAGGCAGTCTTTATAACTTCCTAGAATATTCTAATTCACCCCGGGTAAACTACCTACCTACCTATTCATTAATTTAAAGGAAAAAATCCACTTACTTAAATATTTCCATGTGATGTTTCTGCTGTCTTTGTGTTTGGGTGGAGAGGTGCTGATAATTGAATCCAAGGCCTGGGACTTGCTAAGCAGGTGCTGAGATATGTCCCTGCCCCTATCTATTTTTCTGTCATAGTAGCTTCTAGCTGTAGTTTAGCATATTCAGTCTTGGCTATAAAGATTTGTCATTTAAGCTTTACTTTCACTTGAAATGAGTACACTTGCTAACCTCAAGAAACAGGGAAGGGCTTCAGCTGAAATTGTCAATGATTAAAGTATTGCAGTAGATGGGATTATAGGCTGTGGGTTTCCTCTCTGGCCTTTTGCCTAAGTTGTATTACTCCTTTTTGGTTAAATTTGAATAGTGTGTTATGGTTTCCATAGTGCTGTGAACTTTGGAACCATATGATCATGCTGTAAGTATTAATAAAAAGAAATTAAGGCTCTAACCTGTCACCATTCATACTGCTAATAACTAACAGAACTAGAATTTGAGCCCAAATATTCTTTTTTTTTAACTTTTAATTTTTTTTTGAGCCCAAATATTCTTATATGCTAGTCCAGTGCTCTATTACCTGCACAGTTTTTACTCTCCTTCATAAAATAATTTAAAAACAAAAAGGTGATTCAAAACATTCATGGAAACTCAGAGAAATTGTAATTAAGTGTTTCTTGTACAAAAAATAAAAACTAAAAGGACCTGTGTCTTCCCTTACTATACTTTTAAGAAGGTTAAAATCCATGTGGGGCTGAAGAGATGACTCATCGGTTAAGAGCACTGGATGCCCCAGAGGTCCTGAGTTCAATTTCCAGCACCCACATAGTGGCTCACAACCATCTATAATAGGATCTGATGCCCTCTTCTGGCATGCAGGTATACATGCAGAGCACTCATACATAACATATAAATAAATAATTTTTTAAAAATCCTAGTATGAGCTAGTAGTGGTGTCATACACCTTTAATCCCAGCACTTAGGAGGTAGGGGCAGGCGGATCCTCTGTGAGTTCGAGGCCAGCCTGGTCTACAGAGTGAGTTCCAGGGCAGGCTCCAAAGCTACAGAGAAACCCTGTCTCAAAAAACCAAAACAAAAAATCCAAGTATGAAGCCAGGTGGTGATGGCAGCACACCAGCGCACGCCTTTAGTCCCAGCACTTGGGAAGCAGTGGCAGGTGGATCTCTGAGTTCAAGGCCAGCCTGGTCTACAGAGCAAGTTCCAGGACAGCCAAGGCTACACAGAACAAAAACAAAAAAAACAGTGATTTTTATCAAATCCAATCTCAGTATATACAGTATTTTAATAAAAATTATATAGAATGATTTACTGAATCCTAAAGAGGAGTAGGGCATGGTGGTGTATGGCTGTATCCCAGTGCTTCGGAAGCTAAGGTAAGAGGGTTGTGGGTTTGAGGCTAGAATGAGACCCTACCTCAAGACCAGATAGACAAACAAAATTTAAGACAGGCATAGAGGTGGACACCCATAATCTCAGCAATTAGGAAGCAGAGACTGGGGAATTAAGAGTTCAAAGCTAGCCTGGGCTGCATAGTTTATCAGGTCAGTTTAGGGTAAGTAACCAAATCCTTAAAAAAAAAAAAAAGTAGTTAATATATTTCAAAATTAAGTGTTAAGCACCCTCATCTACATCATTTTTTAAAAATTTCTGCAGAGTCTGTGAATGAAAAGATAACCTTGGAGCTCAGTGGTTAAGAGTACTTCCTCAAGACTTCAACTCTGTTTGGTGTGAGTGTAACGAGCCTAGAGTTAATAACTGTGACTCGAGCTCCAGAGTATCCATTGTCTTCTTCTGGCCTCTGGGCAAGTGCATGGTAGCAGATACACCTAGATACACATACATGCAAATAAAATTTAAATGAGAAAAACTAAACCTCATCTGCCCTGTTATTTCCTGTGCTTTGTCTCAAAACTTAAGACTGTATATTTAACAAGTATGTTCATTTATTTAAGCCTCTTGAGACAGCCTTGCTACATAGCCCTGGCTGATCTAGAACTCGCATTGTAGACCAAGCTGTCCTCAAACTTAGAGTGATTCTCCTGCCTCTACCTCTCTAGCACTGAGATTATAGGAATGCACCACCATGCCTAGTTATTTAGTAAATCTTAAGTGATAAGACTAACTTACTTAAGCATTTATTTGAAATTGCTTATATCTACTAAGACTCTACCACCTAATATCTAAATGAAATGCCAGAATTGAAGCCAGAAGTGCTGGTTCTTTCCTGACTTGAAGTTATCTGCATTTTGTTGTAGATGAGAGCATATAGCTGGAAATACATGTGTTAGGAGAACATACCTATAGTGCCCTCCTAGCTACAAGACTTGCTGTGAAGAAAATGAGGGTGGCTGTGTATTTAATGTTGGCATTTTACTGTGTTTCAGGTTTGATATTTGTTTCAGACAGGGTTTCTATTTATATATCGTTCAGACCCACCTGGAACTCATTAGGAATAGCCAGCCTACCTAGTCTAGCCTAAAACTCATGGTCCACCTGCGTCCTGTGCTAAGATTACAGACGTATACCCCATGCATGGTGTCACATTTTTTTCACTCCTAATCCAGTGTAAATCAAGAATATTCTAGGCAGGGAGCAGATCCATGCAGCACATGGCAAAGCACACCAAACAAGACAGCTCATCTCAAGAAACAACCATGAAAACTCACTCATTGGACAGTTTCTCCAGGGACGTGCAAGCTTGAAAAGTGGACAAGTCCTGAGCTGCTGGCCTCATGGTGTGGTGGTGCCAAAGACCGATCACTTTTGAATACTGGTCATTCTGCTGGAGTAGGGGCAGAGCAGTATACAGAGCAGTCACAAGCATTTCGGAATGTCTGTGGCTGTTGCATTTCAGAGCTTTTATAAAGACAGGTATTCTCTACTGGTAATAGCCAAACAGGACCTTGCAAAGGGCGCTTTATAAGCTGAAAAATACTCAAATGGCATTATCTTTGTGGTATTTTAAAGCTGATTCAGCATTCTGATTACATTTCATGCAATATATACTAAAAATTTTGACTTTTATCTTTTCAGAATTTGCTTATGGTGGCCATCCTTATCCTTTTTCTGGAATATTTGAAATTTCCCCAGGAAATGCTTCTGAACTAGGAGAAACATTTAAATTTAAGTAAGTAGGGAGGGGAATTTCTGCTACACTGTTGTAGGTGTCAGAGCTTATTTTTCAGGTATAAAGAATTTATCCTATAGATTAAAAATCTAAAAAGTTAAAATAGTTGTAAATTTTGGCTCAGTGGCTAACACTTTATTTTTAAATTAAATTGAATTAAGTTGTTGTATAAGGATGGAAAATCAAATAATGTGTGGAATAACCTATCTTTGCTTTTTGTCCAGGATCTTTCTAAGTTGTTTTCTGTCTGCTTCTCAATATAGCTGTCTTTGTTTGTCTTACATTCTGCCTCAGGAAACTCACCTAGTGATCTCCTGCCTAGTCTCCCTATTGCAGAGGGAGAATGGACAGGGTGGAATTTCTGTTATTATAACCTACTATAAAAAAATCTCTTCATTTTCCCAATGTAAGAAACACTTGTAAATTTAAAATAACTGAACTGATTAACCTGGAAACTGTTGTTGATAACATCAGTGCAGGTGTTTAAACCTAAACCAGGCAGGTATCTCTGGACATAGCTTTGTTAGTTTTTTTATTCCTTACTTCTGAGTGCATAGCTCTTACAACTCAGCACTGATGCCCCTAAGTCTCCATTTGTGCCTAATAAAATGACTTTCTAATAATTATTAGCTGTCTTTACAACTAGCTTATATCTAAAATTCTGCCTTTCATTGAGTAATATCTGTTACATTTTCAGGAAATATATTTAAGTGTTTTTATTTGATGTTTTGAATAATATATTTTAAAATTTAGCCAGGTTTCATGGCTTGTCTCAATGCAACACAAGAGTGGTTAATACCACCGGGCGGTTGTGGCGCACACCTTTAATCCCAGCACACGGGAGGCAGTGGCAGGCGGATCTCTGTGAGTTCAAGGCCAGCCTGGGCTACAGAGTGAGTTCCAGGATAGGCTCCAAAGCTACACAGAGAAACTCTGTCTTGAAAAGCCAAAAAAAAAAAAAAAAAAAGTGGTTAATACCAAGAGTTTTTTTTCCTTAGTGAAAATATGGCCAACTCTTTGCTATGAGTGTATAACAGTGTTTTTAGCTTGAATCTGATTCTCTAGTAATAAATGTTTCATAAAGAAAAATAGAAATTAAAGTCATTGAAATTACTAAATATCTCACTTACCTTTAGTCTGAATATGTTAGCTCTGATTTATTTATTGCAATATACTTGGAAATATGCAAGTATTTAATAATGCTTATTATAAATAACTTGATCGAAACTGCTTTATCTTGTTTTTTGTTCTTTAAGAGAAGCTGTTGTTTTAGGGAGTACGGACTTTCTAGAAGACGATATAGAAAAAATTGTAGAAGAGCTGGGGAAAGAGTATAAAGGCAATGCCTACCATTTGATGCACAAAAACTGCAATCACTTTTCTTCAGCTTTATCAGAGGTAAATCAATTTCGTCCTAAAAGTTCTGCAAATAACACTTTCCTGGTGTACTCTCTATGTCGCTGTATTCAACCTTGGTATTTTCCCTGATTCTTCACGTGCATAAAATTACTGTATTTATGTATCCAGTACAGCTGCTCTTTCCAGAGCCACCATGTGGTTGCTGGGAATTGAACTCAGGATCTCTGGAAGAGCAGCCAGTATTCTTAACCTCTGAGCCATCATCCCTCCAGCCCCTAGAGTTGGCAGTTTTAGAGTCAGCAATGTTTTAAGTGGTGATTCTGCTCATTCTTTTATAGTGGGTAGAATGACTACAGATAATTGCCTCTTACTCACTTGATTGTATTCTTATGTTCGAATTTTATAACCATGACAAGTACATGAAAAAAAGACATTGTCCATTCATAGTGGATTGCCATTGGTTGGGGCCTGTGCACAGTATGCCTTGGTGGGAACTACACAGAAGAGCAAAGCAGCTTATCCTAGCAAGGGAGAAGGGACTGCAGGTACCCGGTATCCCTTCAAGGGCAGTCCTGCCACCCCAACCACGCTTCTTCCACCAGACCCTACCCCTTCCAAGTGCTGTACTTTCCAGTAGTGCCCTAAGCTAGCAACCACACTTAGTACATGAACCTTGAGGTAATGTTTAAGATTCAAACTATAACACACTGAAACTCTTAACTTAAAAAAAAATATATAGGTTAAAAACTGTTAGCGCTGGGCAGTGGTGGTGCATGCCTTTATTCCCAGTACTGGGAAGGCAAAGGTGGGTGGATCTCTGAGTTCAAAGACAGCTCAGGCTACACAGAGAAACCCTGTCTGGTGGGCAAGGGTGGGGGGTGGAGGGGTGCACTTCTTAGCTGCTGAAACGTTTTGTTTTGTTTTGTTTGAGACAGGGTTTCTCTGTGTAGCTTTGGAGCTTGTCCTGGAACTCGCTTTGTAGACCAGGCTGGCCTCAAACTCACAAACTCTCCTGAAACTTTTTGCTTGGTATATTTTAATTGCCTACCTGAATTTTGAATTTTCCCAGCTCTTGTTAATAGATAACTTATTTGTTCTTTTTCAAACAGCTTTTCTCTGGGTATCCCTGGAACTCACTCTGTAGACCAGTCTGTCCTGGAACTCATAGAGATTCACTTGCCTCTGCCTCCTGAATGTTGAGATTAAAGGCGTGTGCCACCATACCTAACTTATACTATAGTTTTTGTGTACATGATGTGTTACTTTTCTATTTATGTGATAAAACACGTGTTCAAGGCAACCTAGAAGGAAGGGGTTACTTGGCTTACGGTTCCAGAGGGTAAGTGTCCATTGAGGTGGGGAAGCAGGGCAGCAAGTAGCAGGCATGACGGCAGGAGCTGGATGCTGCGAGCTCACATCTTGAACCACATACTGCAAGTGGTGAAAGAGCACACTGGGAGTAGGTGCGCTCTTAAGCTCTAAGCCCCAGTGGCGTATTTCCTCCATCGTGGCCACACCTCCTGAGCCTTGAGCCTTGCCAAACAGTGCCACCAACAGGACTAAGTATTCAAATGCCTGAGACTTTAAGGAACATTTCTTATTCAAACCACTACACATAAATACCTGCAGTGAAATTTAACAACAAAAACATCACACTATGCTGTAACAAAGTTATACAGATGTAGTCTTTTTGTTTTGTTTTGTTTTTTTTTTGTTTTTTTTTTTGTTTTTTTTTTGAGGCAGTCTCTCTCTACATAGATTGGTTAGCCTGGAATTCGTTATGTAGACCAGGCTGGCTTTGAACTCACAGAGATCTGCCTGGCTCTTTGCCTCTGCCTTAGAAATGCAGGTGTTGAAGGTTTGATGTAGCCTTTCTCCCCCCACCCCCACCGCCCCTGCCCCCGCCGCAACAGGGTTTCTCTGTGTTAACAAAGACTGTTGAGGTCCAGCCCCTCAATAGTCTTTTCCCAGGGTCCGTGGAAGAATCTGCAACCAGCTGAGGGATCTAATCTTTGATGATATCAAATAAATCTATATACACGAAACTTTAGTCCATTCACTTCGTTCTTCTGAGTCAGTTCTCTCTCTACACAGCTTCTTTTCTGCTCTCATACTTAGTCCTTTCTTGCCTGATTTCTCTCTACACTTTTCTGCTGTTCTAAGTTCTATCTTAATTTTCCCATCTAGTTCTATCTTAATCTAGTTCTTTTCCATCTTGTTCTTCCCTATCTAGCTCTTCCTCATTGTAGTCTTCTCTAGTCTCTGAGGTTTACAGTTATATACCCATGCTCTGGCTAAGGCAGGGTCACCAGGCTTGAATTCCTCAGAGTTAAGAGGAGGGGATGATAAGATCCACACAAAGAGCAGTAATTGTCAGCTATCATAGCCACCCAAAAGGGAAGTGGCTAATGGGGAATGAATCATCCAAAGGCTAAATTCAGTGTATAAATCTGAAAGGGGGCATATATGTGCTCAAACTATATTCTTAGAAGTGGTTAGGTAAGATGTTAGGATTCTATAAGTCACTGAGTGAAAATAAAACTGACTTTTATCCCACATATCTTTCTCAGCTTAACTCTGCTGCCCATTTTATGGCAGGGTGGGGGAAGTGTAGCTAGGTAACTAGGCAACCTGTGTCACAGCTTGACGTACCTGGTGTGTAAAAGCCCTTTAGTTCTGAGTTAATTGTTAGAGATAGCACTTGGAAGAAGAAGGTTAGGCTTAATTAGCACATCCACCTGACCTTCTCTAACAGATAGTCTGGATGCTATCTGTCTGCAGTCTGTTCTTAGAAAGTCTGGGGAGTATCTCAGATAAGATACTTTTGTCCAGAGAAGGTCCTGGCTGGGTGTTGCTTATGACGATGATTACAGAAAGGCCTGAAGTGAGGGGTCTGGCTGTGTGACTGCTGTTAGCAGTTGGGGAATGTTATCCAAATACTCTAATTGTATAGGGGAATTGTCCCCAATGGATGATCAAACACACCATTCTAGGAATGGAAAAGCTACAGTAGCACACGAGAAATTCATAGCAGGAAATGGCTAATATTCAAAAGCCAGTACCACCAAGACTCCTTAAGTTGGCTTTATCCTCTGGAAGGACCCTTGGCTTCTTCCAGGGATAGCTTTGTCACAGTCAGCCGAATTCCTACTTCCTATTTCTGCATCCCACAGCACTGTGTAGCAGTCCTGGTTGTCGTGGAACTTGTGTTGTAGCCCAGGCTGGCCTTGAACTCACTGAGATCCGCCTGCCTCTGCCTCCCAAGTGCTGGGATTAAAGGCATGTGCCACCACCACCCAGCTGATGTAAAAGCATTTTTTTACACTAAAGTTGACAGATTATAACTGAAATTGCCGCAGTAAAATCACAGATAAGGGAGCCTATTTATGTCCTAGAGTTCATTCTGTAGTTACATATAGATATATAGAGATGCTCATTTTTTTTTTTCTCAGCTAACAGTCTTCATATGACAGTATTAAACTAGTTTCTTATTGCTGGTGCTTGAGTTAGCCTAGTCTTTTTGATGTCACGCAGAGTGTTGTAATGAATACTCCTGTGCATACCTCTTCATATTTTCATCAGTGTGTCACTGAGCTTCCTAAGGTTGCTAGATTTGTGTTTAAAAGCAAGATGATTCTTCTGTAGGCATTAGTTATTTGTTGCTATGACAGAAGTAACTTTAAAAAGTAAGAGTTTCAGGAGGCAGAGGCAAGTAGGTATCTGTGCATTTGAGGCCAGCCTAGTCTACATAGTAAGTTCCAGGACTGTTTTGAGAAACACTATCTCAAAGAGAAGGAAAAACAATGAGAGTTTATTTTGATGTACAGGAAGTCCGTCACTGCAGGGAAGGCATGACAGCAGGAGCCTGGAGCTGCATTGTGTCCACAGTCAGGAAACAGAGAAACGAGCCCAGGACTCCAGCTCATGAGTCATGCTATTCACATTTATGGTGGGTCTTCCCACCTCAATAACCTAACCTAGATAATCCTCACAGACATGCCCAGAGGTTTATCTGTTTGCTTATCTTCAATCTTACAAAGTTGACAATATGTATTAACTGTCATATGTTCACTCCTTGTCTAGTTGATACTCAAACTTAACACTTGTAAGTCATAACTTCTCCTTACTCCAAGAAGCTTGTGGCATTTCATAATGCAAAATGCATTCAGTCCAGTTTCAAAAGTCCCTATAGTCTTTAGCAGTTCCAACACCACAACATAAAAGTATAACTGTAGCCAGGCAGTGGTTGCTCATACCTTTAATCCCAGCACTTGGGAGGCAGAGGCAGGTGGATCTCTGTGAATTTGAGGCCAGCCTGGTCTACGAATCCAGTTCCAGGACAGCCTGGGCTGTCTCGATGTGGGGGGAAAGTATAACTGTAATCTCTTAACTGTATGCCCTTCTCAAATAAAACCAAGTTACCTACTTCCAGCATACAATGGCTCAAATACAAAAAAAAATACTGTATTTTAAAAGGAAGAAATGGGGCATAGCAAAGAATGATCAAACCAAAGCAAGACCAAAAACCAACAAGGAAAACACCAAATCCCATAGCTCCGTATTGGCATTTGGGGCTCCTGTTGGACACACACCTAAAGGGCTTGGATAGCACCACTCCCCAAGCTCTCTTGTGCCAGTTCTACTTCGTACATGCAGCTTTCCTTGGCAGACAACATGATTCTGGCGTCTCCAACTAACTGAGGTCTCCATTTTGAACTAGGGTTTACCTTCACGGTTTTACACAGGCTGGCCTCTCAGGAACTCCAATCCTGCCATACATTGCCTGTCCTCAGTATAAGATTCAACAATTCACACAGTTTTATGTCTTTTATGCCTCAGAAACCAGTTCTGTGTGGATGATACTACCAAGTTCTGCTGCCAGCTCAGGATGTAGCCTCCTTGGACAACAGTGTAGCAACTTCAGTGTGTCAGTCCTGGGCAGACACTTCCCTGGCCATTGCTTTTCAGGAACAAGGAACGCTTTCGGTTATATTCGTGGTTTAGACTTCCTCCTGTCAGATGAATTTGCATTTTCACAAGTCTGAGCTTTGATGGGTAGGGTCTTGTCCTCGGGGCACCTTTCCTATTGCCCCAGTGCCAAATAGGTTTCTCTTCAATAATTATAGCCTCTTTTCAACAAGGGCCTCAATTGCAACTTTAAACTTGCTCATGTTCACCAGGCACTGGTGGTGCAGACCTTTAATCCCAGCACTTGGGAGGCAGAGACAGGTGGATCTCTGAGTTCAAGGCCAGCCTGGTCTACAGAGTGAGTTCCAGGACAGGTTCCAAAGCTACACAGAGAAACCCTGTCACAAAAACAAAAACCAAAAAAACTTTGCTTATGCTCTTTCCTGAACAAACTGCACATTTTTAATGTCTTTGCTTCACTTTTGGTCTCTCTGGCTATAGATCTAGATGACAGCAGAAATCAGTGGCCACACCATAACCTAAATGCTATCCTGCCCTGAAATTTCTCCTGTCGGACTAATTAGCCCATTACTCCTGTATTTAAACTTCACTCAAGTTCTCATGACATGGGTAAAATGCAGCCAAATCCTTTGCCAGAATATCATGTGGATGGCTTCTAGCCCAGTTATTGATAAGAGTCTGTGGTCCCCTCTGAAACCTCGTAAGCTGGGACTCCACCATCTACATTTCTCTCAACATTCTTCCAAGCTCAAGAATGGACCATTAAGATTTGCTTACAGAGTTCAAGGGCTTTTCTAGCCTGAAATTCCAAAAGCCTTCAACATTCCTCCCATAAACCAGTTCCAGTGGCTCATCCAGTGGTTTATTAGAGCAGCAGCCCCACTCCTGGTACTGGTTTTTTATTCATTACTTGTCCTATTACTGTGACAGAATTTCTGGCAAAGGCAACTTTAAGGACCAGCAAGATGGCTCAGTGGTTAAAGGGACCTGCTGCAAAGTCTGGCAACCTGAGCTTGATCCCCAGGACTCACGTGGTAGAAGGAGAGAACTGACTCCACAAAGTTACCTCTAACCACACACATCATGGCGTATGTGTACTTACATACATATGTACAACACACACACAATTTTTTTTATTTACAACATAAAATAAGAGGGACTGGAGAGATGGCTCAGCAGTTAAGAGCACTGGCTGTTCTTCCAGAGGACCCAGGTTCAATTCCCAGCACCCACATGGCAGCTCACAACTGTCTCTGACTCCAGTTCCAGGGGATCTGACAATCTCAAGCAGACATATATACAGGCAAAACACCAATGCTCATACGATAGGAATAAATAAATTTAAAAGAGAGGGAGAGAGTTGGGGAAGAAAAGTTAAAAAACAAATAATAACAAGCGTTTATTGTGGCATGTAGTTAAGGGAAGTCCATGGCAGAGAAGGCATGGCTCCACCGTCTACAGTAGGAAGCGGAGTTGTTGTTCTTGACTCTTTTAGGGAACCTGCCACTCAACTCCCAAATAAATCACACACAGGGAGTCTTATTATTTCTAATGAATGCCTGACCTTAGCTTGGCTTGTTTCTTGCCAGCTTTTCCTAACTGTAAATTAACCCATCTGTCTTATGCCTGTGGGCTTTTATCTTTCTCTATTTTTTGTATACCTTTCCTTCTTACTCCATAGCTGGTTGTGTAGCTGGGTGGCTGGCCCCTGATGTCCTCCTCCTCTCGATCCTAGATCTCTCTCGTCTCCCAAATTTCTCCTTCTAGTAATTCTTTTTGCCTGCCAGCCCCGCCTATCCTTTCTCCTGCCTTGCTATTGGCCGTTCAGTTCTTTTTTAGACCATCAGGTATTCTAGACAGGCACAGTAACACAACTTCACAGAGTTAAGCAAATGCAAAATAAACAAAAGTAAAGCACCTTAAAATAATGTTCCCAACACAGAGGGATAAGTCTGGTGCTGAGTTTACTTTCTCCTTTTTATGCAGTATCTGGAACCCCAGCCCATGAACGGTACTGTTCTCATTTAGGGTATGTCTCCTTACCTCAGTGATCTAGCCTAGATAATCCCTCACAGACCTGCCCAGAGGCTTATCTGTTTGGTCATTGGTCCAGTTGACAATGTTACCCTTCACACAGTATAAACCAAATACTATTTGATGAATAGCCATAGTAAAAAATATTAATGCTCCTGTTTGTACAAATGCATAGAAGATAAGTATCATAATTACCTCACTATTAACAGTCTATTTCACTTAAAAAAAAAATGGTTACAATGCTAAATAACCTGCTAATGGATTTTGACTCAAGAGTTTTCAAAACATAGACCCAAGGTTGTTGGAGAGATGATTTAGCAATTAAAAGTACTAACTGCTCTTCTTGGGGACCCAGGTTCAATACCCAGCACCCACTTGGTAATTTACACTCTAGTTTTAGGGGTCTGAAGCCCTCTTCTACACACATGGAATACGTGCAAGTAAAACACTTACACATAAAATACTTTCTTTAAAATGGAAATTAAAAAAAAAATCCAGCATCAACCCAAGAATGGGCAAACTTTTTATGAAAGAGACAGCTACTGGATTTTTTAGGCTTGTGAACCATTCATGACCTTAGTTCTCTGCCTCTTCTCATTGTAACCAAGAGCCATAGGCTGTACTTTATTTAAGTACATATTTAAGACATACCTGGATATTACAGACTGTTTTAGATTGGTCAGTCTCCCCAACCCCAAGAGCTGGGGTCAAGTCAGCTTCCCTGAAACACAAAGGTATGTGGAGGAGAACAGATTGCTGAATAGAAGGAAAATTTGAGGAGCGTGTGAAATGGGTAGCAGTGGCTGTCATGTTAACCTAAGTTTTCGTAAGTACTTCTTAGGTAGTTAATCTCTATGCAGGTAACTCTTAGGTCTACTCAAATATAAGACAGTGTTTGCTAGTGCATTTAGGAGTAGACAGATGGGAAAGGTATCAAATGAATTCATTGCTCAGCAGTCTCCCACATCTTGCCCACATAAATATTCTTTAAACATATCTAAGTACCCATCTGCCTCACTTCACTCTTAGGCACTGTGATAGATGCTGGGTAATCAAAAATGGTCAGAACACACCACCTGTCCATAAGTGAAGCCACCTCATTTTCCTTTTAGCTAAGATAGAAAAGGGGTTAAGGAGTGCTGCTGAATCCTGACGGGAAAGTGTTGCAGTTGCCAGCTTTCTAAATGGTAACTACCTCTTTGGTGTAAGAAACTTCAAAACCTTCTTCCAAAGTCATTAACCTAATATGTGCAGATATTTTAAGATACTAGTTTCAGATCGTGTGATCATAGTCTTTAGCATGACTAGAGGCAAACCTTCAAAGTGGCAGTGAAACATGAATTCAGTTGAGCCCAGTTTTTTGTGAGAGCCAAGATGATACAGGGTGAAGTCAGCATTGGTTTGAGCTGCTTCTCACTATCTGAAATAGGAGGGAGAAGACTCCCAGTCGTAAGGATTATAAGAATGAAAAGTGGGCAGAGAAAATTCAGCAGGTTATCAGCTGACACCCTCTTCTACCCCCTAAAGTTCCCAGGCTGAAGCCTACCCAGGCCTCTATGCCTTGTTCTGACTATTATAGTCCCTCTGCCAGGGCATCATGGAGCCTTCATTTTGGGATACTTCTTTCCGGACCATCTGAGCGTCCTTGAAACAGATGGGTCAGGGTTGAAAGCAAAAGCATAGAATGCAGCCCAGGGAAAAGTGGGATGGTAGAAACTGGAAGAGAGTAGAAAAGAACCTGGAAAAAGATTTGGCAGGAATACCCAAGACAGGCTCTTCTAACAGCCTGGGGCTTCTCTTAGTCTAATAGCATCTTGTACTAACAGGCCTTTTTCTTGTGTATACTGTTCAGAGTAATTTTACATGTTTCAAAGTAGTTCAAGGGTCCAAGACAAACCAAACTGAATTACCTTGACGTCACAGTTGTAACAAAAAGTACACACTGAAAGGAAAGAAGGGGTTCGAGAAGGGGGCCGGCCCCTGAGTTAGGTGCTGCTTGTCAGCAGCCTGGAGTGGAGCCCCACAAGCTGGTCTGCACTATGTTCTCTCTACAGCCACCCACCCTCAGCAGGATAGTCAGCGTCAATCTCTCCTCCCTAACCCAGAGCTCGCTCTCTCTTCCTTAGATACTTTGTGGGAAAGAGATTCCTCGCTGGATCAACCGACTGGCCTACTTCAGCTCCTGTATCCCCTTTCTACAGAGTTGCCTCCCGAAGGAGTGGCTCACTCCTGCTGCACTGCAGTCCAGTGTCAGCCAGGAGCTCCAGGATGAACTGGAAGAAGCAGAGGATGCAGCCGCTTCCGCAGCCATGGCAAGTGCTGCAGCCGGTGCCAGAACTGGGCGTCACACTAAACTATGAGCATCTCCAAAGTCACACCTTCAGAACTGTCTCTGGCAGTTGAATACCACTAGAGAAAAGAAAACAGAGTAAATGTCCTTTGGATATTTTGTATGCAAAGATGGCTCTCCCCCAAATCCCAGTTTTTCAGCTCAGGATTATATTTGTAATCAAAAACAAAAACAAAAAAAAAAAAAAAGAAGAAAAATCACTTGGCGCAGAGGGAAAACTTTATATGAAGCTGCCCTCTTTTTTTTTTTTTAAATCCACTTGTAAATTTGGATTCACTTCCTCTGTTTTCTACAAGCTCTGTTAAATTACGTTTACAGTATTTTGTATCACTGTTTACAAATCTTGCATGGACTTCTGCCACCGTGAAAGAAGAAAATCTTCATCTTCAAAAATTAGGCAGGTCATCTTTGTACACATCCTGAAAATTGCCAGAGCTACAGCATAAAAAGTAGGCACATGAAGAAGTACCTACATGGTTAGTTCCCATCACCTGCTTAAGAGCTGTGTGTTAGATTTGTATTTGTTTTGTTACCATTTTTGGCACCCAGATACAGGAATCCAAACTGGCCTGACATGAAGGAGCACACACATAGCCCAAGGGTTTGGGGCCTTGGGTCAGTTCCTCTCCACCCCCTTCCTATTCTGAGTAGCACATTTCCCAAGGTGCCCGTGGAGCAGCTGGTTTTCATCCCAAATATGCCCACCTCAGCAGGGTGGTATTCTTGTATCTGCTGGCTTGATGCCTCAATTCTATACTGAAGATGTTTTTATGGAAGACACTCTTATTAACTGACAAATGTTTTTGCACATGTGTTGGGGGAGGGGCTTCACTTTTATTTTAATACATACTAAACTCCCTGCACAGGATGTTTTGGTGGGGTGGGAGTATCCTAACCTAGCTTCCTGAGCAGCAGTACAAACTGACATTAAACTGCTTTTTAACTCGTCAGGCTACCTTTTATACTAGACATTGAAAACTAGAGTCTAAAGAAACACACACTCCAAAGGTAATTCTTTAATATTTAATACTTTGTGTACACCATATCAGAAATGGCTTGTTGGAGTTTATTAGTTCATGATGAGAATAGTTTCGCCTCCTAATAGAAATTCTATTTTCATTGCTCTCTTGTTGAAAAATCATATTTTTGTGTGTCTTAAATTCATCTTTTTATGTTCTCTCAAATGTGTGTCTCATACATAACATAATCTTAGGAATGAAGTTGTCGCTACAGCTAAGTCGTCTTTAGTAAGGATGTTCTCTGCTAGAGTCTACCCTCAGTTGACCCTTGGATGTAAGAACCAATCATTACATGTCACAATCAATGTTCTGCCTTAAGAGTGAGTGTCCTGTGTAAAGTAGTGGATGCAGCATAGAAACATCCAAGGCACTGACTGCAGCTTTAGGTACTTCATTATTTGAAAATCAACATTTCTCTATGTGAGGATACATACATATCTTTGAGTAAATTACATCTTTAACTTTTCCATGAGCTGATTTTGATTGACACTTAACATAAGCACACCCTCTTTAGGGAAAGTAAACCTTGGGTTATAAACTCTGGCCTAAGGAAAATGAAGCCACTTTGTGCTGTTTGACTGTTCTGTTTCCAGAGAAGAAAGCCGTTGCAAGTTACTCTGCTCCATGAGAGGCAGAGCATGTGTTTCAGGAACCATGCAGCAGGACAGAATATGCGGTCTTTATGAAGAGTTGACTTGGTTCAGGTCTGAAAATGAGACTTAGGACAAAACACTAATGCTCTCCAGGAGGTTGTTCACTAAAAGAAGAGCCCTAGCCCTCAAGCCCAGGTTAGTAGGAAATGCTTGGTACAGTTGACTTGGGGTTTTTTATTTATTAATAATGTGGATCATGGTGTTTTGTAACCCTTTGAGATATAAATGTTTTGAATATGCTGTTGACTGAAGGGAATGGCCCCTCAGACATTTCTGGGTAAAAAGCCAGGAACAGCTCCTCAGTGCTCACCCATATTTCAGCAGCTCAACACACAAGTAACTTTCTGTCCTCACATCTGTCTGTAGCGTTTGAAGTTTGAAGGGGTATAAAGGTCTTCTGGGAAATAAACAGTGCCTGCTCCAGTTACCTGAAAATCAGCAGGTCAAGTTCTGGACATGAGATTCCTTGCAGTCTAGTGTACCTGAGGTTGAAAGAGAAAGAAAAATCTCAGTCAGTGAGGACCTTCTCTACAGTGCAAGTTAAAAGTAGGTTAAATTAATTTTGCTTTTCTTGCCCTTGGAAGAAAGCAATCTTGTTCTCAATCAGAACTTAGAAGAAAAAATCCCAAGTCACAACTCTGGTCATGAATTTACATGTGATCCATGGAGTCAAATACAGCGTCTGTACTGTAACCAAGTGAGACCATCTCTACTGGTAGGTTGAACAGTAATAGTGGTAAAAGATCAGACAGCTTGTTTCTGGTACTCGTTTTTAAGTACGATTGAGGGCATCAGCTTCAGAAGTGTAACATGGGGCTGTAGAAGGTGGTGATTGTTCTAGAGCACCTCCAGGCCTGAACTCCAGCCAACTATTGCTCTGACTCACAGCAATAGCATACTTACCCATCACCAGCATCTTACAGAGCAGGGAATTCCAGGTTTAGTCCATTGATAGATAGCCTTGTGTGTGTGTGTGGAGAGATTAGGCACCACGGACAGCTGCAGAACTCTGTTTCCATGGCTGCTTCTATCACAAGACGGGTAGAAACACGGTCACTGCTTCAGGGCTCCAACCCCTGTGTTGTTTTCTTGCTCCACTGGATATTTCCTGTAGCTTTGCTGTAGGCTGTGTTTGCTCCAAGTGACTAATTTAAAGTTGGTTTTGTCCGCAGTTGGCCATCCTGCCATTACGTCCCATTCTTGTCAGTCTGGTTTGAGAGTGTAGCTCACTGTTAGACTGTCATTGTCTGCTCAGTCTATCCACACACATCTCCACTGTCAACAGGTGGACAGCTGTCAATGACTCCTCATGAACCTGAAGAGAATTCTTGTGAAGTTGAATGCAAGTGTACTGTCATTCACAGTGTTTATAAACACCAGGAACCTTCACTTTTGCTACCTTGATATAGCATTGGGTTATCTATCATGTTACAACATTGAATACATCAATTTATTAAAAACTACTTTTATAAGAAATGTTTTATAGTTCTTTCTGACCTCTAAGAGACCATGCTGTCCTGTACTTGTGCTGGGAAGGGGTTGTTTGTACGATCCAGGAGTCCCATGTGCTCGGCAGGAACGTGGCCAGCCCCTCTGTGACAGGTCTTTCTTGTAGTCACAGCTTCCCTCACTCAGATGGTGATGACTCTTGGCACAGGCAGCAGGGAGCAGCGCCGGTTTCTGGAGAATGGAGGCGGAGTGGCCGACTGGAAGGCTTTCCCAACCCCTTCAGCAGTGGAGTAGGAGCCCGTGTGCTTGAGCCCCTTAGTTCCATTAGCCTCTTCTGCTCGGTACTCCAACCTCAACCTTGGCCTTCACCTCCATTGGCCTTTTTGTACCTTGCTCAATGTTTTCCTCCCCTGGTTTAAACTCTTCCCCTCGAGTTAAGGCTTACCAAGTAAGTGAGTAGTAGTTTTTATGGTCTACCAAGATTTGTCCACTCTGCCAAAAAAGAGTGATCTACTCTAACTAGGCTCTTCTCACCTCAGGGACACTCAGTGGGACACTTCCAATAATTTCCTAATAGACCCAGATCTGCTAAAACAACATAAAGGTACTCCCTCCAAAAAGAATGCCAATAATATTAGGGAACATTTACCTTTTTTTAAGAAATTGTCCCTAAATTTACCTGTGTATTGGCCTTGCTCTAATTTTCTGGAAGTCTGTGCTAAGGAAGATTAATGACTTCCTATACTTTCTAAAAGGTCAATTAGTAGCAAACAGCTACTTATTTTCTTATGATAGCAAACAGAACTTCTCTTTTACCTTTGTCACGGGGGGCTGCACTTTAAGCTACTAGCAGCCCTGCTGCTCAGGCTGTAGCCTGGAGGGGGAATTCTGTCCCCCCCCCCCCAGTGACAGCTTTACCTAAATCTCTGTAGTTGGAATAAAACTCCAGATTCAAAGGCTAGGGTGAAAACCTGCCAGCTCAGAGAGAGTAGCAACTGGCTCACTTCCTGTCTTTGCTGCCGTCTCCTTCCACACCGCCCCAACTGAAAAACCATGTTCCGCTCCTCCCTGCTGCTTCCTGTCAACTAGTTGCTAACTGCCTCTCGGAGCCCAGGTTAAGTTTATTAACACAAATGCAACACATCTTTGCCTAGTTAAATATTCCACAGCAGAGAACTGCAAAGCATTCTCAAACCTGTCTAGTTCCTCTCAACACACCTTGACTCAAACTGCAAATTTGAACAATTTCCTTCCTGTCCAAACCAAGGGAACACTAAAGAAATGTTAGAACGCCTCTCCACTGGCTCAGGGACCTATTCCAGAGACCAGATGAGCCTTGATGTGCTCTGCAGCCCTGCCCTGGCTGGGAAGAATTCACAGTCCCACTTGAGAGTGACCCCCTCCATGCTGTTGAGGGTTGCCATTTCAAAGCCTTGCTCTTTGGCTCCCCTCACTCTGGGGAGCACTCACTCGAAATGGGCCTCCAGGTTGAGGAAGACACTGGCTATCACCTTGTCTTCTGTCATATCCCAAACTCACAGGCAGGCAGTGGATTTAGTGCTGGGACAGCCTCGATCTACTCCTGAAGCCCTAACCAGATCTCAGATCTCAGGCTACCCACAGGACCTACATGAGTTGGAGGACTTGGGTACAGTTACCCAGGTTGCTAAACCAGACTCCTCAAAGCAGCTTGAATGCAGCTTGCTTGACTGTTCCGAATACACGTGAGAGGTGGATAACAAATTAAGAAAGGCAGTTTGGGGCTGGAGTGGTGGCTCGGCAGTTAGCACTGGCCCTTCCTCCAGAGAACCTGGGGTCCTGTAACTAGTCCCTGGGGGATCTGAAGTCCTCTTCTGCCTCTTTGACCTCACATGGTGCACAGACATACATGCAGGCAAAACACTCATTTAAAAAAAATGTTAAGGTAGTTTGGTCCACCTGGGGGTGGGGGCTCAGTGTAGGTGGCCTGTCCTTATCCCTCAAATATGAGCTGGAACTTCCCAGTGGCAAAACTGGAATATGGCCTGAGTGAGCAGAGGCTGCCAGACTTGGCCAAAGCAAGTATAAGAAACATACACCTTCCTCCTCTGTCAGCATCAGTGAACAGACACCACAGGAATATCCTAGCATTGCTCCCACAAATTTTTTTTTTTTAATTACTACCTTAGACTGAAGACAAAAGAAAAAGCAAAATCCTTTTGTTCTACCTCTGACGTGTTTGGGGATGTGCTAGGTCACTTAAATACATTTCATTTATCACAACATCCTGTGTGTCACAAACACAGTTAAGAGGTTATTAGCCTAAAATCACACAGATTTCCTGGTTAAAGTGACTGTCCAGCAGCCTAGATAGGTGAGCCATTGGAGGACTTTGTCATTGGTTCCCCTACAAAATTCAGTAGAGGTGGAGGCAGGATTTCCCAAGTTTTTGATAGGTTTGAGTCAACCTATACGAATTATTCAAAAAGTAACCACAAAATAAAACTTGAACCTGAACACTTTAGAGAAAACTGTCTAGAAGCCTCTAGTCCATAGGCTAAGGCTGGGCTGTTTTATCCAAGGGCCACCTCCATCAATCAGCCATCCATGCTTATGTCTCATCACCAAAGACCCAAACTGCTCAGACCCCAGGGACCCTGCACATCGCCTCATCAGCCAGCTGTTCATCCTTACTATCCCCTCTTCCAGTGTGGCAGGCAAAAATGCTTTAGTAGGTGACACCTGGGGTGTTTAAGAAGCATCTCTCAGCCACACCCTGGCCTTGGAGAAGCCCTTTGTCTTCTCCATTTCTGCTTCTGTCCTTTCCACTGCAGAGCCTCTAGCCAACTGAACCTGAGCTGTCCAGTTTCACCAGAAGCTACCTGCTGCTTCCCACTCTTCTGCTCTTGCTGTCTTCCTCTCCAGCCTTTTCCTGTCCTCATTCCCAGTGACTACATCCCCACAGATGGCCCATGCTATTTGCCTCTGTCATCTTGGCACCCTGACCCCCTAGTTGTCAGCCCCCTCCTCAATCATGTTCATCATCATTCTACGCCCACATTTCACCATCCATTCCCAGGTAATAATCACTGTCATTGTCCCAGTCTCTATCACTTTAACCCTGAACACTAGGAACGTTCTAAACCACTTTTGGAATCTTTTGTTTGTTTTTTTCAAGACAGGTTTTCTCTGTGTAGCCCTGGCTGTCTTGGAACCTTGTAGACCAGGCTGGCCTTGAACTCAGAGATCCACCTGCCTCTGCCTCCCAAGTGCTGGGATTAAAGGCATGAGCCATGCCTGGTCACTTCTGGAATCTTTGTTCCAAGCATTTCTGACCATTAACTTTAGGCTTACCCTGGTCCACTGCACTACAAGAAGTCATTGGCATTTTCAAGAACCTAAAGCATTAAACCTAGCAATTACTAATGTCTCCCCTCTAAACTCACCTCTTTCTCCTCTCACCCAAACCTAGATCCTAAGCAACTAAGTCATTTCCTCCTCAGGTCCCTCTGCCACTTCAGTTTCCCTTTATTAAAATGACCTGGCTGGCTAGCCCGATTGGGATATCAATTCTGCCACAGTCTAGCTGCCTCTGTGTGTGGGTTGGCTTGGCCTTACGTCTCTGTCCACAAAGCAGCCGGCACTCACCACTGCACCATGGCCTACTCTTGGTCCCTTGAAGTCAGCTTCCCCTTGTTGGAAGCTCAGTTGAGACCCTCACTTGATGCCTCAGTACAAAGATGTCGGGTCAATTGGCCTCTCATCTCTCAACCTCCAGGCTCACAGAATTTGTCTCCAGAGACACTGCTACCATGGGAGGTGCTCCCTACTTTTGTCACATGTCCCCCACCATCAGCTGTCCAGACTTTGTAACAGTTTTACTCCCCATGCCCCAACATCACATTCCCTCTTTCCTATCAGCAGGTAGGGCAGGGGATCTCCTCTACAATGTCCCCTGGAGTCCTGCTATGACAAAGTGAAACTTCTCCATCGCCACAGCCAATATATGCCAGCTCCATGTCCCAGTCACTGTTTTGAAAATCGCCTTGATTTTGAATGATGTATAATCTAGTAGAATTTTGGTCTGGGAGTGGAGCTCCCAGTGTATCAGGTGGGAGAACACTTGCCTAGTATTTGCAAAGCCCTGAAAAGTAGAGGGGAGAGATGTATACAATTGTATGTATAATTTAAAGGGTAATAAAATGAATAACGCGCTCTGTACCTACCACTCAGCTTAAATAACAGGCCTGGAGAACATGTCTAGGCCCCTCCCCCATTACTACCTCTTCCTTCCACCAGAAGGGGAACCACCATCTTGAAGTTCATGTACATTGTCCCTTTGGTTTTTTTCTTTATGGTTTATTACCTGCATATGCCTATTTTTGAGCTTTGTATAAATGAAATCATATATATCCCATGGTTTTTAAATTCTCTATTTTTATAATTCATGCATATTAATATGTATAGTTCTAACTCGTCTCCACTGCTGTATTGTATTCTACTGTATTATACAAACACACCATGATTCTGTTTATATATTCTCCCTTTGATGGATGTTTGAACTGTTCCAGCTTTCTCAATGATGAGCAATACTTTGTGAATTCTCTAAGGCATGTCTGCGGTTGTGAGGATCTCTCTAGGAGCTGCTAGGAATGTATGTGTTCAAACTTATTGATGTAGAAAAACAATATACTCTTATTACACTTTTATTAAATAAAATCCTGTTCAGCCCTCTATCCATCTGCTAATCAAACAGAACTCCATGATCCAATTCTCTTAGAATATCACATAATGAAATTTCTCAGAGCTTTGCCGTAAAAAATATTTTTCATAACTAAAGGAATCAGACAAATGAAAATCATACTAACCTCCCACACAGCCAATGGGAAAGATAACACTGAACATTGAAAAAGTAGTTTTAAAAAAGTCTGGTCAAGCTGGGCACAGTGTGCATGGCTGTAATCCCAGGTTTGGGAGACCAAAGCAGGATTGTGAGATTGGGACCAACTGAATGACACAGCTAGAGGTGTCTCAAATAACTTAAAAATGTACGCCTTGTTCTCTGTAGAACGACACTTAGGAATATTATGATTCACGGCTGAGCAGCAGAGCCTGGTTAGACTTTCAAAGCTTTAAGGAATAAATTAAAAACAGAAGTGTCTGTTGGGCCTGTGAGATGATCAACAGGTAAAGGTGCGTACTGCCCAGGCTGACGACCTTAGTTCATTCCACTGGACCCACACAACGGAAGGAGAGAACTGACTCTCACAACTGTCCTCTGACCTCCACATGCGCACTGTGGCACACATACATCCCTCACACACATACACACAAACGAATGTTTTCAAAAATCTGTTAACTCCAGAGAAACCTGGGACCTCATGTGTCCTCTGTGATAACATGCAGGCTTGGCTGCAGGGTTGGACATGGCACCAAGTAGTCCTAAAACTTGCCTCCCCTCACGGGGCCATAGCTTCCAAGGGGCAGCCAGATACAAGGGTCTGAGGGAAGGCAGTTTATCCCTGCCCTCAGATTCCAGCTCCTTAACCTATAGTGAATTGTATCCTCAGCTCTCCTGGGAGCTCCAGACCCTGGCATTGGACTGGGACTAGAGGCATCTGGCTCCATGGGCTGCGAGCTACCAGGTTGCTGCCTTCTTCATTATACAAGTGACCACTGTAGGACTACAAAGCCCTTAAGCACAAGCTAATCTAGTAAATCTTTTTTTTTTTTTTTTTTTTCGAGACAGGGTTTCTCTGTGTAGCTTTGCGCCTTTCCTGGAGCTCACTTGGTAGCCCAGGCTGGCCTCGAACTCACAGAGATCCGCCTGGCTCTGCCTCCCGAGTGCTGGGATTAAAGGCGTGCGCCACCACCGCCCGGCTTTAATCTAGTAAATCTTATATCTACATTATTCTAGTCCTGCTCCTCTGAAGAACCCTCCTTAACGCAGATTTGGGTATTGGTAGTAGACAGGAGGTTAGCTCTGAGAAGGACTGGCCAGTGGGTTCCCCAAATTAGGACATTAAAAAGATAGGACCAGGGGCCAGGCAGTGGTGGCACACGCCTTTAATCCCAGCACTCGGGAGGCAGAGGCAGGCGGATCTCTGTGAGTTCGAGGCCAGCCTGGGCTACAGAGTGAGTTCCAGGACAGGTGCAAAGCTACATAGAGAAACCCTGTCTCGAAAAACCAAAAAAAAAAAAAAAGGGACCAAAAAAGAAGCCTCAAAGGAAGAATGGACACTCTAGATGGGCCAGCTCAGGACCCTAAAACAGGATGGTGGTGGCTGAGTTCAGGTCATTCCAACTTCAGGAATTCCTCATTGGGGAGCATGTGGAACTCTTAGCTTTTTCTCCTATTAAGTCTTTCAATTTTAGGGTGACAAAGCTTCTACCTATTCTTGCACCCTATGCATCTACTTTAGAATTCTGGGTAAATGGGCATCCAAAGAGAGCACACCCCGTTCCTGGAAGTGTCTACCCTGGAGGAGGCATGGGGGATGGTTGAGCAGAGAGGAGGAATGTAAGCCCCCATGGCTGCCAGGATCAAGCCAGAGTATGTTTTGGCTTCCTTGTTTAATATCATTAAATAAACTTGAAAATGTGTGTGTGTGTATGTGTGTGTGTGTGTGTGTGTGTGTGTGTGTGTGTGTGTGATGGCATGCATACATAAAGAGGTCAGAAGACATCTATCAGGGGTCTGTATTTTCCCGCCACCTTTTGGGATCCAGGGATTGAACTTAGATTGCCAGGCCTACACACAAGCACCTTTACCTGCTGAACCAGCATGCCAGCCTGCCCCAGTTAAACTCTTGATTGAGGGTGGGAATTCTTCCCTTTCAAGAACATAAGAAAAGATACTTTAGATAGAGTCCAGACCAGAGGAAACTGGAGATCTGTACTCTTGTGAGAAGTCCTTCTCTGGGGAGGTGTAAACGTCTACCTCTCCTTACACTGTCCCAAGGGTAAAGTACAGCTCCACATGAACTCATTGGGCTTGCTCACAGAACATGGGTGAAAGGCTGCTTAAAAGAGCATGGGAAGCCCAAAGCAGCTCGCCTAGGAAGTCTTAAGCATGTATGATGGTTTTTCTGTAGCTGAAAAGATGGAGTCCCTTCTTGGTTAACTTTCCTCAACATAGATACCCTAGCACCTCCCCAGATACCATGCAATCAGGGTTTGCAAAATCAGAATTGCAAGCAAATGCCTAGGAGTGGCTGGAGTCTGGAGGGGGGGTGTCTAATGATCCCACCCCTTCCTTCTCTAGAAGACCATCAACAGTCAGCAGGCCCAGGGGTGGTGGTCTCTTGCAAGCAGGCATGCCTGACCTGATGAAGATGTGGCTGTGTTACTCTGGGAATAGCACTTGATAACATCTATGTATCATCATGACTGGCTCTAGAAAGAATTGTGGGTGCTGGGAATTGAACCCAGGTCCTCTGGTAGGACAGCCAGTGCTCTTAACCACTGAGCCACCTCTCCAGCCCTTCTAGAAAGAATAGTAAGGGTGGCTTTCTCTAACAGGGTTGGGTGGGTCTCTAATTCCGCTACAGCCAACCTGGCCCAAGTCCTCCTCGTGGTATAGAGAGTTAAGGGGTTACACACAGCTAAAGGGATTACACAAGAGAAAACACATTGTTGGCTCCTGATTCACCATTTGTGAGAGGCAAGGAATTTAATGACTCCACATAATCTTTTGGAACACTTCGGGGGAAATAAGGAATAGAATGATGCTGGCTGATTGCTAAAAGACCAAAGAAATGAAGGAAATAAGCTTAGAGAGGCAAGTTTCCAAGCTCCAGATGAAGACATGACCAACCATAGTTCATAGACCAAACACCTACTGTGAATGAGCTGGAAATGCTGGTATCCCTTGGCTTAACCATGGGAGGACTCAAAGGCCAGAGAAATCGTAATGCTGGAATGCACTTTCTGGGTAAAACACACTACCACAGGAAGGAAGATGTGAGCGGGCACCAGCACACTTGAGCTCTGGCATTGCTCTTGCTTGTAGGCCAGGTCTTTCTTACTACGGGAACTGCAGCTGCTCAGTCAGATAACTAAATGTCATGGAGCCCAGAGTAGCCAGGGCCAAGTGGCAGCTCTGGATGGCCAAGGGTAAGGTGAGCAGACTTCCTGCTGTACTGGCAGCCGAGGCCACTCAGTGATCACAGTGGTCTGATTCATGTAGACCTATAGTACTGGCTGATTGATCATGGCGCCCCCAAAGTGACACAGATGGGAACCTACAAATCCATGCTAGACCTGTATAAGCAGAGAAATTCCACAGCAATGAACCAAAGCTACCATGAATCACAGCAACGGAGCATCATGGCCCCCACAACCAATTTCCAGACTTGAGACCTTTTGGGGGCGAGGAAAGAAACAGGGTTTCACTATGTATCCCTGGCTCTGACTGTCTTGGAACTCACTCCGTAGACCAGGCTGGCCTTGAACTCATAGAGATGTGTACCAGGCCTTTTCTTTTTGGGCTGCCAACCAGCTCCCCAAATCATGATGCAGAGACTTTTTATTAGTTTTGAATGCCCGGCCTAGCTTAGGCTCCTTTCTGCCAGCTCTTTTCCCTTAAATTAACATGTTTCTCATTATCTACTTTTTGCCTGTTCATCTCTGATGGAAGTCACGACAGGAACTCAAACAGGGCAGGATCCCAAAGGCAGGAGCTGATCCAGAGGCCATGGAGGGGAGCTGCTTACTGGCTTGCTTCCCATGGCTTGTTCAGTCTACCTTCTTATAGAAGCCAGGACCAGCAGCCCAGGGATGGCACCACCCACCATGGGCTGGGCCCTCCCCCACTGATCACTAAATGAGAAAATGCCTTACAGCTGGATCTCAAGGAGGCATTTCCTCAGGGGAGGCTCCTTCCTCTGATGACTCTAGCTTGTGTCAAGTTGACACACAGAACCACCAAGTGCAGACATGCTGGCCAAATAATGAATTTGGATTGTTGGGCCTTGGTGTTTTGTCTCAGGAATGAGTCCGTGGCCAAAGAAGGGAGCAGACCTTGGGGGCTAGCTTTGGGAATGCAGTCTAACGGTTTTAGCAAGGGAGAAACGGGTACAAACAAAACCCACCGGGGCCATGTTTACCATGCTGGGGCTCTTCATCCCCACCTGTGTGTTTTATCATTGGGTCGCCGGGGGTTGCGTAAGCGGGCATCATCCTCTGGCTTCTTCCTGCTGACATTGGGGCATTGTTGTTAGGGACTCAAGGGAGCTGGATTGTGGTCCAGGTCAGGAAGAGCAGTCTGTGTCAGTCCATGTCCATATTTCACAGGACCATCTGAAGCAGAGGACGCACCGGCAGCGTTGGAGCGGTTTGTGAGGATGGACTGTCAGTTGCCTTGGAGCCGTCTAGGATGCAGATTCTGAGGGAACATCTGGGGCTAGCGAGTTGTTGCAGATCCCTTTCTTTCCCTCTATGCTACTGTTTGGACTCCCAAACATTTACTATGGCTCAAAAACATAAACCTGCTGCCCTTTCTACAATATAGATTTCAATACAGATAACAAACTGGTAATGCTACTGCATCTAAAACATTTATCTCTTTTTATAAACTTAAAAAATGAAGGGCTCTCGCAGGCCCAAGCATGGCAAACATGGCCCTGGTGGGTTTTGTTTTTACCCTTCTCCTCGCCAAAAACCATTAGATTGCATTCCTAAAGCTAGCCCCCACGGTCCACTCCCTTATTTGGCCACGGACTCATTCCTGAGACAAAACACCAAGGCCCAACAATCAAAACTCATTATTTAGCTAACATGTCCAGTCAGGACTTACCGACTCACCCTACCACAAACTCTCCCTTTTTCTCCTTAAAAAAAAAAAAAAAAAAAAAAAAAAAAAAAAAAAACCACTCCTGCTTGCTTGCTGCTGCTGCTGCTGTCTTCCTTTGTGGACTCCCCCACCCCACCCCACCTCACCCTGCTTGCCCCTCTGGGATAATAAACCTCCTTTATTCTGAGAATTTGGTGTCTGAATGTGTGCTATTCTTGAGGGGCCACCCTCCCTCACACCGTGGGGCCCTGAGCTCATCCTGAGGCAGTGGCTTCCTCAGTCCTGAAATGCACAATTGGGGCAAATATACTTAAGAGCTGGCAGAATCCCCATACCGGTCCCCCTGTCTGTGGAGGGAGTGGGGACTGTTATTATTGAAAAGGCCAAAAGGAATCCATTAAAGCTGCCTCTGCCCTGGAAAACAGTGACCTGAAATCAGTGTGGAACCCCTGCAGGGCCTGAAGAAACCAGTGCCAGGAAGAGACTTGGGGGATGCAGGTCTGTAGTGGCCTCCAGATCTCTGCTTCACTCTGTCTCCTGTTTGGCCTGTGCAGAAAATGGATGGATCGGGAGAAAGACTGTCAATTATCCTAAGTTTAATCAAGTGGCAATTCCGATGCAGCTGCTGCCCCAGATGTGGCCCTGTAAACTGCCACATCTCCTAGCCTTTAGTACTGTCAGCTGATACTGCAAATGATTTCTTCTTCTCCATAATCGTCTATAACGCCCACCAGAAGCAATTTGCTCCCAGCTGGCTAGTCCAGCAGTACGCCTTCACTGTCCCCCCTTAAGGGAATGTCAATTTTCAGGCCTGTTTCACAACTCAGTTCAAAGAGAACCGAATCTCTTGTTTCCTCCACAATGTACAACACAGATCCATTACACTGATATGTTAGAACCTGGGTCTGCCTCTTTAAGAGGCCAGGTACTCTTAAGAGGTGAGATCTCCCAGCCTGAAGAAATCAGGCCACACACAACCCCCCTTCAGCTCTCACCCTGGGACGGAGAGTTAAGGTGTTCTGGGAGCTGTTAAGAGTGTTCACTGTGCTGGGCGGTGGTGGTGCACACCTTTAATCCCAGCACTTGGAAGGCAGGGGCAGGAGGATCTCTGTGAGTTCGAGGCCAGCCTGGTCTACAGAGTGAGTTCCAGGACAGCCAGGACTACACAGAGAAACTTTGTCTCGAAAAAACAAATAAACAAAAAGATTGTGTACTGCTCTTGCATAGGACTTGAGGTCGGCTCCTAACACCCACATTGGAGAGTTCTCATCTGCCTGTAACTCCAGCTCCAGGGAATACAACACCCTCTTCTGAACTTGGCAGACACCTGCTTTCATGTGCATGCACGCACACACATATACACACAAAATGACTTTTTTTTTTAGTTTTTTTAGTTTTTCAAGTGTAGCTCCGGCTGTCCTGGAACTCAATCTGTAGATCCGGCTGGCCTCAAGCTCAGAGAGATCCGCCTGCCTTTTCCTCGGGATCAAAGGTGTGTGCAAATCTTTTTTCAAAAGCTGTTCTGCAAGTTGGAATTTATACCTGGCACCTCCATGCTGTTTGTCAGGTATCCTACCCCAGACTAAATCACATGGCATAAAACTTCCTGCCAACACCCCGAAACGTATGAAAGCCCGTTATTTCCTTTGTTCAGAGGATTGATCCCCGAGGCTCCTCCGACCTCTCCCTGGCTCTTAGTCTCACCATCTGTGAAGTGTCTGTCCGTGTCTTAAAGGAACGCCTTTCCTTCCTTCTATGCTGGTTTTGATATATTCCTGCAGGGTTTCTCTGTGTAGCCCTGACTGTCCTGGAACTCACTCTGTAGACCAGGCTGGCCTCGAACTCACAGAGATCCGCCTGCCTCTGCCTCCTGAGCACTGGGATTAAAGGCGTGCGCCACCACCTCCCAGCTTCTTGTTCCTTTCTACTGTGCCCGCTCAAGGCCTGATCCTGGCCTTAAGACCTTTTCTCCTAATAGACCTCATTCCTGAAGGGTAAGGAGAGCTGTGAACGTGGAGTGGAGCTGATCCTAGAGAGAGACTGCCTATGCCAGAGGTGTCAAAACTGGATCAGCAGGCTGCCCCCGGCTGCTGGAGCCCAGCTGATGCCACCCCCCAGACCCAGGACCAAGGTGCAGGCTTTGGCCTAAGCTTTTCATGTCTTCAATCCCTTTCTGAATGGGAATATTCCCTCTGCCACTGCATGTTAGAAATATATCATTTTGCTTTCTTTCTTTCTTTCTTTCTTTCTTTCTTTCTTTCTTTCTTTCTTTCTTTCTTTCTTTCTTTCTTCTCTCTCTCTCTCTCTCTCCTCTCTCTCTTTTTCTTTCTCTTTCTGTTCTTTTTAATTTTCAGGAACTCACAGCTAAGAGATTGCCTTGAGTGTTAGAAGAGACATCTAACTTTGTCAAACACTTTCACAGTGTTGTAAGTGCCTCAGACCATGCCCTTCAGGCCAGGACAGGGGAAGCTATCTGCAGTGAGACCTGGAGGCAGGGTACAGAGATAGATGCTCAGGAGACACACAGGGAGGAGCCAGCCCTACCTCAGGGACCTTCTGGCTCCTTTCTTACAGCTAACATTTCTGCAGCAGTTAGCGTGGGGGAACCAGACGCTTATACAATGTCTCTAACCGATGAAGCTAGCCAGCACCGTGGCCGTCAGTTCATTGTTTCTGTTTGGGAAGCGGGGCATAAGGATCCGAAGTCTGGTGAGAACCCATGCAACGACGAGTTTTATGTCAACTTGGCACAAGTTAGAGTCATTTTTAAAAGAGGAAACCTCAATGAGGAAATGTCCCCACCTGACTGACCCACTGTGGACAGTCCTCTGGTACATTTTCATGATTGATGTGGGAGGGACCAGCTCGCTATGGCAATGCTATTCCTGGGCTGGTGGCCTGGATGCTATAGGAAAGCAGGCTGAGCAAGCCATGAGGAGCAAGTCAGTAAGCAGCACTCTTCCATGGCCTCTGCATCAGTTTCTGCCTCCAAGTTCCTGCCCTGCCTGAGTTCCTGTCCTGACTTCCCGCAATGATGGGCTGTGATATGGAACTGTAAGCTGAAATAAACCCTTCCTCCCCAAGTTGCTTTTGGTCATGCTGTGTTATCATCATAATAGAAAGCCTAACTAAGACAGCCTGGGACAAAATTAAAAGGGCTGTGGAAATAGCTCTGTGGTAGAGCACTTGCCTAGTATGAATAGGTCTTGGGTTCCATTCCCAGTACCAATAATAAACAATAAAGCTTTGCACACACACACACACACACACACACACACACACACACACACACACACACACAACCTAAGCTGGTTTACTTCCTCGGGCCATGAGATGTGTTTCTGGAATATTTAAGTCAACAGAATAATGCCTGAACAATGAGGTGTTGCATTAAAAATGTCCCTGGTTTTCCACTAGGGAGAAGATGGCATTAGGAAAATGAGACTTGTATGGTACTATTTTATGCCCAGAAGGTCACAGTTAAAAGTTGCCATTATAATAAAATATGGAAAATTCCTAGCCTTGAGCTAGTCAAGAGAAAAAGAACACACTACCAGGTCCTCATTCCCAAATTTTAACTGAGAGCACCCAGCGTGAGCAGTGCGCCTGAGCTAGGGGTCCAGCAGGTGACACCTGACCGTTAACAAGCAAACTTAATAAAAGCTGCCCCTTCTGAGAGGGAGGTAGGGTAGCCAGGAGGAGCCGCAGCAACGCCAAACCTGCTAGGCTGGGGGTGGCGCCTGCGTCAAAAGAGAAGGCTGAAGATGTTCATTCGATCACTACAACCACCATCCGAATATAAGCCAAGCACCGCGCCGAGCTGTGTGCTTTTAGACAAAGAGCTAACAAACGGGCGGAGCTAGGAAGGAGAGAGGGAGAGAGCGCATGTGCCATACAGACCAACCCTAAGTCTTGGCTGGCTTCAGTCTAAGCAGGGGCAAACACGGTTGAGTCCACAGAAGGGTCAAAACACAAAGGCGCAGCTACATTCAAATTAAAGGTTAGGAAATGAACTGTGGTTTCCTTTGGCTCTTTATAAAAGAAGTAAGTCCAGGAAACATTAAGTAGTTGGCACTTCTTGCTGGTTATCCAGCAGCACTTCCATTATGGTGTGTGAGGGTTCAGCAGTTTGGTATTCCTGTGGTCTGTCCAGTCTCTCCATGCAGAGGATTTTACAGGGCCTACAGAACAGCCTTTAAATTCAGGCGTCATTGGATTTGAGGCCAAATCAGTTCAGCACGAGATCCAAGAAAACTGGTTTCCTTCTCAGAATTAAGTTTCACAGGTTTTCTGGTTTAAAAAAAAAAAAAGTCTCTCCTGTCACAGATTTACGGACTCTATAAGCTAGCTGGGCGATGACAGGATAAAGAAATTCACAAAAAAATGCCAAGTGCACAACACTGTTCAAGTCTAAAACCCAGAACTGCAGAAAAACGGCGCTGCGAGCCTCTGTTCCTGGTCCAAGCGTTCTGACCCGTGTCGTCCTTTTCCTGCTCTTCTCAGTCTCCCAGGTTCTTGCCCAGGACTCCATCACCACTCCTGTCCAAGAAAAATCACAGAAGGTCCTTGAGACTCAGCCCCTGCATAGGGCCAGCAGATGGAAACGGAACCGCCCTGACTACGCTCAATGGCATCAAAGGAATTGTTAAAGTTACAGAGAGACTGGACGTCATGTAACAGCCAAATCGCTGGGCGTGGGGCTGATCCTCCTCCCCACCTCCTAATCATGTCTTCAGATGAGTCCGCTTTACTGAGAGGTGATGGCCAAGGCCGAGTAATTGGCGGGCCTTGTTGGAATAATGTTTAAGAAGGGAAGGGCAATGCTCTAATCTTTAAGGCATAATAAAATCCATGGCTCCACTTCTGCCCACAGGTAGAACTCAGAGTCCAATCTCCCCCCCCCCCCCTTTGGTGTTCTGAGATAAGGGTTTCTCTGTGCAGCCCTGGCTGTCCTGGGACTCAGAGATCCACCTGTCTCTGTCTCCTGACTGCTGGGATTAAAGGCGTGTGCCTATGCCTGGCTCCAGATTCCAACCTTTTAATCAAAAGAAAGCAGCTCTTCTTCAAGGGGCCTAAACAAAACCCTGCTGCCCCCAACCTTTGTCTTGGGGTATTTTAAATTCTAAGGAAGGACAACTGTGATGCGTCCCTTTCCTAAAACTGGTGTAGCTAGGGAAACGGGGGTGGGGTCCAAAGCTGATGGCGAAGGAGGGGTCCATCCTCCATGGCCTGCAAGCCTGCTGATGCCTCCCTGGCGAGCTAACCAAACGTCCCCAACAGGCCAGTTTCACTCAGCGTGAGGATCCCTCCGTTGTCTGGCTCATGGCTGTGACCTCTTCCCTGTTTCAGCCCTTACAACAGAAACCAACCGTGTTACCCAGTTTTCTTCCCCTACCACACAGTACAGGAAAGTAGATTTGACATGGACAGTCTATATGTTCTGTGCGCTTCCGCCCTTTTCCACCTGAAAGCCAACCTCTGCTCAGCTCAGAACACCGCTCTTTCATACAACACAGTGGTGCCTGGTTCTAGAACCTCAGAGACGATGAACTTCTTTACATGGGTTGTAATTGTGTCTTCTTGACACTCCCTGACTGCCACTGCCCCTGCCCCTGCCCCTGCCCCTGCCCCTGGATGATGTGGAATTACATCGTGATCATTGCCGGGCTTTTCTCCCCAGACTCCCCAGATTCTCTAGGTCTTGGGCGGGGCAAACCCCAAAGCCTCTACGGAGACGGAAACACCAGGGCACATCGTCTTCAGCTTGCTAGATGGGTCGGCTCCTGTCTGTGGAGCAGTGAGGATGATGAAGAGTGAGGATGAGGATGGAGAATGAAAGCAGCCAAGGAAAGACCATTCCAGTAGCTCATTAACCTCCGAGTCCCTGAGAGTGCTCCTGGCACTCACTGGTGACATTTCACTTTCATCCTGACAGGTGTGCTAGGCCAGAGTGTCATTACAAAGTTTTTATTGAGGAGGAGGAGCCAAAGGTCACCCCACACCCCATCCCGCCCCGGGGAAATCTGTTGGCTGCTCCCTAGCTTTTATCTCTAACAGCAATTCTCACTCTCCTAAGCACCCCCTCCCCCAAGCCTTGCTTCTAATATTGGCTTGCATGCTGGTAAGAACCTGTAAAGAGGAAAGTGAGCGGGACTTGAGGAAAAGGATTCCGGAGAGTGGGCGGGAGAATGAGAGGATAAAGGGTAGGGATATGATCGACGTATGAGGTGAACATACAAGCGCGCGCGCGCGCGTGGCGTGTGTGTGTGTGTGTGTGTGTGTGTGTGTGTGTGTGTGTGTGTGTGTGTGTAGACATGAAATTGTGAAAGAATAAATGATTCTTACCTAGTATTACTATCGTGCATGAGGCAGTCAGAGGAGAACTCTGTGGAGTTGGGTTCTCCACCTTTACCTAGGGTCCCAGGTTTACCCACAGAGCCATCTCTAAGGTCCCAAATAATAAGCCTTAAAAAGCAGTGTTTGTTCAACATCTGGCTTATAAACAAATGAAATCAAGGATGGCGATGCAATTCCACGCCCCCCAGGGGCAGGGGCAGTGGTGGGGAGGTGTTCAGGAGGCAACACTAGATCCGCTGCCTAGGGAGGGACGGGCTTGGAGGCTCCAAGTGACTTCACGGATGCACTCAGCCAAGCTGATGCCTCCCTCCTGCGCCTGGGATGCGCTTAGGTCCCGAGAGACACCCCCCGCCCCCAAATGCGCGTTCTTTCATTCATACAGTGCGAGGTTTATTTTCACTTCTTGCTTTCGTTTACAAAACCTAGCGGACCCGAGGCCGCGGCGCGCGCTGGCGAGGCCGGCCGGGACGCCCCTAGTCGGCGGCCGCCCGCTGGCGGTCCAGCACCAGCAGCGGGATCTCCTCCAGGCCCTCGGGCCGCTCCCCTCGCCGCAGGTAGCGGCGGCGCCACGTCGCCAGCCTCTGCAGCAGCCTCTGCAGCCCCGGCGGCCCCCACACGCCGCGCTCCGGGGCCGCCGCGCCGGGCCGCGCGAACTTGCCCTTCCTCCGGCGCGCCCCGCGGGCCCCGCGCGCGAACAGCCGCCGCCAGCACCAGAAGCCCAAGCCCGAGCCGCCGTCGCCCGACGCCCTGCGCGCCGCCGCCGCCTCCGGCTCCGCGTGCCGCGCGCCCCGCTGCAGGCGCGCCACCTTCTCCAGCAGCTCGTGCTGCACGCCCCCGCGCCGCGGCCCCCGCGCCTCCGCCATGGGCCGGCCCGGAGCCGTCGATTCGGGAAGTCACCGGCTGGCGCAGCCCTGCGGTGGCCTCCAGGACACCAAAGGACCCGCGTCCCTCCGCAGCCTTCGGGGGGACTGTGTGCCCTGCAGCCCGTCCCCTCCGGTTAGGTTGCCAAGGAAACGTGGAGGGTGACTCCACAATGCCAGCCTAGCTCTGGAGGATGCCCTAGCATCCAGAGACACCCCCCCCCCGCCCCCCAAGCATCCTGAGGTCCAGGAGTCAGTGTGCCAAAGCCAGGCACAGTGGCACCGTGTGTAATCCCAGCACTCAGAGGTTCGAGGTCAGCCTGGGACATCGTGAGCCCCTATCTCAACCAAAAGAAGTAGGGGGGAGGGTGGTGCGGGGACTGAGCCCTTTCCTTAGGGAGTGACTTCAGACACGATGAGACGGTCCCGAGGTCCCTACTCTGCCTCACAACTAAGCAACACTGGACAGGGCCCTGGGTGTCAGGCTGCACTGGCCGGCAGATTTAGGCCTTATGGATGGTTTGTTGATGTATTATAATATACATATAAAATTTAGCACATGCTTGGCAAAAAGCCAATGTGCTGTGAATAAGTTACTACATAATCCTCACAGGAAACGATTCCTGGGTGAAGAGTCCGGTTTTTACTGATTGAGAAAACGGAAACAGAGGAGAGGTAAAACCATCCACTTGGGATAATAGCACCTGTAGGTGAAGGGGTTCAGAACATGGCATCCCAAAACCTGTCCCTTGGGCGAGTTGCGTGCTTACAAAGAACCAGCTACTCGGGGAAAGCCCCTTTCTTTAACTTTGCCTCGGTGGCCCGAGATGAAGCATGGACCCCTCACTCGGTGGCCACTTTCTCCAAGGAAGGCAAAGCCTCCTAGAGACACCCTCCCCGCCCCCACCCACCGCTGTAATGACCAAAATGAACACCACCTAAATCAGGGTGCAACATGAAAGCACTTCAAGGTTTTAAAAGTGAAAAAGTGGCTGCGTATGGTGAGACGCATCTCTAATCCTCGGCTCCAGAGGCTAAGGCAGGAGAATCATGAATTCACAGCCACCCAGGGCTTCACAGCAAGACTCTGCCAAAAACCAGGAGAAAACCAATCGTGAACAAGTGAGAACGGAGATGGTAAACACATCCACCTTTGGAAAAGAGGCAGGTGTGGCGGACATGCCACCCACCACCAACAGCCCCACCCCCTGTTCCTTCCAGCCCTCCAGGCCCTTCCTGGAGTCTTTTGTGTGACTCCAGGTACAAATGTAATTAAAATAGTCTTTCTCCTGTTAGTCTGTCTCGTGTCAGTTTAACTCAGAGATCGGCTAAGAACCCCACAGCAGGAAGCGTGAAGGAGGTCTGACTGCAACCCCACATGTCTGTGCATGCTGCTACTCCTTCAGCTGTTCTCACGCCTGCTGCCCGCAGATGCTGTGGAAGTCGTCCCGTGGTCCAAAAGCAAACTAAGACAATAAGGAAGAAGCTGGAGTTGTTCATCCCCTTCAAGGGCAAGCCCAAGACCTCCCACCAGGCACTACCACCTCCCACCACTGCGGTTGAGGTGGGTGGGGAGCAGCCAAACCATAAGTATAAGTGGTCTTTCTCTGTCCCGCCAGCCAGCCCCCCCAAAAAACGACATGGAGACGTATTATTAATTACAAAAGCTCGGCCTTAGCTTAGGCTTGTCCCACTAAGTTTTATAATTTAAATTAACCTGCTTTTATTAATCTACATTTACTATGTGGCTTCTTTCTTTCTTCTTTTCTTTCTTCCTTTCTTTGTTTTTCAAGACAGGGTTTCTTTGTGTAGCTTTGGTGCCTGTCCTGGAACTCACTCTGTAGCCAGGCTGGCCTCGAACTCACAGAGATCAGCCTGCCTCTGCCTCCCAAGTGCTGGGATTAAAAGCGTGCGCCGCCACCGCCACCGCCACCGCCACCCAGCCTATGTGGCTGTCTACCTTTTGTTTATTCTGTATGTCTGATTCCCTCCATGTCTCTTGGCATCTCCTCTGTGCCTCAATTATCTCTTCCTCCTTCCTTTCTCTCAGCCCAGAAGTCCTACCTATACCTCTTGCCTAGCTATAGGCGCAAGGCTACACAGAGAAACCCTGTCTCAAAAAACAAGCAAACAAAAAAGAGAAAGAAAAGCAGTGCATATTATTCTCCTTCCCTCTCCCTCTCTTTGCTGTTTTTTTGTTTTGTTTTTGGGGGACAGGGTTCCTCTGTGTAGTCCTGGCTGTCCTGGAACTTGCTCTGTAGACCAGGCTGGCCTTGAACTCACAGAGATCCACCTGCAACAGAAGAGTAACCAACTCAGACATGACTGCTGGATATAGTCTTGAGTGTCTTGACGTCCTTCCCCAGAAGCCTGTCTCGTCCCTGAGAGTTCCTCGTGGGCAGTTCTGTTCTCCCTTCTCTGTCTTCCTTTGTGTGGTCAGATCACAGATGCTGGTCCAGTCCATGTCTGTACTTCACAGAAGAATCTCCGAGCTGGTCACAGCTCTGTGCACTCCTTCTCAATGACCCACACACTACCTGGAGTCTCTGGGAAAGTTCCCTTGTATAGTTTGATTCCTACTAGGTTTTCAGTTGACTGAATGCAGTGTCTCGGTCTTGTTGGTCAGGTTTCAGCATACAGTCCCATGACACTTGGTCTGTTTCCCAGGCGTGCAGTTCATAGAGGGTCTCGGACTGCTGGGGCATCTGCTTCTGCTCTGTGGATTGCCCAGTGCCCGGCACTGAGAACAGAAGAAAGCCCTTTTCCTGGCGTCCCCTTCTGATAATGCAGCTGCCACCCTGGGTGTGGCCTTTTCCCAGCTGCTTTGAGTGTCCATAGCTGTTCTGATAGCTGTTTCTCAGCTTGTCCCAGATTATCGCCTGGGGACTCCGGCAGGCCATGTGTGTCACTGTCTTCTTGAAACCTATGCTGAAGAATTTAAGTATGAAACACTATAATGTCTGGAAAGGGAAGGCACACATACGTGAAACCAGCGTGCACACTGTTGACTGTGAGAGGTGGAGCAGTAGATATCCTATGCATAGGATATCCATAGTCACTATTGTTATACGTATTTGGGAATGCTTTTCTTTTTATTTTTGATGTGAGATCTCTCTACATAGCCCTGGCTGTCCAGGAACTCACTATGTAGACCAGGCTGGCCTTGAACTCACAGAGATGTGCCTGTCTCTGTCTCCCCAGTGCTGGGATTAAAGGTGTGCAGCACCACGCCTTCCCTTTAAAGGTTCTTGTGCCTTGGGGAGCCCAGTTCTGTCTGAAGCAAAGAAATTCTACAGACCTATCAGAGCCCTCAGGGGAGGGAGATGGAGTTTGGCTCATGTCCAGCTCACTCTTCCTCTTCAAGGAGGGCCAGGCCTCAGAGGTCACATTGCAATTTATAATTTTTATTGCATTTATTTCCCACACACATACATACCGCAGTGTCCTTAGGGGTCAAAGGACAACTTCTTCCACCACGTGGGTCCCAAGGATTGAACTCAAGTCATCAGGCTTGGCAGAAAGTGCCCCCCCCCCACCCCGGGCCATCTTGCCAGCCCCATCAGCTGTCACATCAAATAACCTACTCCCACCCCAGGCCAAAGAAATGAAACAGAAAAGGTCTTCTTACAGAAAACGAGAATTAGACCAGAGATTCTAGCTAGGTAGGTGGGGGCGCAAGACCTGGGAGGTCAGGTTGATTCAGAGATGGGACATGGGACATCACTGTGACTACTGTTACACCCAAGCTTTGCAGAAATGGAGGTATTTAGAAGAAAGCAGAAACATATCCATATTTATATAAATATGTACATGATCCCCTCTGGACAACAGTAGCAAGCTTCTCAGCAGAGACAGACACACACACACACAGAGACACAGACACAGACACAGACACAGACACAGACACACACACACACACACACACACACACACACACACACACACACACACTGCAATAGCATCTCTTCTTCATCATGTCCGAATCCCTTTCAGGCAAGAACATGCATCCTTTTTGGTGGAGCAGATGACGTAACACAGTTTGTTAGGGTCATACAGTGATGGACAAGGAAATTTAACAGAAATTTAAATCTCTCAGAACCAAAGTCAGCTTATACCTATGGATGAGAGAGAACCGCTCCCTCTCTTCAGTCTGTTACATAGTCAGTCAGCTCTTTATGTCTATGGTGTCCTTGCTATGGAGTCAACCAACTCTAGACTGATCTATATCATTTATATCATTATATATATATATATATATATATATATATATATATATATTGTCTATGCTAAATATGCACAGCCTTCCCTAAATAAATTATTATAATGATTTGGGTAGCAAACACCTTACTGGTATCATAAATAACCAAAAAGTGATTTAAAGTACATGGGAGAATTGAATAGATTGTAGGCAAATGAGAGACACCATTTTACACATGACTTTGGGATTCACAGACTCTGACTGATAGGCAGAGGGGTCCTGGGACCAAGCCCTCATGGGTATCGAGGGACGACTGTGTCTAGTGTCAGTCACTGAGACAATGTGAGTTAAAATGCCTGATGGTGCTAAGCATCCCTGTACCAGAAAGATCTAGTGGGTCGTCAGAACAGCAGCGCCCAGCAGAAAATTGCCCTTCCTAGAACTCACAGTACCCGAAAAGGCCTTCTAAATTACTGTATTTTTACCTGATGAATGTTATTTCCATCTCTATTTTTAGCATTACATTCCTACAAAAGCATTTTCAAGAACAGAAAAACACATTGTCTTAGAATCTATTAAGCGTGACCTACTCTCCTGGCATGTCAGAGACAAAACAGTGTCATTTCTCAGATTGCTCCTTTTTTAATACAGAATTTCTGGGAAGCAATCAACCCAAATGGATTTTTAAATTTTTTATTTGTTTATTTTGAGATTGGGGTCTCCTGTAGCCCCAAACTGACCTTGAACAAGACCTTGAATTTGCGTGACCCGCCTGCCTCCACCTCCTGAGTGCTAGGATGATAGGCACACCACCAAGCTTGGTTTACAAGGTGTCGGCTATTGAACCCGGGGCCACCTGTGTGCCAGGCAAGCACTCCACGAGCTTAGCCACATCCCTGCTCCAGGCTTTACTTCTTTATAGTAGACGTCTTACCACTTTGTAACTGGAACATTCCACAGTGTGTGAATTAAGTCATTAACACTTCGTCTTTTATCAAGCATGAAGTTGTTGAAAATGCTGAAGATGCTGAAAAAAATAGAATTTGGTTTTCCTAGACATCCAAATTTAAAAAGCACGGGAGGATCAAGTTTGCAACAAAGTATTAAGTTGGCAGCTTAGATTTCTACAGGGAAAGCAGGACATTTGCGTTCCTATTTCCATGTAAGTGATAGGATCCCTTTTTTTTTTTTTTTTTCCGAGACAGGGTTTCTCTGTGTAGCTTTGCGCCTTTCCTGGAACTCACTTGGTAGTCCAGGCTGGCCTCAAACTCACAGAGATCTGCCTGGCTCTGGCTCCCGAGTACTGGGATTAAAGGCGTACTCTCCCCCCCCCCCCCCCCCCCCCCCCGCCCCGGCTGTCCCTTTTTAAAGGAAACAATTTCCCTTAAACTCAACGCGGCCCAGGCTCCACTTTGGCAATATCAGCACAGATAAAGTTGGTGAGGTGTCAAAATTTAGGAAAATGAAAATCCCATTTAGAAGGTTCACTGAGAAGCAAAAGGAGGAGGTGCGTTAAGTCAGCTTCTTACACTGTAACAAAACACCCAAGACAAATCAGCTTACAAAGAGGAAAGGTCTATTTCTGCTCATAGTTTTGGAGGTCCCAGATAAATAAGTATTATAATAAAACTGGGATTATTATAATAGCTACAATCAACTGGTCCCGCTGCTTTGGGCCTGTGGTAGGAGCATAAAGAAGAGTTATTTGGTCTCGTGGCCAGAAAGGAAAAGAACAAGACACCAGGCCCATAATTCCCATCAAAGACACCCTGCCCCCAAGTGACCTAAGACTTTCCACTAACCCCACGTCCTGAAGGTTCCTCCATCTCCCGGTGGGGCCACCCTAGGGACCAAGATTTTAATGCACAGGTCTTTGGACAACATGCAAAATCCAAACTACAGCACTCATATGAGATGTTCGCTTTTGTCAGGGGCTAGAAATGTGTGTGACACCCTGAGGTGTCAGTGGGCCCTGGTCGAGGACAGAAACGTCACGGGACGTCCCAAGGTTTTCTTTCTGCAGAGGTTATGATGTAGGCCATTTTCAGACACGCATGAGACCTCATCAGTGTCTCCAGACCCCCAGACGGTGACTGCCACTGTCACTTCTGATTCTGGGCCACTCAGGGAAGCTGGAGTCAGGGTCCGAAGGCCACAGGCTATCCCCATCTCCTGACCACTGCATCAGGGCATGCCACTGGTGGGGGTGGGGGGCAGGTTGGAGGAGCAGTCCCAGCAGCGGGTGGAAGGAGTCCTCCCCACTCCGGAGCACCACACAAGCCCACAGAAATGGCCGGCCTCACAGGGAGCATTTTCAAGTCTTTGTGCACTGTGAGTCACAAACCACTGTGAACCACAGCCAAGGGCCAGATTCCTCCCTTTCTGAGCCTTGGTCTCTACAGCCGTAAAACTGGGATTATTGTAATACCGGCTTCAAGGGCACAGAGATTAAATGGGAAGCATGAAGGAACTTGGTAGCTGCCGTGGAAAGTGAGATGCCAGTGATTTCGTGAGGAACCCTGCATGTGCTGGCTGGTGTTTTATGTCAACTTGATACAAGCTAGAGTCATCAAAGAGGGAGGGAGGCTTAATTGAGAAAATGCCTCCATGAGATCCAGCTGTGGGGTATTTTCTTAATTAGTGCTTGATGGGAAGGCCCAGTCCATTGTAGGTGGTGCCACCCCTGGGCTGGTGGCCCTGGGTTCTATAAGAAAGCAGGCTGGGCAAGCCATGAGGAGCAAGCCAGTGAGCAGCAGCCCTCCATGGCCTCTGCATCAGCTCCGGCCTCCAGGTTCCTGCCCTGGCTTCCCTGGATGATGAACAATGATATGGGGATAAGCCAAATAAACCCTCTCCTCCCCAAGTTGTCTGGCCATGGCTTTTCATCGCAGCAGCAGTGTCCCTGACTAAGATGCTGTGTGACATTAATACCCAGCAGAAAGTACTTAGCAAGCGAGCATTTGAGGATCAGGAAGTGGGTATGATCACCCCAGAAGGCGTTGCTCCCCTCCCCCCTCTAGTTTCTGTGGGGAGAGGGCAGAGGACATAGCTAGGTGACAGGCTTACTTGGAATGCACAAGGCCCTAGGCTTGGTCCTCAGCACTGCAAGAACTTTACATTTTTAATTACATGTATATGATGGTGGTGGGTGGTGGTGGTTGTGGGTGGTGGGTGGTGGGTGGTGGTGGTAGTGGTGGTGGTGGGTGGTGGGTGGTGGTGGTGCAGGTGATTTCAGGTACCCATGGAGTCCAAAAGAGGGCACCAGATTCCCCGGAGCTGGAGTCCCAGGAGGCTGTGAATCACTGGGAACTGAACTCTGGCCCTCTGCAAGAACACTTGTGTTCTTAGCTGCTGAGCCATGTCGCTAGCCCTAAATGTTTTTACAGTATTGGTGAGAGCAATCTTAAGCCATCTTAACCTTCTATGGGCATTCCCTGCTTCCTTTCCTTGTTTTAGAAGAAGTAACCATTTCACGGGGCTTTAGTCTCCCAGCAACCGCGCCCCATTGAGTTTCCAGTGTTTTGACAATGCTCTGATGTCTGAGTCATATTAACAGTGTGTTGCAAAAACTTGCTGCAAAGAAACGCGGCTTTGGAACGAATTGATGGTATCTCGATGTCTTGCTTAGCTTTCCTTGGCAGTCTGGTGACGTCTATGGATCTATTTGTCTTCAGACAAGATGGCCTGATAGTGCCAGGCTCCTGGGCTCAAGTCACCTTCCTGCTCCAGCCTCCTGAACAGCTGGAACTACAACTGTGCATCACCATACCAGCTCTGGACCTCCGCTAAGAACAATGCTTTGATACTTTTGGTTGTGAGCCTAGTCTTTGAAGGGCTGAGCCATCTCTCTGGGCCAGAACAATGCTCTGATACGCATTTAAAAAATAAATGCAGGGGTCTATAAGCAGCTCAGTGGTAGGCCACAGGAAACTAACTCTAGTTCAGTCCCAGCCCTGGGGAAAAATACCTAGAATCATAAAGGAGACAAGTCACGTCAAATACTGTGAATATTTTGTTCTATTTTATTATTTTTGAAGATTTGTTTTTAGCTGGGCGTAGTGGCCCATGCCTTTAATCCCAGCACTCAGTAGGCAAAAGGCAGGCAGATCTCTGTAAGTTCGAGACTAGCCTGGTCTACAGAGCAAGTTCCAGAGCTACATGGTAAGATCGTGTCTCAAAAACAAAACAAAACAAAAAAAGATTTTAAATTATGTGTATATGTATGTATCTCTGTGTGTGCATGTGTGTGCAGGTGCCCATGGAAGACAGAGGCATCAGAATCCTGATGAAGCCGGAGTTATAGGTGGTTGTGAGCCACTGGACTGGGTGCGGGGGACCAAACCCTGCTCCTCTGCAAGAGCAGTACCAGCTATATTAACCTCAAAGCCATCTCTCTGACCCATGTGTTTTTAAATTGTGCATCTGCATATCTGTTTATGTGGGGTAAATGCACATGAATGCCATTGTTCTTGGAGGCCAGCAGAAGGCATTGGATGCCCTGGAACTGTAATTACAGGCGGTTGTGAGTCGCCTGATTTGTGTGCTGGGACCTGAACTCAGGTCCTCTGCAAGAGCAAAACGCGCTCTTCGCCACTGTATCATCTATCTGGCCCTCAAATATTTCTAGATATGTGATTAACTCCCATCCAATAGCAGGACTAAACAGTCGGTAGAATAATTTAACTCTCAATAGCATCAAGGAGTAACGGGTGTGGGACCATTGAACAACTGCTGAGTGATACAGAAGCAGCTGTGGCGGGGCTGGTGGGGTGGCTCAGTGAGCTGCTGCTCAAGCGTGAGGACCCGAGTTCAGGACCCAGAACCCGTGTTTTAAAAAGCCAGCCATGGTGCTGCATGTTTATAATCACAAAGCTGAGGAGACAGAGGAAAGTGACCTTTGGGGCTCGCTGGCCAGCCAGCTAGCCTACTTGTTGAGCTCCGGGCTCGCCGAAAGACCCTGTCTCAGAAAAAATAAATAAATGTGGCTACCCACACCCTTGCGCATGTGCGGAGAGTTGCCTGGCACCTATTGGTGACAAAATCACAGGGCCTGACTTTGCCACTGTGGTGTGTTGCCTGGCCTTACAGTGGGAAGATGTTTGGATTTGGCTAGAGGTTTGTAAATTCCCTATCAGAAGTCACGACCATCCTGTACTCGTTCTCAAGCTTTGGAATCCCGCCCTCAGTTGCTGTGGAGCCGCTCAGGATGCTGAGAGGAATAACAAGTCCTCGAGGTCAAGGCCAGCCAGGGCAACACAGCAAGACCATGTCCCCCGCGCCCCGCAGTCCAAACTGAAGAGGAGAATGGTGTAACTTCTCAGCTTCACTTTGTCGCCTTTTAAAAGAATTACTATTAGCAAGGCGCTGGTAAGGGCTGTAACATGTGCGTCACAGCTCATGAATCATACCAACACATCAGAAGCATCGGATGGGGGGAGCTGAGTTACGGTCCTTTTCTTGCCTGCGTGAGCCCATGGGCACACACCCTGCACACACACAATACAAAACACATGATTTTCCAGCAGTGAACTTCACCTTCATTTCTTTATCTCTTTCCTCCCAGCTCAGTTTTTCTGGGAGTCTGGGCTAGGAAGGCTGCCTGCTTAAAGCCTAGTATGTATTATTTAGAGTCTTCCAGTCAGGATGTAATTCATCCTCTCGTTTTCTTGGGCCACAGTTATCTGTACACTGTTAAAGCAACACCAACTTTAGAGCTGTACGCTTTACAAAGGCCCCTCATAAATATCTCCTTTGACCGTTTTGGAAGTTTGATAGAAATAATTCTTATTGAGGTTAGGTAACCTCCTAGGAGCTAACATCTCTTTATACCAAGTAGGTTACTTTTTCCATCACTGAGACGAAACACCTGGAGAAAAGAACTTAGGAAGGAAGGGTTGACTTTGGGGGGGAGGGCAGTTTAAGGGCACAGTCCACCATGGCCCTGCTGTAGGTGGGCACACCCCATCTAGTCAGGAAGCAGAGAAGATTGCTGCTGCTCAGCTTATATGCCTTCTCCTTTTTATTTATCTCCTTTATTTATTCATCCCAGGCCGTGGGATGATACTGCCCACTCTTTTTTTTTCTTCTTTTTTTTGGGGGGGGGCAGTGGGATGGGGTGGGGAGACTTTTTGAGACAGAGTTTCTCTGTGTAGCCCTGGCTGTCCTGGAACTCACTCTGTAGACCAGGCTGGCCCCGAACTCAGAGATCTGCCTGCCTCTGCCTCCCAAGTGCTGGGATCAAAAGTGTGCGTCGCCGCTGCCCGGCTGACACTGCCCACTCTGTGGAGTGGGTCTTTCCTCCTCAGCTGAACCCTGCTGGAAGTGTGCTCACAGGCATGCCCAAAGGTGGGTTTCTGTGGTATCTAAATCCTGTCAGGGTGATAATCAAGCTTACACAAGTCAAGGACAGCGAATCCCACATTGGCTTGTTGGGCACCACCCTGAGAAAGCGAAGCGACAGATGAAAACGTGGTAACAGACACAGAGGGCCTCTTTTATCGCAAAGAACACAGAAACTTGCAAAACACTACTTGCATCATGCAGGGGGACAGCTCAGCTACCACCCAGGCACTTGAGAGCTAGCTGTGTGAAGTGAGCAGATCTCTAGGGAGGGGCAGCCTTGGAGAGCAAATTAGGGATTCCAGTGGACATAGAAACCATTCTCAGATGATGAGGTGGGGCTTTAGTTATCATCCCTGCCCCCTCATAGCATGCACGCACACGCACGCACGCACGCACGCACGCACGCACGCACACCCTCCTACCTCTCCTGCCTACCTTGGAGCAAATTACCTGCCTCTCTCCTCCGACCTGCAGGGTGTAGCACTAAACAAATTCCCACGAGACCAAGTGGCCAACTTTGGCCACCAGGCAGAGTCCTCCTGCAATCCCGCTGCCAGCACAGCTGTGGATTCCAGCTTGCACATCTGCATCAAGGTGCAGTGGTCCCGCAGTGGACCCGTCCTGGAGTAGACCATCCACTCTCTCAAGCCATTCACCTGCTCCTGATGCCCACACAGTGGGAGACAGAGACAAGCAGCTAAAACACCACCAGTCCCGTGCTCACGGTGAAAAGCTTTTCCTTTTCCCCACTCTGGTCTTTGCTGAATGTCCTCCATGCTCCCGTGGGCCACTCCACAGCAAAGCGGCCGGGTCCGTATCCAACTATCACGATGCTCACTGGAGGCCCCGTGGAAATGAAGGGGCAGCCTTCTGGGCTCTGCCGAGGCCATCACTGGCCCATACCACAGCTTGGCTTCCATAGCCGGGGATCCCAAGGATGCTCCGTAAGCCCCTGAAGCTCAGCGTCCATCCCAGAGCCTGGAGCACGGCACTCACAGCCTGAAACTCATTCAGCCCTTGACCTGTCCACACAAGGATTTTTTTTTTAATCTTCACAGAAGACAGGCAGAACCTGCCTGTACCCTCCATATTAGGACTCTCTTCAGAATTAAACCCACGCATTTTAGTAATCCACAAGCATTGTCTAAGCGGTCTTAATTTGTTTTTTGAGATGACGTCCCACTGTGTAGTCCTGGCTGGCTTGGAACTCTGTATGCAGTAGATCAGGCTGACCTCAATTGGATTCACAGTGATCCTCCTGCCTCTTCCTCTTTAGTGTTGGGATTAAAGGCTGGTGCCACTACACTTGGCCTTAAAATTTCAAAGCAGTAACATTTGAAATTCAGGACGGTGCCTCTGGCCGAAGGACTGTGGTAAAGAAAACTACACATCTTCCTGGCGCCCCGAACAGGCAGCAGGAGAACCCCCTCCCTGGCCTTCCTATTTTATTGGTTTTCTTATATCTCCCTCTTCACCTGCTTAATGTTTTTATTTATTTTCTTTTTAATCTTCATTAGAGTCTTGAGCTATTTTGGGTTGCACGATACAACTAAATGCAAGTTTTTTATTTGTTTGTTTTTGAGTAACTGAACTTTTTTGCCGCACTTAGTAAATTAGGAATTCGCCAAGGGAAGGAGCATGGGTAAGTGTGCTGTGGCGACACCTGGTGGCAAAAATAGGCAAAACCGGGGAGCCACCTGTAATAGACGTGACTTACAGATATTTTTTTTTTTCCTGGAATAAAGTTAAATAATATAAAGAGTAGAGGAGGAAGTGGGGTGAGTAAATAAAAGCTAAGGATGGATGAAAAGTCCTTATACCCCTGGGATGCAGAAGCAGGCAGATTTCTGGGAGTCTGAGGCCAGCCAGGGTTACCTAGTGAGACCCAATATCAAAACAAAATAAAACAAGACACCGAACTCCAAGTGAAAGCCCTGTGGAGTCTCACTGCTTTGTAAAATAATTTTAAAATATAACTTAAAAAATAGAAGGAGTTTGGTGCAGGTGGTGGCGCATGCCTTTAATCCCAGCACTCTGGAGGCAGAGGCAGGAGGAAGACCTCAGTGAGTTCAAGGCCAGCCTGGTCTACATAGGAAGTTCCTGGATAGCCAGGGCTACATAGAGAGCTGTAGTGGGTAGCCATTCCAGCTTGGATCTGGAAGCTCCAACCCCCATTGAGACTCTGGCAACTGTCACGCCTACGAGGCGGGGCGAGGGGAGGTGCTGGAAACCTGAGAGCTGGATGGGCAAGCGCTCGCTCTGCGCCTGGACCCTGGATGGTGGAGATTGATTGTGCAGAGCTCCAGAGAACACCGCTGGATTGCTATACGCCTTCCCCAGACCCCCGCGACCTATCCATTCCTTCATTTGTAAGTCATCCACTAAATAAATCTTCCTTTTAACTACGTGGAGTGGCCTTTATAATTTTCCCCAATAGAGAGCCCTTGTCTCAAAGAAAAAAAAGAGTTTAAAAATAAATACCCTGCATGTGTGGACAGTGACACCCCATTGCCACCACCCCACCCAGCATAAGATATGGGTTATTAAAGGAAATCTGAGTTCAGGCATGGGATACCTCCCTGTGAGTTCCTGGCCAGTGAGACCTCAGAGGTCTCTAACGCCGCATAGGTGCTCTTCTTGTTTGTTACCCACCAGAACCGGAGGGTAAGACCCCCACTGCTGAAGACACAACAGATGCTGGATGCAGGGCGTAGACTGACCTGAAAACATCCTCCTTGCTGATTAGTTTTTATGATACCGGAAGGTTCTGCGAAGGCCATTGGGGGGGACAAGACGTCAGCGGTGACCCCTGCAGCCAGCACTGTGTGCTGCACACTGACCCACCAAGCAACAGTGGCGTGAAGGTTAAGGGGGTAACTAGTGACGTTTGCACTTGAGGACTGTTCCACAGGAAGGACTTCAGACCTGGCGTTGTCAACCCTGTCAAAGCCCGTGGCTTGGGGCTGGAGAGACGGCTCGGCAGCTAAGAGGCACCCTTGCAGAGGACCTGAGTTCAGCTCCCAGCCCCCATGTCAGGTGACTCACAACAGCCTGTGACTCCAGCTCCAGGGGATCCCTATCCCAACTTCTGGCCTCCTTGGACCTGCACACATATACATAAATTCAGGCAGACATGCATGCATTCACATATTTAAAAGCAAAATAAATCTTTCTTTTTAATCCCATGGCTAGGAGGTCCCAGGCCCTGGGAAGGGACCTACTGCTATTGTTTACTAAATACCATGTTGTCAAATTGCCTAGTAATAGACTAGTGCTGTCCTCAACTTTGGCCAGTGAGGCTTTCTGTCTGCAGTGGTTAGCAGTTACTGTAAGACTCATAACTGGTCAAAGTGTCCAGAAAAAGTCTACTGAGTGTTCTTTCATTCCTAATGGGACATCTATATCAAACACATGCCCTCCCCACCCCCAAGGCTTGGAAACCTCTCAGAAAAGGGGACAGGAAGCGTGAAAGAGCTGGAGAACAGGTTGGAGTGCTGTGGGGGGCTCTCTTCCAGTCATGGTATAGATACTGCACTTCTGAATTTACTGTAGCTGTGACCCACACAAGACGCGGTGAAAAGACCAGTCAACATTCCAACCGGCAGCACCATTGGACTCAGTGGGCTATTATTTAAAACATTAAAAAGGAGAGGACAAGAAAGAGAGGGACCCATTGGGGGTACTTGGGAGACATGGATGAGCTGAGGGTCCCAGGCAGAGCTGGGGGGAAGGAGTTGGAGGTGTGCATAATCAAAATGCATCTTTTGCATGTATGAAATTATCGAAGAATAAATAAGAGCTGTGTTATTAAAATACTAAATAACACACGTGTGGAGATCAGAGAAGGACTTGCTGGGGTCTCTTTTTCCACTGTGTGGGTCCTGGGGATCGAACTCAGGTCATCAGGCCTGGCAAGAAGGGCCTTTACCTGCTGAGTCATCTCACCAGCCGACATGAAAAATTTCGATTATTAAAAAAAAAAAAAAAAAGGTGAACAGATGATTCAGGTACTTTTCTGTTGCTGTGATGAAATGCCATGATCAGGGCAGCTTACAGGAAGAAGGGTTTATTTGGCCTGAAGGTTCCAGAGGACAAGAGTCCCTCACCATCTTGGTTTGAGGGAGAGAGAGAGAGAGAGAGAGAGAGAGAGAGAGAGAGAGAGAGAAGAATATAAAATATAATATATATATAATATAAAATAATAATTTTATTATTAAAAATGAATAATAAACAAATGAAAGAAACGCCTGACTGGCTGCTGAGATGGCTCACGGGGTGAGAGGCGTCGCTGCCAAACCCCATGATCTGAACTTGAACCACAGGACCCACAAGGTGGAAGAGAATTGGCCCCAGAAAGCCATCCTCCACTAGCATAAAATAAACAGAAGGCCCGGGGCCAGCAACGTGGCTCAGTAGATAAAGGTGTTTGGCAAGCAAGCCTGACAACCTGAGTTCAATCCCTAGAACCTGTGTGAAGGTGGTGGGAGAGAGCCACTCCTGGAAGTGTGTGTGTGTGTGTGTCTGTGTGTGTCTGTGCTATGCTGCACATGTGGAGGTCAGAGACTAATTTACAGGAGTTGGTTGAACTCAGGTCATCAGACTTGGTGACAAGGGCCTCGACCTACTGAGCCAACTTGCCGGCCCCAAAGTAAGTCTCTTGTGGTTGATTATGTATTATTAGTACAGCAGTCGCTTTGATCCGGTGTGCTTTTCATTTACCCGGGGCCACAGCTTCTCTGATTTCTTGCTGCTATTTCAAGACAGAAAGAGCCTATTTTACCAGCAATCTAGACACATACACTGTATTATTAGAGAGGTGCGACACCCGAGTCTTTACAATTTCTAAGGATGAAAGCAGAGCTTCGGGAACCGGCTGCGGCTTCCAGTGTGTGTGGCTGACTTGCAGGATGAGCTGCTCTTCCTAGGGCATTATGGGTCGCTGTGAAGGGCCACTTTAAAGAGAATGTCAAACACGTGACACTCGAGTACATAAACGACACCACAGTGTCAAAGGGACAGTGTCAGTTTGACCCCTTCCAGCTTCCCAAGAACGGATCCGATCAGCAAAGCGCCAACTTCCGAAAGCAAGGCAAGTCGCTAGGAAAGCTCATCGAGGCACCAGTGTGTGGGGCCACAGATGAGCGCCAAGTCAGAAAGGCACGACCAGACTTCCTCGCCTCACGCAGCATTGTGGGACCTAGAGCTTAAAAGGCAACTTCAGATTAACCTGGTTTAGAAAACAGCATCTTGAACCTTCAAATCCTATACCAATTCTGTACCTCTGACGCCTCTCTCTCTCTCTCTCTCTCTCTCTCTCTCTCTCTCTCTCTCTCTCTCTCTCTCCTTCTCCCCCCACCTCCCTCTGGGATTAAAGGCATATCCCACCACCTCTGGCTTAAATATTATTTTGAAATGATAGGCTCACCTAAAATTTCAGAAGATCTAAAACTTGGGTTGCTAAGGGCCAAGTGAGTATACAGCAGGTGACAAATAGTATTCAACAGGTCAACCCACCAGAGCCACCTGATGGGGAACCCCACCTGGCAAGGCCATGGGGTCACTGATGGTAAATGACTGGCTGCTCCTGTCTGTAACTTTTCTCAGGGGCCACTGCATTTCTTCCCTAAAAACATTTATGTGTATTCTCCCCATTGTTTGTGTGTTTATTTCATGAAAATTTTCCATCATTGGGCACACTTACAGTTGTGGATGGCCAGGAAGATGATTTCTGTTAAAGCTGTATAATTCTGATGAATAAAAATAATACTAGAGCTGGGCAGCAATGGCACACACCTTTAATCCCAGCACTCGGGAGGCAGAGGCAGGCAGATCTCTGTGAGTTCGAGGCCAGCCTGGTCTACAGAGTGAGATCCAGGACAGGCACCAAAGCTACACAGAGAAACCCTGTGTCAAAAAACAAACAAACAAAAAACTAGAATATTTTTCATAACTGACACAGGAAAGTAACAGTATTCTCAGTCACAAAGATAGCTAATTTTAGATTTCAGAACAAGTTCAAAGCAGACTAACTGCCCCTGCAGAGACTACACAAACAAAAGTTCCAAGTGTTTATTGCTGAATCCATGTCAGAACTGAAACAACTTTGGTAGACATAACCCACTGCAATAATTTTCTTTCTGCACGTACTCCAACCGCTCAAGGTTCAGTCAAATACCTGTTATTGTTAAGTCCTGAGTTTCAATGTCATTCTCTGTCTGGGAACCCTGACCACTCAGGCTACATGCTTGACCAAGTGTTACTTTCTCACTGGGCAGTCAGTGTGACCTCCCTAACCTGAGAAAAAGAAAAACTGTGTGACTTATCATGTGTTATAAGAATGGATTGGACCCTGAAAATGTAACATATAACTTCCCAGAGTTTAGCTGTTAAAAGGGCGTGAGTGTGAGTGTGTGTGTGGGGTGTGTGTGTGGGTGTGCATAGGCAGCTGAGAAGAGAGGATGAGTAGCTAGGCAGAAGAGAGATTTTCAGAAAGGATTTTTTTTCTTTGTTTTGTTTTGTTTTTTGTTTTTCGAGACAGGGTTTCTCTGTGTAGCTTTGTGCCTTTCCTGAAACTCACTTGGTAGCCCAGGCTGGCTTTGAACTCACAGAGATCCGCCTGGCTCTGCCTCTCGAGTGCTCGGATTAAAGGCATGCACCATCACCGCCGGGCCCTCAGAAAGGATTTTTTAAGATGAAGTAAAAGAGAAAGTTGCCATCAGAAAGCATGTATCCTTATTTACCCCTCAGATAGAAAAAGTCTAGTCCTCACTGTATTCGTGGATTTTTTGCACACCCTGGTGTAGATGTAACCAATCGTCTTATTAAAATAAGAAACACAGAGCCAATGTAAAAGAGAAAGCCGAGAGGTCAGAGCTCAGAGATAAAATCTTACCTCCTGCAGTGCTCCTAGCTTCCCCGAGAGAGCTACTTCCTGTTTGTCTGTGTTTAAATAGTCTTTCTGTTCTGCCTTCTCATTGGTTATAAACCCAACCACATGACTGCCTCATCACTGCCTGTAAGTACCGCCCTCCAGGTCTTAAAGGCGTATGTCTCCAATACTGGCTGTATCCCTGAACACACAGAAATCTACCTAGCTCTTCTAACCACCACGCTCTTGCTATGGCTCTAATAGCTCTGACCCCAGGGCAACTTTATTAACATAAAATTAAAATTACATTTCAGTACAAATAAAATATCACCATATTTCCCCTTTTCTATTTTAATAAAAAGAAAAAAGGCAAAAGGTTATAACTAACAAAAGAAAAACTATATACAAAAGTACAATAACTATATACAATATATACAAGTAACAAATACCTAAACGATGTCTAGTCCATTTGTATTTGACAAATCAGAGAAAATAATTCCCTTATCTATCCTATTTTAGTAAGTCCAAAATGTATCTAATTCACTTTCTATCCTAATTAATCTTCAACTATAACTAACTAATCTTCAACTCCCTCAGAGACCCAAGAAGGAAATAATATTAGCTAACAAAAATAAAAACAGGAAGTGCACAAAAGCAACTTCCAAAAATTTTGTGAGTTGACAGAAACAGCCAGCTGCCTGGACAGTCACCTGAGGTTTCTCAGCAGTGTTGGGGCATCATCTTCAGCCTATAGGCTTATCGTATCTGACAGACTCATTTGTGAAGTAGGTTGTACACAAGGTCAACAGTTCAACCTCACATTGGGTGAGAGCAGTCCATGTACCAGAAACACCTGAATTCCACTAGTGTCATGTCATGATTCAGGATTTTAAATTCTGGAAATTGTTGATGGTTTTTGAATTCAGCTGTCCATTCTTCTTGGCTGTGTATATATGGCTTCATCTCAGCATCCCCTTCTTCTCCACATCCCTCTATTAAATGCCAGTCTACTATTGAGAGGCGTGAGCTTTCAGTTGCTGTTCCATTGCACAACAGAAGCCATCGGCCCACTGCCTGTTCAGCTGCCTTCAAAGAAAAGGGCACTGTACCTTTTCCAGATTGTGAAGGCCACTTCAGGGATGGTGCCATATTGTCCTGGCCTCAGAAGATGCCTTCTGATAAAGCCATAACCACACTTGTTTTGGCAGGAATCGGTAGTCTTTTGTTTCGTGTTCTGTCTGTCCATTTTGTCCTGTTGATTTGAGGATACTTTGTTGTCCAGTGGCTAACTTTTGCCACAATAAAAGTTAACTCCATATGCAGTTTCTTCAATGCCCATATTTTCTCTGAAGTAGATTGGTACTGCCAGGAGCCGACATGTCTCAAAAAAGAAAAATTTCTAAGTTATTAAAACATTTTAAATGCCATATTCGGTAGATCTCTGAAGGGTTTGAAGATGACCTGTCTAAAATATATCTGCTCAATTTTTAAAACGTATCTGATATGACTACAATTTCTATTGTAATGTCTATAACTACTAACTTTCATTTCTTTATATCCTAATAGTTGGTAATAATGTAAAGTATTTAAAACTAGCAATTGTCTTTTTCTTTTCTTTTCTTTTCTTTCTTTCGTTCTTTCTTTTTTTTTTTAAACAAGAACCTTAAATCTAATCTCCTTTGCTTAGCCTTTTTCCTAACCCTTGACAACAACTTGTAACCAAACCCCCTAAACAATGAAAATTATCCCAGACCCAAAACCCATTAAAAAGACCAAAAAAAAAAAAAAAAAAAAACCACCCGCCCCACACCACCTCTTTGGGAATGTGGGCGTCATTCTTAAAATTGCTTCCTGCTGGGTATGGGCGAAGTTATCTTTATCCTGAAAGAAAAATTTTAGGTTAATTGTCAAATTCTAGGAAAGATAACTATATCCTTCATTATTATCCAGTCTATGTATAAAGCCAAAGTTCAGGGTTTATCTCAAGTCCTTATTCAAGTAGTCTTTGAGACTGGATCATCTCAGCTAGTCATCTCAAAATTGCTCTGAGCACCTTGTAGTTCAAAGCTGATCTATAGATGATGTTTGTCAGTTCAGTGATATTATTATTGTCCACGTGGAATTGTTGTTGTTGTGTTTGTTGTTGTGGGGCCCCATCTTCTTTCCGGAGACTTCAGTTGATGTTAGGCCTGGCCATGATTTCCTGCAGAAAACTGATAAGAGACTCAAACACAAAGACATATATATGCAGCTAATTGAAGCCTTTTTTCTAGAATTAGTTAGTACTCTATATGACCATTCATATCTTAACAAAGTTTAAAATGTATATATATATATCTATATATATTAATCTTGTAAATTTTGATATAAAATTTATACTTTAAGAAAAATTTAAAGAATCAGAATAGAATCAAAGAGTTGAGATTAGTAATAGAATAGTCCCTTAATTAATTTGGCTTTTGTCCTGTCCCATAGCAGAAAATGGCTCTTTTATTCTGGCATGATACAGGGAGTTTGTATTTTCCTTTTAACAACATGCTTGAGTTTAAAGAAGGAGAGAGCCATTCTCCAACTCCAAAGTCAGCTTTAAATTTTAATTGAACTGGGACTATTAGAAGACCAATAGTTTTAAATCTTTAGAGAAAAGCAGAAACAAACATTTAAGAAGACATAAATTTTTTTTTTTTTAGATAATATATACCCATACGCCATTTCATTCTGTTTCCTGGGATAGATGATTTGTCCCTTTTCTTCAGTTGTCTCATTTGTCTTGTGTTCTTCAGATTCCTTAACCTTCATCCTCCTAAAAGACAAAAACAAAAACCTTTCCCCAAGACTAACTTTGGGGATGTTCCCTTTTGGCAAGTTATTATCTGATTAAATGAAAAGGCATGTGTTACTGTACAAGTTAGTTTAAATTGGATGTTCATGCTGGTTGATGAACTATCATCTCCTCTAATTAAGAGGTTTCTCTTGTTCAAATCGAACCTTTATCAATTTTGATGGTACCCACAGCTTATCTTCTCCTGTAGAAACAAAAGCAAAACCTCGTCCCCAACGTAATACATACCCTGGTTTCCATTCTGAGGTCAGCACATCCTTAAAGTATATAGGCTGATTTAACTCTGTAGTTTTTTCTATTATCCAATGTCTCTCTGCAGCTGTTGTTCCTTTCTCATTGGCATTGAGAAAATTCAAAGTTAATAGAGCATTATGCAGTCTATTTCTGGGGGTTTTTGTTACTCCTTTCTGTTTATTTAGCATATCCTTTAGAGTTCTGTTTGATCTTTCTATAACTGCTTGACCTGTAGGATTATGTGGTATACCTGTAATATGCTTTATATTGTAATAAGCAAAAAACTGTTTCATTTTAACAGAGATATATGATGGAGCATTGTCAGTTTTGATTTGTGCAGGTATACCCATGATGGCCATAACTTCTACCAAATGAGTGATTACAGAATCAGCTTTTTCAGAACTCAAAGCAGTTGCCCATTGAAATCCTGAATAAGTATCAATGGTGTGGTGTACATATTTCAATTTTCCAAATTCTGCAAAGTGAAACACGTCCATCTGCCAGATTTCATTTCTCTGAGTACCCTTTGGGTTACATCCTGCCGGTAATGGTGTTTGATTATAGAAGGAACAAGTAGGACATTGCTTTACTATTTCTTTGGCTTGTTGCCAGGTTATGGAAAAATCCTTTTTTAAACCTTTACTATTGACATGATGTTTTTTATGAAATTCTGAGGCCTCCAGCACATTTCCTATCAATAATTTATCAATCTCATCATTGCCTTGTGCTAAAGGGCCTGGCAGACCAGTATGAGATCGGATGTGAGTTATATATAAAGGATGACTCCTTTTCCTGATTGTATCTTGTAATTGAATAAATAGTGAAGTTAATTCTGAAGCATCAGGGATAAATTCTGCAGTCTCAATATGTAATACCACTCTTTCAGCATACTGAGAGTCAGTTACTATGTTGAGAGGTTCTGAAAAATCCATTAATACCAACAGAATAGCATACAATTCTGATTTTTGCACTGAATTATAAGGACTTTGTACCACTTTACTTAAATTTTCTGATTTGTAACCTGCCTTTCCTTGTTTGTTGGCATCTGTATAAAATGTACGAACTCCAGATATGGGTTTTTGCCGTACAATTCGAGGCAAGATCCAATCAGCTCTCTTTATAAAATCAATTCTGTTGCTTTTGGGATATTTGCTGTTAATTTCTCCCAAAAAATTACTGCAAGCTCTTTGCCAAGGTTCACTTTCTGTCCATAATTTTTCAATGTCCTCCTTAGTTAAAGGTACGACAATTTCTGCTGGGTCTATTCCTGCTAATTGACGAAGTCTCAATTTTCCTTTCCAAATCAAGTCAGAGATTTTTCCCCATAAGTTTTTAATTTTTTATTTGGTTTATTTGGTAAAAATATCCATTCCAAAATAATATCTTCCCTCTGCATTAATATTCCAGTAGGAGAATGCCTAGAAGGTAAAATAACCAAAATGCAATCCAGCTTTGGATCAATACGATCCACGTGCCCTTCATGTACTTTCTTTTCTACCAAGGCCAATTCTTTCTCAGCTTCAGGTGATAATTCTCTTGGACTATTTAAGTCCTTGTCACCTTCTAAGGTTTTGAACAAATTAGTCAGTTCATCATTTTTTACCCCAACAATAGTTCGTAGATGAGAAATATCTCCAAATAATCTTTGAAAGTCATTAAGAGTCTGTAGTCTATCTCTCCGAATTTGCACCTTTTGGGGTCTAATTTTTTGTAGCTCTATTTTATATCCTAAATAATTAATAGAATCCCCTCTTTGTATTTTTTCAGGAGCAATTTGTAATCCCCAGCAAGGCAAAATTTTCTTTACTTCTTCAAACATTCTTTCTAAAGTATCTGCATTTGAGTCAGCTAATAAAATATCATCCATATAATGATAAATTATAGATTTAGGAAATTTTTTATGTATCACTTCCAATGGCTGTTGTACAAAATATTGGCACAGAGTTGGGCTATTTAACATTCCCTGTGGGAGGACCCTCCATTGAAATCTTTTAACCGGTTGAGAATTATTATAAGTAGGCACTGTGAAAGCAAATCTTTCTCTGTCTTTTTCTTGTAAGGGTATTGAAAAGAAACAGTCTTTTAAATCAATAACTATGAGAGGCCATCCTTTTGGTAACAGAGTAGGCAAAGGAATTCCAGATTGTAGAGAGCCCATTGGCTGAATTACTTTGTTAATTGCTCTAAGGTCTGTTACCATTCTCCATTTACCAGATTTTTTTTTTAATAACAAATACAGGAGAATTCCAAGGGCTGGTTGACTGTTCAATATGCTGAGCATTTAACTGTTCTTCTACCAGCTTTTCTAAAGCCTGGAGTTTCTCTGTTGTTAAAGGCCATTGCTGAACCCATACAGGCTTGTCTGATAACCATTTTAAAGGTAGAGCTGTTGGTATTTTTGGAAGATTATCAGTTGTTGTGCCCTGTTCCTGTATAATATGGATGGCTGGTGACCATTCAAAATAATGCCTTCTAATATTTCTCTCAGCAACATGTGCTAGTTTATGATTTGTTTCTGAGATTGGAGGGATTTTAATCTGAGTATTCCATTGTTGCAACAAGTCTCGACCCCACAGGTTCATAGCTATGTTAGCGACATATGGTTTTAATTTTCCTCTCTGTCCTTCTGGACCTATACATTCCAGCCATCTTGCACTCTGTTTCACTCCAGATAATGTCCCAGTTCCTAACAGTTGAACGTTTACCTCCTGAAGAGGCCAAGCTGGATGCCAAAATTCTGGTGCAATTATGGTAATGTCCGCACCTGTGTCTACCAGACCAGACAACAAAACACCATTTATTTTTATCGTTAATTTTGGTCTCTGTTCATTAATAGAAGTTTGCCAAAAAATTTTCTTTATGTTTTCTCCTGAATTTTCTATTCTCTCTGTTTCATCATCCTGACCAGCATGATTTATTCCAATAGTCATTTGGTTATTTAATCGCTCAGAGCAGGGATTTCCTCTACAGCTGCAGGAAAGGTTTGAACTGGTTTTGCTATGGGGGCCTGCATGAGGCCCCTCCGGGAGTTTCCCGAAAACTGAGGCAAAGGATTACCCTGTCTGTCCTTTGTTGATCTACATTCGTTGGTCCAGTGTTTTCCCGTACCACACCTTCTGCATACTCCAGAAGGAAGGGGCATTCTGTTGCCATTGTTCCTTGAAGAAATATTGCTTCTAGGAATGACCTGTTTACAGTCCCTTTTAAAATGTCCTTGCTTTCCACACCCAAAACATCTAACACTCCTCAAACCTTTTGAAATTACTTCTCCTACCCACGTATCATTATGCTCATCAACCTCAACATTAATTGTTTCTCTAATCCAATCTTCCAAAGGTGCAGATCTTGCCCTTAAGGGCCTGATTATTCTTTTACATGCTGCATTCGCATTCTCAAATGCCAAAGCTTCAATTATTGCCTTACTAGCTTCTGATCCTGAGACCATTCTGTTTACTGCTGAAGCCAGTCTTTCTAAAAAATCTGTGAAAGATTCTTTTGGGCCTTGCATAACTTTTGTGAATGACTCAGGTTTTTTTCCTGGTTCCTCAACTCTGTCCCATGCATTCAAGGCTGCCATTCGACATAAAATTAGGGTTTGAACATCATATAAACATTGTGTTTGTATTGAAGCATATTGGCCTTCTCCAATAAGCTGATCCTGACAAACTTGTATTCCTTTATCCGTCCATTGTTTTTCTACGTTTCTAGCTTCCTCCTTAAACCACGTTAGAAATTGAAGTCTCTGGCTGGGTTCCAGAACAGCTTGTGCAAGGTCCCGCCAGTCCTGTGGTATAATCCTATTATATGTTGACCAAGAGTTTAACATTTGCTTTACATATGGGGAATGCATGCCATAAGATACTATTGCCTCCTTAAACCTTTTAAAATCCATCAGTTCAATTGGAGCCCAGATATTTTGTGTAGCCATTTGATCAGGCATCTGCTGTACGGTTACAGGATAAATTAAGGGTGACTGTGTGAAAACAGGCTTTCTTTCTGTAACCTTATGATCCAAACTTGAACCAACTTCACTGTTAATTTCTCCTGTCTGAATTTTTACAGGTTTAACAGGTTTTTCTAAAGCTGTTATCCTGGCACTTAAATCGACTATCTTTTTAAATACTAAAATGAGAATAAGCATGGTGATAAACTGCATAATTCCCATAATACTAATCTTTTCATATAGTTGTTCCATTGTCAGACTGCCTAAAATTTCAAACAAAACCCATTCTTCCAATGTACACAGGAAACCCATTTTTTTTTAAATGTGGAAAAAAATTTGTCTTTTAAATAGTTTCCTTTATGACTTACCAAATCTGCGTAGAACAGTAGAAATCCGAGCGAATTTCAAAAGAGCCACCTAGTGTCCTAGGTGTGAATCCAGAGAGAGAGAGAGAGAGAGAAACAGAGAGACAGAGAGAAAGCAAGAGAGAAAGCGAAAGCGAAAGTGAAAGTGAAAGTGTAGCTGGCTAAAGCTTAAATCCAGCCACTTGTTCCCTCTTGAGCCGAGTCAAGGCTTGGCTTTACAGGCAGGGGCCCTGTTTAGCAGGGCAGGCCTGAGCTGTTTGTAGCACTGGCTTTAAGCAAGCAGCTCACAGTCCGGCCTGAGCCCAAGCAGACCTGGGCTGGGGCTAGGGAGCCGGCTGCTCCGGCTAGGGAGCCGGCCCCAAGCAGTTTTTAATGGATTCTTGTCACGTTGGGCGCCAGATGTAGATGTAACCAATCGTCTTATTAAAATAAGAAACACAGAGCCAATGTAAAAGAGAAAGCCGAGAGGTCAGAGCTCAGAGATAAAATCTTACCTCCTGCAGTGCTCCTAGCTTCCCCGAGAGAGCTACTTCCTGTTTGTCTGTGTTTAAATAGTCTTTCTGTTCTGCCTTCTCATTGGTTGTAAACCCAAACACATGACTGCCTCATCACTGCCTGTAAGTACCGCCCTCCAGGTCTTAAAGGCGTATGTCTCCAATACTGGCTGTATCCCTGAACACACAGAAATCTACCTAGCTCTTCTAACCACCACGCTCTTGCTATGGCTCTAATAGCTCTGACCCCAGGGCAACTTTATTAACATAAAATTAAAATTACATTTCAGTACAAATAAAATATCACCATACCCTGGTACAACTTGGCAGCTGGACCTCTGAGCTGGCGATATTTGGCTCTTAAGGGCACAACACTGACAGGAATGGTTATGATTAAGAAAGCAATACTTCAGGGGCGGAGGAGATGGCTGGGGCAGCAGGGTGCTTACCACACATCATGAAGACCTGGCTTCCACCCTCACATGAGGCAACAGCACCAAGCCCGTAACCCAGGGCTGGGGGTGCAGAGACAGGAAGGTTCTGGGAGCTTGCTGGCCAGCCAGCCTAGCCAACTTGGTGAGCTCCAGGTTCAGTCAGAAGCTCTATGGCAAAAACCAAGACAGAAAGCAATCAAGAAAAACACCCAGTGTCAGACTGTGGTACACACAGTCTTGATACCCCAAAGCTCCTCATTCTGCTCGGTGCCGAAGCTGGCCTGGCATGACGGTTTAACCGGAGCAGTGGGGCATCTAGTATGAACCCCCAAACTGGTGGTGTGCAAATTTCTCCAAGTTCGAGTCGAGTTTGGGCATTGTGTTACAGCATTTGCTGAATGCTGCGTGTTGCAGGTCGTTGGGCTTGGGGAATTCCAGAAAGCAGTCTGTATTAGTTACCATTCCGTTGCTATGATAACACCATGACCAAGGCAACTTACAGAAGAGTTTATTTTGCTGTACGGTGGCTCCGGGGTGAGGAGCACTACAGCAGGCATCTGGCTCAGGCAGCTGAGAGATCGCATCTTCAACCTCGACCAGGAAGCAGAGAGAGTAAACTGGAAGTGGAGCAAGGCCATGAACTTTCAAAGCCTGCCGCCAATGATGCACTTCCTCCAGCAAGACGGCACCACCTGCCCAAACGTTGCCACCGACAGGGACCAAGTGCTTATAGGTGTCTCGGACAAATCACCACACAGTCAGAATATGTAGAGTGACCTCATCATTTAAGTTGAGGTGGACGAAGTTGGGACATCTTCTAAGTAAGGCCGAGGCGTCTGAATTCTGGCTGTGTCTTCAGTGGCCACTGAGATCCAGCTGGGATCTCAGCCACTTGGAGGCGCTCACACAGCCACTTGGAGGCGCTCTGCAACAGAGCCATAGCACCGGGTGAAGTTCAGCTCGTCCAGTCAGAAGCAGCTGCCTTTTGGGGTCTTCAAGGCAGACTCCAGAACGTGCAGAACACTCAGGTTCAGCAGCCCGATATTGTCAGTCTACACCGGATTACTAACAATGGTATCCGAAAGCCACAGGTCCCCCAGGCTTAGCAGCTTCTGCTACTTGGAAAACTAAGATAATCGTGAAGGGTTGGCACGTTTATAATCATGCCAGTTCTTTCCACGCATGGAAAGAGCTGAAATGTTTAGCCAAGGCAAGCAGTCTTGTCTGGGTGAGGTCTAAGGTCTGCCAGAGAGACTCGCCAAACTCAAGGCAGCATCATTCCTTCCAAACCTCCCAGACTCTCAGAAGCCTGGGAAGGAACGGGCAGGATAAGTTCCCTGAGAAACAGCTCTTCCCAGAGTCCCGGACAATAGTCCCACGTTCCCTGCAGGGAGTTTAGACCTGCGGGCGATCACCACGTCTGTCGGTCCTCTGCTCGTTGGCCATTTCCTTGGGTGTTTCTGGAGTTGGCTGAGGTTTGGCAACAGTTCTTAAGGGATGTTCTCCCTGCCCTCCTCCTCCTCCACACTCCAACCCCCAGCTCCCGTGCCTGACTGCTCAGAAGTCAAAAATCTCACGTCACAAAGCCGCCGGTGCCATCTTGTCCTGGGTCTCCGGAAGGTGCTTGCAGGGCATGGTGTCCACTGGTTCATGAGTTTCAAGAACACTCATTAAGGGCATAGCTGCCCACCTGTTGTTGGATGGGACACATGTCCTCTTAGGCTGAGGCTGGCAAACTGCATTTCTTGGCCCAGGTGGTAATTACAAGGGTGTTTTCCTGAAGAGGATCCATTAAGCTATACATTTGGTTTGGGGCGATTATCTGCACCTGTGTTTCATTTTAAAACAACAACAACAAAACTTAAAAAACATACTTGACAAAAATTTGCAGAGTCTGGGACCAGTGGGATATCGAAGTGGGTAAACACCTGGCTGCCAAGCCTGACAACTGGAGTTCTATCCTTGGGATCCACGAGGAGGAAGGAGAGAACTGTCTCAAATTTACTGTGACCTCCACCTTAGCACCTTGGCACTCGAATACTATATCGCGCGCGCGCGCGCGCGCACACACACACACACACACACACACACACACACACACACACACACACACACACACACAGTAAAACATTTAGTTGTAGAATCTTTTCGTAACACAAATACTCAGTGCAGTTTTTAGAACTGGCTTTGTTTTTTTCTCGATTAACGAGGTAATAAAAACATTGGCCACTAGGGTGCGCAATTTGTTGCCCATTGCGGCTGTGCTCATACTGGTACCAGGGATTTTCAATGCTTGACGATCCCTCCTGCGTATCAGAAAAGGGAAAGATAATGTATGACCCTTTGATAATAATCCACAGAAGTCCGTGCAGATGCTGGCAAACCTTATCTGGAAGGTGGGACGCAATATGTAAACACAGCAAAGGAGTGAAATTCTGTAGCTTTCTCCTCCTTTAAGCTTGGGGGTCTGAGGTTGCTGCTGATAGTGCATGTGATCAGCCCTGGGCTTGATCCTCCACACATAAGACAAAACAGATTGTTGTTTTTGAGAAAGGGTGTCGTGTAGTCCAGGCTGGCCTCAAACTCACTATGCAGCTGAGGAGGATGACCTTGGATTTCTCAAGTGCTGGGATTTCAGGCAGGCACCATCAGGCCCTGATCACTGGTGCTGGAGATGGACCCATGGCCTCTTGCTACGTAAGCATTCTACCAACTGAGCTACATCTCTAGCCGGGGTTGTAGGTTATTTAATAAGTTAGTACAACAAAATCTCATAAGCCTTCATAACTAAACCTCAGGATAGAACAAATGGAGGCTGAAGAAAAAAGGCTTAGGAAATAAATAAATGTAGTTTTTTTTTTGGTGGGGGAGGTTTTCGAGACAGGGTGTCTCTGTGTAGTTTTGGTGCCTGTCCTGGATCTTGCTCTGTAGACCAGGCTGGCCTCGAACTCACAGAGATCCGCCTGGCTCTGCCTCCGGAGTGCTGGGATTAAAGGCGTGCGCCACCACTGCCCGGCAATAAATGTAATTCCCCCACCCCACCACCCCACCACCCCACTACCCCACCACCCCACCACCCCGGGAGCTGAGGACTGAACCCAGGGCCTTGTGCTTGCTAGGCAAGCGCTCTACCACTGAGCTAAATCCCCAACCCAATAAATGTAATTTTTAAGAAAAGAAAAGCTAAGGACTGAGAGAACAGCTCTTGCACAGCATGCGTATACACTCGTGTTGATATAACCCTGCGCCCACACCCCAAAGCCTCACTGCTTGTTCTTGGAAGTTGCTAGTTTCATAGTAACCCCAGTTAAAAATCTAGGAGGAAGCCAGGCGGTGGTGGCACACGCCTTTAATCCCAGCACTCAGGAGGCAGAGGCAGGAGGATCTCTGTGAGTTTGAGGCCAGCCTGGGCTACAGAGTGAGATCCAGGAAAGGTGCAAAGCTACATAGAGAAACCCTGTCTCGAAAAACCAAAAACCTGGGGGAAATGGAGGTAGCTACAAATGAAGTCACTGTGTAAGCTGAAGTTATCGACAGAGTTAGTAATACAGATACTGAGAGGGTCAGGCTGACCCCAGGGATCTTCAAAGGTCACCCCCATCTTTGAAAGCGAGGGACAAGGAGCCCATGGCACCTCTCTGAAGGAGTCTCCCCAACAGTTAAACTTGAATTCAGAGACACCTCCGGTGCTGCACTGTGGCTTCACGGGAATAAGGGAGATGCAGGAGCAACTTAAAACCAGTCAGCCAGCCCCAGCAGAGAGGAAACGATAAGGGAAAATTACCTGCCTCCTTCTTCCAATAAATGGCCAGTGGGAAATGGCAGGCAAGGGGCGTGACAAACAAAAATATCCTGACAGTCGGGGCCATGATTTGAACAAATAATTGTTTGTTCAGATGTCAAGTAAGTGCAAATGCAAGCTGGTCCAGCTGATGGTATCGGTTGGGATAATCCATTGAAGTTATTTATTTGTAATGCTTCTACCGTCTAGCAAGAGCTGAGCATGGTGGCCCACATCTATAACCTTAGGACTTAGAAGGCTGAGGCAGGAGGATAGCTGCAAGTCTGAGGTCAGTCTGGGCTATCTAATGAGTGCCAAGCCAGCCTAAGCTACTGAGTGAGAACCTGTCGCAGTAACAAGAAAAAGGAAAATAAAAATATTTTAACAAAAATTAAATGGGGAACTGGAAAGATGCTTCAGCAGTTCAATCACTTGTTGCACAGACATAAGGACTGGAGTTAAGGCACACATAACCCACACAGATGCCAGGTGGGCATGTGGATCCTGATCCACCTGGAATTCCAGCACTCGGAAAGCAGAGATGGGATCCCCAGAGCAAGTTGGCTGACAAACCAGCCCTATCAGCAAGCTGTAGATTCAATCGAGGGAACCTGTGCTGTGTGACACCATCCTGGAGGGGAGTGAACAAATGTCCATCCACCCCAGACAGGGAACTGACGGCAGACCAAGGTCGTGATGTCACCAAGTTCATCAAAGAAACGATATCACCAATGAGTTTCCTGGGGTTGTTACGGGAATATGGACGGCTGCATCACTGAAGGCTGGCTGACAACTCCCGACAGCTGGAACCCTGGAGTTCTGCATGATGTACAGGCAGATTGACAGGTGGAGCGCCTCCTCTGCTCCGGCTCCTTACCGCTTATGTAACCTTGGGAAGGGAGGAGCCTTGTGAATCAGGTTAGCTTAGGGGACTTCCAGACACTTCTGAGTCGGTTATTTCCCAAGTCTTAAGGCCAGTCCTTCCAGAATGGAATGTTTCAGCGCAGAGAAAACTGCTACACAACTGCTCAACAAGTAAGGTGGGGAGCAATCCATGAAGACTCCCCACTCAAACCTTAGGCCTCCACATGTGCATGCACTCACGGAGGAGGCACTGAGGTCTCGGTGCTCACAGATCAGCGCTACGGGAAACCTGGAATGTTAAACACACAGGGTGTTCCTTCAAGGGACGGGATGTATAACCTGTTACCTGGCCAGAAGGCTGGGAGCGGATGTGGTTAATGCCCTGGTGACCTTTGTGCTATCTGTGTGGCAAAGACCACACTGGATCCTTTCCCAGCCCTTACTGGTTTTTGTTTTCAATTTCTCTGTTTGTTTTCTTTTCTTTTTCTTTCTTTCTTCCTTTTTCTTTTTTTCTTTCTTTCTTTCTTTTTTTTTTTTTTTTGTTGTTGTTGTTGAGACTGGGTTTCTGTGTAGCCCCAGCTACCTTGGAACTCGATCTGTAGACAAGGCTGGCCTCAAACTCTCAGAGATCTGTCTCTTGAGTGCTGAGACTAAAGGTTTGCACCACCACTGACCAGCTTCCCCAGACCCTTATTGTAAGCCTGTTTTTCTCAATCTCTAGAACCCATCTTTATGGAAGGGGCGGTCATGTGTGCTTTACATGGAGTTTCAATGTCATCACATCCAATCTTTATTTAGCTTACTTTGGGCTTTATCGTGTGCACAGGATTGGGTTAATTATCACCAGGAAACCTTTCACCAAATTGTGCTATGCTTAATACACCTAAACTACTAGGGGTCAGACTCCCAAAGTATGAATCAACACTGGCTACTTAGCGTTGTTGACCAAACTGCCTTTTCCTTCCCTCAGATTGATACTTTGCTAGCCATGGTGACCACAGACAACCCCCCCCCCAACACACACACACACACACACACACACACACACACATGAGAGAAAGAAAAAAATTAAAGGCAGGCGGGGCAGTTGTGGCGCACGCCTTTAATCCCAGCACTCGGGAGGCAGAGCCAGGCGGATCTCTGTGAGTTCGAGACCAGCCTGGTCTACAGAGTGAGTTCCAAGAAAGGCACAAAGCTACACAGAGAAACCCTGTCTGGAAAAACAAAAACAAAAATTAAAGGCAGAGATAGATGAAATAAAATAGGCCCAAGGTTGATGGCCGAAGCTAGATGGAGGATATAGCATTAAGTTATTCCATCAACTTGAAGCTTTCATGAATTTTCTGAAATAAAAGTATCCAGAATTAATCCACATTAAAATAGCATTCATTTCAGCTACTGGAAATGGAGACTATCTTTTAAAATTACATTTCTAATTTTCCTTTATTGATCTGGTTCTAGAATCCAGTCCAGGGCATTACCCATGTTGCTTCCGGCTCTCTACCCCAAGTTATACTCCCCTCCCTCCCCACAGTTCCTGTTTCTAATTTTAGAATAATCTTGTTTCATTTTAACAGACTATATTATTGTAATTTTGCACAGGTCTTGGATTAGCAAATTTTTTTTAACGATTTACAAATAAAATACCTATTATTATATCCAGATTTTTGTTTGTTTCTGACAGGATCTTGCTATGTAGCCCAGGCTGGTCTCAAATTTATGGTGATCTTCCTACAGGCTCCTAAATGCTGGGATTGTAGGCATAAGCCATCATGCCTGACTTGTGCTCAGATCTGAAATAATACTGCTTTTGTTGTCCATTACACCTCACACACCTCACAGCTGGTACTCTGTAGGCCCAACAGTTAAGAACAGGTACCATACTTTGTGTATTGAGATACGGGCTTACCTGGCCATCTCAGGGAACCACAAGTGGGCCCCACCATGGCATTAAGAGGCATGGGAAGGGAAAGCAGTCCCTCATCCCAGAATTCAGTTTAAGTTGTGCCTGCAGAAAGCCATGATTTCTACATAGCTAATAAAAATTGCTACGAAGATGACTGCATGGACATTTTCTCAGAATTCCTTTCTGAGAGAGATTTCAAGTAAGAATATTATGAACAATGCTTAAGGTGGAGAGTATGACCTTATGAAAGGTCTCACCTGTGAGTGCTTTTCTGAGAATCTCACAAGCAGCAAATGATGTGCCTTGGCCTGCTGGTGACCTGGGCATAGTAGAACTCCTTTGACTTTCTGTGACATATGTTTTGATCTTGCCAGTCTGTAAAGTGCACTTCATAAACTACTTTATGGTCTCATTTACTAAAGAAGTTTCTGAGATAAATCTAAGCGTATTAAAACATTTCACTCAATCTTTTAAGTGATATGGACAATATAACTTCCAAAGTCAGCAAAATCATATACAGCTTTTGTTCAGTTACTTAAATGCTGCATGCCCATGCCCTTTCTTTCTGCCTTAAACCTACTTTTCTTGGGTGTGTGTAACTATCCTTTTCCTAATAAACATTCCCCTCTTAACGTCTGCATTTAAATCTACATTAAATTTTTTTTCTTTTTCTTCTCCTTTTGAAGACAGACAGATTAGGTTGGCCTAAATCTCACTCTGTAGCCCAGACTTGCCTCAATCTCAATAATCCTCCTGCCTCAATCTCCCCAGTGTTGGTATTATAGGAATATCCAACCCTGTCTTGACTACACAAACATATCCTTACATATAAACAAACACAGAATAGAGGATCTAGAAATAAGCTCACACAGCTACAGTCATCTGATTTTTTCAAAAGATTTCCTTTATTTGTATTTTGGTGTTAGTGGAGGCCAGAGGAGGGTGTCAGAGGAGGGCGTCAGATCCTGAGAACAGCAAGTCATCTCTCTAGCCTCGGCTACCTCTTTTTCACACTGGAGATAAGACAGCCTCTTCAACAAAAGGTACTGGGAATACTAGAATGAAAAGAGCTGTCTGGTCTACCAAAACTACATAGTGAGATCCTGTCTCCAAAAAACAATAAATAGGCAGTTGATTTGAACAGACAGTAAACACAGTGGAAAGCATAATCCATAGACTCGACCAAGCAGAAAGACTATCAGGGGATGAAGAACAAAGTTGATTAAATACTGCATTCAACAGCAACAAGGAAAAATAGGTAATGAGTATGACCACATGGTTCAAGCATTCTAGGCTATGATCAAGACATCAAATCTAAAAGCCGCACAGTGGTGGAGCACACCTTCAATCCCAGCACTCAGATCTCTGAGTTCAGATCTCTGAATAGTTCAGATCTCTGTAGGTCAGCCTGTCTACAGAGCGAGTTCCAGGACAGCCAGGGCTACACAGAGAAACCCCTGTCAAGAAAAACATAAAAAAGAGAGAGATTGCAGCTAGAAGCTCACACACACACACACACACACACACACACACACACACACACACACACACACACACACACACACACACGGCTCAAATCTAAGAATCTGCAGCTAGGAGCTCACACACATACACTTAAAGGCATAGAGAATTTACTCAATGAAATTTTAACGAATTTCCCAACAAAATTTCTTGTGTGTAAATGTCTATTTCTAGAGAAATAATAGACATTCACACACAAGAACACTCAGGACTCTAAATAAACATGACCAGAGACGAACCTCTCCACAACACATCATCAAGATGTCAATATACAAAGCAAAAAACAGTATGAGGAGCTGGGGGCAGGGGAAGGGGGCATGTAAACTCAGCTAAAAAGGCAGAAACATACAACATCAAATCTCTTACTAGGGGGCTGGAGAGATGGCTCAGAGGTTAAGAGCGCTGACTGCTCTTCCAGAGGTCCTGAGTTCAATTTCCGGCACCCACATGGTGGCTCACAACCATCTGTAATGAGATCTGGTGCCCTCTTCTGGTGTGCAAGGTTACATGGAGGCAGAATGTTGTATACATAATAAATAAATAAATCTTAAAAAAAAAATCTCTTATTAGGGACTCTCAAATCCAAGAAAGCAGAAGATGTATTTCAAGCCCTCTAAAATAAATAACTGCTAACCCAGAGTGCTATATCTAGCAACAGTGTCTTTTAAAAAACTATATGGGGGGGGTACAGATGGCTCAGCTGGTAACGGAGCTTGCTGCCAAGCCTGACGTCATGCACACCATGGGACGTGCACTAACGTACACCAAGTGCACACACCTGCAAGTAAATAAATACTTTTTAAAAAACTATGAGAGAATATGTTGGCAGATGTGACCCTTCAGGAAAAGTTACATATTTGAAAACTGAAAAATTCCATCAACAAGATTAGCAAAGCAACTGAACTAGAACAGCCATGCAGCGTTTGGATAGAGCAGCTGTGAATTAAGAACACCATCACAACTATTGATCCATTGAAGATGGAAGCCAAGACTTCACTCATGTTAAGCACATGTTCTACTATGGAGCTACAGCCAATTCTACGGAAGTGCACAAAAGCTTTGAAAAGTTGAGTCTTACGAAGAAAGTAAGTAGGGGTTGGTGAGACAGCGCAGCAGCTTGTTGCCTAGCCTGAAGACCTGAGTTCGATTCCTATGACCCACATGACAGAGTGTAGTAGGCTACTGAACTACAGTTACGCCATCTCATCAAAAGATTCCTAAGAATACTAAAACTATCTTGGTAAACTGGTCTCTGGACTAGCCATATAAATTCCTAAGGAAAACTGGTCTCTGGACCAGCCCAAATTCCTAAACAGTATGACCCTGAGCTAAAGGCTAACTGCCTGCCGATTTAACTTACCTCTCTGCTTTTGTAAACAATTGCTTTCTGCTATATCACAACTGCACTCATTACAGGAAAAAATTTCAAGAATGACCAAAGGTAGAAACGAGAGTGCTGCCCACAGGGCAGGCCCACTACAATCACACAGAGATAGATGAGTGTAAAAAAGATGTTTACAATAAGTTGGGGGCTGCACTTTTTTTTCCTGTCTTTCTCACTTTTTTTTCTTTTTTTTAATAATTTTTTATTTTTTTATTTTATTTTACAATACCATTCAGTTCTACATATCAGCCACGGGTTCCCCTATTTCCCCCCCTCCCACTCCCTCCCCTTACCCCCAGCCCACCCCCCATTCCCACCTCCTCCAGGGCAAAGCCTCCCCCTGAGGACTTCCATCAACCTGGTAGACTCAGTCCAGGCAGGTCCAGTCCCCTCCTCCCAGACTGAGCCAAGTGTCCCTGCATAAGCTCCAGGTTTCAAACAGCCAACTCATGCAATGAGCACAGGACTTGGTCCCACTGCCTAGATGCCTCCCAAACTGATCAAGCCAATCAATTGTCTCACCTATTCAGAGGGCCTGATCCAGCTGGGGGCCCCTCGAGGCTGCACTTTTTACCCCATATATTCTGGCAGGTTATGGTAGGTTTTCAAATTTGCGTATGTGTATTAACAGTCCTAGCTATCAAACTCCAAAGAAGGCCCTGGGTCGGCAAATACCCTCCAGTGAGTTCTTTATCAATTTGTTTCTTGAGACAGAGTCCCACTCTGTAGCTAGCTTTGAAATCACAACAATCACAGAAATCACTACTCTCTCAACCTGAGTGATGGGATTACAGGTGGGAGCCAATATAGCCACACGGTATTTTAAAGGACTGAATAATTTATGTATTCGTGCAATAATTTTAACTAAGAAAAGGAAAACAGTTTGGAAAATCACAACAAACTGCTCTTTTCCTTTGTGAACTATAGTTCCCAAGGGAAAAAAGCCACACACCCACATTCACCTCCCTCCTGAGTTAAAAATTCTACAAGGCCGATTGATTTAACTGTGATAGTAGAGACCTGGAATGCTGCAGGCCTGGAGCCAAAGCATCTTAGGCTATCCTTAGCCTCCTTAATAACCATTCACCGCCCACTTCTATGTTTAGCCACACATCCTTGTGACTGTCCTTTCAGAATGTACGAACAGAACACTAGTTTCCACCAATTCCAAAGACTAAGAATGTCATCATATAAAATCGAGAGCCGATAGCCAGAGATATCCCATAAAAGGCCTACCTGATGTTTCCATTTGTTAACATATAAACCTCATAAAACTATTGTTGAATGTGGTTTGGGGACAGTCTGATTCCATGTTCTTGGGCCATGGTCACTCATATTTGGCTCCAGAATAAACTCTATTCCCTTTGAGGTGCAATTGGTTTTCTTCATCTACACTTTCAGGGAGAAGAAGAGGTGACAGCTAATTGTGTTACTTTTCACTCTCAATTGTTAACAAAGAAACTGAATCTTATGCAATTTTGTTAAATTAAGAACCTGTAATATAGCGAATCCACGAGAACATCCAACATAAGTGAAATGGACTCCGAGTCGGTCTACTCTAGCAACTTCTCAGTCATAAATAAAACTGGAAAGTTATTTCCTCGGTACTTTTCCAGTTATGTCCTCTACAGCGCAATTAGGGGTTCAAAAGAATTCCTCTCTCCTTTATGGAACATTACCACCTTAACTATTACCTTCCAGACAAGAATTCAAAGCCTGGCTAGCCAAGAATTTCAGCAGAGCATCCCAATGCCGTCAACACAGCGGTTCCTTTTATATTCCCTAGAGCCCTTTCCACTTTTAAACTGCTGTGTCTTAAAAAAGAACTTAAAAATACAAACTCTACCACGCGCAAACACAGAGACTATAAAACCGCTGTTCCACCCTGGGATCGTCGGGCAGCGGTTCAAGAGCATGGAGAGGCTGGTCGGGGTGGTGTCCCCTCGGCCTGTGCAGCACGCTGCGTCAAAGGCAGCATGACTGTGCACAATGCCGGGCCGGAGCGCCTTCCGGGGAGGACCGATCGGGACGGAAGAGGCCACATCGGGAGCTCCAGAGGTAAACAAAGGGGGCGGCCGCGGGCGGGACCCAGGACTTCGGCCCACAGCGGCGTCGCTACCGCGGCTGAACTGGCGGGAAGTCAGGCCCGCCGACCCGCCCGTCCCGGGCCCGCTCCCGCTAGGTCGCCGTCGCGTGGCCCCGCGGCCTCCCTCCCTCCCCCTCCCTGCCGGCGGGAGACACGCGCAGCCTGGCGCATGTCCCTTAGCGAGCGGCCGCCTCCATTTTGTCCCGGGTCTCCTCCAGGCGAGCCGCGTGCAGCTATTTTTAACCTCCTCCGTCTGAGGGCGGGCGGGCGAGCGGGAGGGAGGACGGGCGGGCGAGCGGGGAGGGGCGCGGGTCTGCAGCGCCCGGACGCCGCCGCGAGGGACACAGGCTGGGGCCGCGGCGGCTGCCAAGGTCACCAGAGCCAGGACAAAGGACACGTAGGGGACGCGGCCTACGGAAGCAGGGCTAGGCGACTTCCGGCAGCGCGCGGGCCGTCAAACCCCGGACTCCCGCCCTCTCGGAGGACAAAGCGGCGCCCAACGCGCGGCCCCGGCCCCGCCCTCGGCGCGCGCCCGGCGCCCGGCCCGGGGGCGCGCACAACGGTCGGAAATGGCGGTTGAGGCGGAGGCGGGGCTGGGGGAAGGCGAGTCTCGGCTCTCCCTGCCTCGGGCGACCCCACTTGGCGGGACGGGAGCCGGTGGCGCCTCTCCAGGTTGCCGCCTCGCCCCTGACGGCCGGTTTCGGGGCTGGGAAAACTGTGGACGGCCCCACGGAACAAAGGAGGGGCCGCGGAGGGCTGCGGCGCGGGCACGGGAAGGCTCCCTAAGATGGCGGCCGCCGCGCGGGAGGGTGGGCGGGGCCTGCGGCTTCCGTCGCGGGCCCGGGCGGGGCGGGGCTGACGGCTGGCACCCATGGCTGCCGCGCGGGAGCCCCAGGAACCGGAGAGGAAGGTAAAGCACGCCGTGGGTCACGCGGGGGAGGGCGCCCGGGTTCTAGTCCTACCCCCATGGCCGTGAGCTGTCCCAGCGGCCCAGTCCTCCCATCCCGCATGTGAGTGTCCCAATTGCCAATTGATTCAGGTTAGCGAAGAGCAGACCGGCAGGATCGGCATGAGAACGGCGACTAATCCCAACCTAGCACCGCCTTATACTTTGGTAGTAGAGAGGTCATGAGAATTTTCCCAAGAGCTGGGCGAGGTGACACGTACCAGTAATCTCAGCACTTAGGAGGCTGAGGCAGCATGAGTTCTAGGCCAGCCTTGGCTAATGTGTCAGTCTCCTTGCATAACATACAAGCAAGCGTGCACACTGAGGTAGATTCCCTAACCCATTGAGTATGGCATGTATTGGGCTCTATTACCAAAACGGACAGTCCTTGCTCTTTAAGAAGTTGAACAGCTATACTTCACAGAATGGCTGTGAGCAGATAGGTGTGCCCGGAGTGGAGAATGTGATACAAAGCTCGTAGCAGAGCATATGGGCCTTCCTTGGTAGCAGTGGTTACGATTGCCTTCCAAGTAAAATCAAAAGCTCATGGTGCAATGTCTAAAAGATGTCACCAGATACATTTTTATGAATTAAAGAGATCTAAACTATTACTTTTGGAATGATAGTTTGGTAGTACAACAAAGGTAAAACGTGGTTTGCTTCAAGACTAGACTACGTCACGTAGACTTGCAGCAGCTTCATGTGGATATGACAAAAACTTTGAAAATACTTATCAGCTTACAAAATGAATAAGCACAATGAAGTTTCACTAACAGGGAAGCGGGTAAATAGCCTTTAGTTGGAAAACTTGAGCCACGAGGAAGAAACGTTAAAACTACCTAAGAGGGCACATCCAGGCCAGTGGAATAACAAGCCGACATTACTGTAAATTGTTCCAAATGAATGCTGACTGAAATGAATTCTAAGTGTACATATCTTGCAAGGCCTTGCCAGCAGTTATTACCCTGCCATGCAGGTGCTGTTTAGAGGCCCTTTAGGTGGTGCTAGTAATCTTGCCATAAAAGGGAACAGAAGTGGTAACTTGTGCTGCAGGCTGCAGGAATATATTAAGAACTCCCCACAGTCCCCGATAAATTTGGTTGAGGATGTAAAGAAGAGTGGTGCTAGTGAGAAGGCTCAGCACACCTCCTGATGAGACAGAATACAACCCCTAGAAACCTTAGGGCAGGACCACCACCAACCAGCTACTGTCCTCTAACATCCCCGCCCCAAGCACCCATCCTCCTTCAGGAGGCAGGACTCTGGTAAACACAAAAGGGTTATTGGGAAAACCACAGGGGACTCCTCAGTGGAGAAGCTTAAGGCCAGGTGTGACCCTTTTGCAGCGCCACTAATGTTCTCTTTAATAGTTGTTTTATTTGCATGTATGCCTGGGGACCAAGTGTCCCCTGAAATTGGAGTTAAGGGGATACCAGGCAGCTTGGGATAACCTGTTCCCTCAAGAACAAACAGCCTGGGCTGAGCCAGCCCAAGTATACTCCAACTGCATTGAGAGCTTTGATACTATCTACATTTCATCTGAACTGTCTGAGCAAAATAAGTTGCAGTGCTTATCACAGGAGGGCGTCCAATTGAAAAGGTCTGGATTAGATTAAGGGCATTGGTGATACAATTTCTTGACACTCGAGTTCCCATCAATAGCACTGACTCCATTCCATGATGTCCTGGATGCAAAGGAATGCTGTAACTCCCCCCCCCCATCATTCTTCTGCTACAGCAAGCCATTTCTAGGGAATGAGGGGTGTTCAGTGTCTCCAGTTTAGGGCAATGAATCCCCCACTAAGTCATGACCTACTTTTTATGTGATCTCATGGCGAGACATTTTCCAACTCTGTATGGGAAGGGAAGACAGCCCACAAAGCTTGGTGTGTGATACAAGCAAAAACAAACAGAAACCATCTTGGAAAGCATACTTTTACTTTAATGAGAATCAAGTCACATTTCATCTTCAAGCAGATCTTGAGCCAAAGGAGTAAGACAGGTGAGGTTCAAGCCCTCCCCCCCATTTTTAAAGGACCTGACCTGCCTTTTACTTTTGCTCTTTTCCCCCAGTCATCACTCCCATTGTAGGTACCATGTCTTATGCAATCCTCTAGCTGCACTGAATGGCATTGTAGAAGTCATTCAGTTATCCAGACTTGTTTTCCAGTGCTGGGATCCAGCACAGAGTGTCTTCTTTAACACATGCTACATTTCTAAATTGCAATATTGATATTGCAGTTGTGCTTTTGAGACTTTTAATTCTGGAGCTCAGACCAACTTCTGACTCAACAGCAGCCCTCTTGCTGCAAGTTTCCCGGATTGCTGGGATGACAATCACAGACTACAAGGTGTCAGGCTAAGAATATCAAAACTAAACTCCGTTTTTTTCACCCCATCCTTGAGCCAGTGAGTGGCAAATATCCTTGGACAAATATTTGGTTACTTTATACTAGAAGTCAAATACATACAACCATATTAACTATTTCTTGCAATTACTATGTTCACCCAGAGTGAATTTTAAGTAGCACTATATTCAAATGTATGGATTCCCAAAACGATAAATTAGATATAGCACACTAAGCAGGTATCTAATAAATGGTGATGTTTATAGTAGTACTTTAACTCTTAAAACTATTTTCTTGTTCAGTCTAGGTTCTTTTTCATTTTATCCTAGACCTTTAAGCTCCTAGGAATTTTAGATGTTGAGAACATTCCATGTGCACGAGAATCTATACTCTATGGCTCATTAGGATCTGTTGTGGCTGGACTTGGACATTTCTTAGTGACCAGTGAGTATTTCTCCTATAGAACATTTCTGTGGTGAAACATTTTCTCCATAGAACATAATTGTACTGACCACGCTTCTTTTTGACAGGTAGAATTAGAAGATCATGTGATGTTGGAGTAGGAGGATTTATCCTGGTGACTTTAGGATGCTGGTATGTTTGCTGGATATTCCAGAAAATTCAGATTTCTTTTGAGACAGGGTTTGTGTCCTGGCTCTCCTGGAACCAGGCTGGTCTTGAGCTCCCAAGTGTTAGGATTAAAGGTGTGCATCGCTACCACCTTCAGAAATCATTGGTGGGCAGGTGTTTTCTCTGTGCTCCTGCCTCCTCCCCTCCTGAGTGCTGCTGGGATTAAAGGCATGAGCCACCACACTCACTCAGCTAAGCAGTTATTTATCAAAATCTATCCTATGACTGTTCAATGTTTGAACAGATGAATGGCAGAATAATCATGTTCTACAACAGATACAATTAATCTAAGGTGACATAAGTTTACATTTTATGTACTTATTTTTTTTAAACATTTGTATTTTGAAAGAACACCTTTAAATACAGCTTCAGGTTAGTCATTTTGGAAATCTGTATAAAACTACTTAAAATCCCTTATGTTATTCATATAGGAACTAGTAATTTATTCATTTTTCCTTCTTACAAGGTTCCATTGTAGGTATAATTTTGCTAAGCAAAGAATCCAAGAAAGAATTGCCAGAGAAGGAATTAAAAATAAGATTTTATATGAAAGCACCCACCTTGATCCTGAAAGAAAAATCAAGAGCAATGACAGCAACTGAGCAACCTTGAGCTTAGAAACCCAGAGAACTACTCCTTTGGATCAACCACAAATGTCTTATTGTATACAATAAAAAAACTCTTAAATGTGTGTGAACTGCCTTTGTGTCACTTGCATGAGAACCTTTTCTGGTCTTGGACGCCAGTACAGTATGCTTGTTATACATCTGTCAAATGCAATAAAACAAACAGAATGAAGGAGAAATTGTAACTGAACAAGCCCATTACTGGTCCTATGACTGTTACGATGACCTGAAGAAATGTCTGAAACTATTTTGTTCTCCATCCATCCTTAAACAGGAAAGATTGTTTTCCTTTTGATCACCATGAAGGCCAGGGTACAGACTTGTGTAACTACCAGTCAATAACGGTTTGTACACATGTGCTACTAAAAGTTTTCAGCTGTAGCCACCCTAGGACTTAGCCATTGATAAGTGAGTTTGCAGCATGTCAATGGTTAAATGGTCAATCTAGTATTCTAACAAGCTGTGTACACAGTGTTCTTATGCTCTCTACTAACAATTGCTGATTTAAGTTCTCCTAGCTTTCTCATACTGCAGTTGTATCTTACCGTGAAAGAGAAACCTCTCTTGGCTGCTAACATTTCCAGTATCTTCGATACTTACAAAGTGCAGTTTCACACAGCAGCACAACTGGAGAAACTGGATAAAAAGAGCCACAAAGCTTTTAGTTTTATTGACTTGCCTGCAACATGCCATTATATATACTTCCATGAGCACTAATGTTTCTAATCTTGTACTTTGACAGTCTCTCTCTGCAAGCATCCCAGTGTTGGTATTACAGGAATGAATTACTATGCCCAGCTTAATTCAACCTGTCATCCCATCTAAACAATGACAACTGAGACCTCCTGCACACCACAATTTCCATGTTTGCCAGAAACCTTTGGTAACTTTCCATTTTCCTCAGAAACTGGGTGTGCAATCTCCTATAAAAGGTGACTTTCAGTGGGCCACAGCCTATGTACACCACACCTACGTTTCCCAGGCATAATTTTGAGTTCCATTGTTGTGTCTTTACTAGGTCAAGTCTAAGCAAGACACCATACCATGTCCATCCCAATCCAAACTCTTACACTGCAAATATTTAAAACTCAACTTACCTTCAATGACCTCTCTGCTCACTGCTTCTTCACTGTTCAGATAATCCGAATTTCATACTAGGTGATATAGCAGTAGGTACTAGCTAAATAGCTGGTTAAAATAGAATTGTAGTGTTAGTACTGTTTTGAAGTTTTTTTGCTAGTTTTATCTACCAATCCTAGGCTGTTTTTATTCCTTTCTCCCCTCCCTCAACCCCTCCCTCTTTGACTCCTTGGCTTTTCCATCTCAGTAAAAGGACCTCAGGGAAATTTAATAGAACAGCTTTTTTTCTAGACTTGTGACTTCCTGGCTGAATTTGGCAACAATAATCTCAACTATGCTAAAACCAGTATTTGATTTGCAAGCATCCTTTTAGTCTACGTACCTCTAACTCCATCGGTGGTTTCCCTTTGCTTCGATTATATAATGCGGAGGTCTATATAATAAATTCAGGATTCCTGTTTATGCACTTTTCAGGAAAGAGCTAAGGATCAAATAGGGTTTGAATCCTTCTAATTCCTAGATAAAAATCTGTGACAGGTGTCAAAGCACCCCTTTAAAAGTCATGTTAAATATGCACTATTCTTTGGGTACGCAGACCTTAGTAAGTAGGAAAATTAAACAATTTCTATAATTCTGACTTATAACAGTCCTCTAGAATCAATTTTGAAGCAGCTTAATGGTCTTAATTATATCAGGTCAATATAATAGCCAGTATCCACTACTACCACCCAAATACTGGTATTTTTTTATGCATCTTAACATTAATCCTATTTTTAAGTATTTTGAGAAAACAAAGCTGTTGCAACAAGAATTAGGGAGATAGTTTTCAATGCATTAATTACAGTTTAAGTTTATAGAATAAGCACTACTAGATAAAAAGTTGTAAAATCCTATCTAAGCCTCTCCACGTATGCTGGATAAGCACATGTGGCTGCAAATATTTGGGTTTTTCAACTATACCCTTCCAGTTTCTAGTAAGACATTGACAAAGATTTTACGGTTACCAGCTGGACAAGATTTCTGTTGTTCACTTTAAGTGTAGAACAATGTAACCTTTAAGTACTGTTATCTCTAAAGCACCTGTTTATGGCACACCACTGGAAGACTAATCTGCATGTACTGATAGATTTTCCAGAGCAAATGCTTCTATACCATGTGAAAACATGCATTGCCAGTGAAACTTAATGCCCATTTACAAGTTTTTCTGCACCTTTTTCTCAAATGAACCATGGTCATAAACCCTTGAAAGCCATTAGGTTGCCTTGAGAGTGCAGCTATTTTTGCTGCATAAACCCATATCATAATTGAAAGCAAGTCCTCCCATTGATTTCACTTAGATATTATAGTTTATATATATATTTTATAGTAAATGCCTCAGGAATGGCGCAACCAAAGTTCATACCAAGTCTCCCATTAATTTTAGCATCTTGTAGGTTTCAGTTTACTTCATTCAGATCTAATTTTGGACCTCTAAACCTGGTATTACTAGTGTCAAGACAGAAATTTGGTAAGCAAAGGCAGAAAGTACCCTAAAGGTCACTGTTTTGCAATAAATAAGCCTGAGGGTAACAAATGTCTTAAAAACTTAAGACTTGGGTCAAGTCCTTAAATGTATTCCTGTAAACCTATGCAAAATTTGTCAATTGCCAAACATTTCACTCCTGATATAAAAGGCAAAATTAGAAAAGATCTTTAAAGATGTATCCTGTCCACTTGGTTGCCAATAGCTTTGTGTAAGGTAATCCTGGAAACCTGGCATAACTGGTAAACATACAAGCAGCAATTAATTTGAATACCTATTAGAATCACTGGAACACATTTAGTTGGGCCCCCTTTACTCTTCACACAGCACAGTCACATGGACAGACTAAGAAAAAGGAGATGAAATTTAAATCAACACATTGTTTTTATTACTAAGCTGCAAGAAAACTGAAGTATGCTGGAACCTTTGATTCTTGTTACTTGTCCATGATTCTCCCATCAACTAGCTAGCTACTTAGCTGTCTATGTAAGTATGCTTCTAATACTTGAATTCATACCAAATTTTGGTCTATGGCTTCAATTTTTGTCAGTACCAACTTTTAGGTGTCCAAGTGTAGGATGGTTTTTTTTTTTAAAGTGGGTAAACTCTTTTCTGTAGTCTTACCCAATGGGATGATCAAAGGAAAGCAAGCCAACACTTCAGAGTTCAGCTGTTAGCTCACACAAACCTAAATCCCAGACTAACTTAGAGGTTGAATATGGCATTATGCCACTGCCAAACAAGGTGTTCAAAAGTGTCAAAAGAGATGGCTGGAACCTTTCTAGAGGACAGTTTTCCAGAATACACAGTACCCTAAAATGTCATTCATGACCCTGAATACAGTACCCTCCCCATACGCAGGCCCAGCTGTTCAAAAGGAAACTCTCCATCCCACTTCTCTTGCTATGCTAGTATATACTAAATTTTGGCATACAGAACTTTCCCAAGCTATTAGGCAGATAGGTGACTACAAACCAATGTCCTGGTAACAGATTACTGGCCTAACATTTATCTTCCACACCCATTAGCCATACTGGCACTGGGCTTGTAATTATAAATTAAGATGTTTCATTTTCTAAGTAATCAATCTTGGGGAAAGATGATCCCTGGTTCTAACCACTATTCTACACCAAAACTCAAAAGGTGCATACTCCTTTCAAATCAGCACTATACAGAGATTGCACCCAAGGGCTTTGGAACAAAAGGTTAGTGACAAGGATTAAGGAGACAAAGGCCACTCCAACATGAGTTAGCCAAAGTTCTTTGAATACTTGTCTTTTACAAGCATGTACCCATACTAAATAAGGAAGGGAAAAAACAACAACAAAAAACAACCTAGGTACTAAAAACTTAGAAAGTACTAACTGGCTAGGCTTTTCCATCTTTATATATTAAATGCAAACTACAAATCATGCAAGGAAAAGGCTTCCTAGGGAGAGCTACTGAGTGTTTTAGACAAGCCACAAAGCTATTATTCCATCATCTGTGGCTTATAATAAGTCCTTTCAAGTGACCTTAGGCTAGCTCTACCCTCAATGGATAGGTATCTCTAACCACACAGGGTCTTTAACAATCTTGGCTTAGCTACTATTACAACAAAAAAAGTTACAACTTCGCAGTTTCCAAACATCACTTCCAATTCCAAGGTACCCTTAAATATTCTAATATAGAAAAAAAATTGTCTCAAACCATCTTATCAATTTTACTAAAAACACTTCAGGTAAATTATTTTTTTCATATCTTTCTAGGGAAAACAACTGAATGAATACTGGAATGTAATCTGCCACAAATTCTGTTCACTTTAATAAAAATATATATATTACATTTATGTAAAAAGGATATTAGGAGTTTTAAGCTTATTCTACATTTTTTCAAAAAAAAATTATATTCACGCTGATGTACATACACAACTAGGCTTTTACATCCAACTATATACTACCTAAAAAGCTATTCAAGTATTTTTGTGCAGTGTAGTCTATTCTATTAGACTCATAATTACATTAATGAGCAAGCTTAAAAAAAAAGTCATCAATTCCCATTAACAGGAAACCTTAAATACAAAGTTAAAAATACCGAGTTTCCTAGAATAAATCTAAAAATTGCTTTTAGGCTAAGTAAGCCTTCTTAGTCACAGCCAAGGTCCTCAATATGTACTGTGTTCCCATCAGAAACTTCTGAGACCATACCAAGTTTGTTCTATCTTGTATACCTTTACATTTCCTTGCCAGTAATCTACACTATTTTCCTAAATACTAGTGTTGACCAACTCCACTGCCTTTAAGTACTGCTAAGCAAGTGCTCTACTCTACCACTGATCTACAACTGTAGCCACGCCACCTTCCCCCCTCCCCCACTTTTGCTCAGCAGGCATTGGATTTCATTAACTTTCTACAAAAGTACTTTTTACTGAAGGGAAAGGAGTACCTTTAAAGGGCTCTCACTATGAAACATATAGCCCAGGCTTGTGGTAAATTTTCTGCTCCTTTGTAGATAGATTCATGACAAGTCTTTGCTGCTATGCTCAGCTTGATTGAAATTATGTCTTGAACCAAAAGCAATCTCCTGGTTTTTTCTAGTCAACATTTGTTTCAAAACCAGTGTTTCAATTTTGTTTACAACTGGGCATACTTTAAGTCAATTCTTTCCTTCAGGTCTGATTTTGTATGCCTTCACTCTTTCTCAACTACTTAAGAGAATTTACAAGCATAGATCTAATTCTTAGTGTAGAGACTACTCCCACAAAGCATTTTATTTTTTTCCCTGTCTGATATTTTGGGCTACATATACATCAAGTCCTACTTTGTTAGTTGACCCTTTTTTCTCCTTTTGAGTCTCTAGTAAGAGGTCTATCTATACAAGGTTTTTGAAAGGCACAAATTAAAATATTAGGATCAACACTGATCTAAATTTAAGTTTTTTGAATTGTACCTCAGGTTAGGAATATAGTCCTAATAATGTATATATACAGCAGTTACTCATACTAGTAATTGCTAGCAGTAAGTTTACTGCTAGATACCTAGATGCCAAGATACCTTTTAGTGTTATTTCTATGGCAACTTGTTCTAAAACTAGCTGTAGCAATATCCACAAGTACAGTATAATAAACTTGTATTTTAAAAAACATCTGATTCAAAATACCTAAACAAAATCCTAAAGCAACCAGTAATATAGAAAACCTGAACTTACCAGAAGCAGGCTAAAAAATACTGGCACGCTAGACTAAATTCTAGTTTTAGTTCTACAGTTTGACTCCTCATTCCTCACTTCACATAGTGAGGCTCCTTTAGAAGGTTTAAGTGTTCTGTGCAAACCCAATAAAATTACAATTTGGGGATCTAATGTTATCAACATAGCTAGTTAAGTTAGCAGTATTGTGTAGTAGTGAAATCAATGACTAGCGGCTTGCATGATGGCTTCTAAAAGCATCTGTTCCCAAAGTTTCATGTATCATATGTATATAATCAGGTGAGGACAGCCATTCGCATTTTGTAAACATGATCAACTGAGCATTAACTTCTCCCATCCAGTACCTTTGCCCCTCATAAATGTTAAAAGCCGTCTTGGGGGGGGGAGGGGAAGGGAAGAATTCAGCTTTATATTATAAATCGTCAGTATACATTTAAGTTTTTAAAACCTAAATGTTCTAAAGTACAGAGTAAAAGAATAAGCTGTCCAGAAAGCACACACTTAATTTCTCCTCTTGGGAGTTGTAGTATAAAGGGATTTTGAACCTTGATGGCGAGAATCCCAAACAAGAGTAAAATGAATTCTTTTTATTGCAAACAAACGTCTAAATTAATTTCTCCACCCACTTTCTTTAGAAAGAAAAAGAAATCAGCAGGCTAAGGAGATACCCATTCAAGAACTGACATGATTAAAAGATATAAATGGGTGACTCACAATTTCATTAGCTTACAAAGATGGTGGAGTTAACTACTACAAGCACACTAGTTATACAGTATTTTGTGGGAGAAGGGCATACAGACATAGCTAACTTCATATAGATCCCATTAGACAACTGGATTTACAACAAGTTTTTTTTTAATAAGAAATGGGCAAAGCCAGCTTTCTTTTCAGAATCAAAATGCAGAACAAATGGAAAATTTTATGGTATTTAACCTTCACAAGTTTGAGCCTCCACATATAATGCAACCAAATTTACATTTTTAACAGCCCTTCTACATACACTCCATCTTCTCAACCTTGGTTCCAAATTTTATCTTCATTCCCAATTTTTCCAATTCCATTGTTAAACAGAAAAAAAGAATAGCCTTCCCGGTTTGTCAGAAATTTCCCTTCCACTATTACCCACCAGTTTACAGAGAGGATGGAGTGTAATATGAGCAGTACAGAATCTTATGCAATTCATGAGGACCTTAGTCCTTCCATGAATCTGGTTGCTAACATTGCTATTTTATTGTGACAATGACTCCCGACTGTTATTCTCTGTGAGAAATGGGGGAGTAAATGCTTAATAAAAGACACCAGGTACAAAGCAACATTTTACTTTTGTTGTGATAAAAAAAAAGTCACATTTTACAGATAAAATGTAGAACCCTGAAATACTGACACATTCTCTTATCGTGCACAATGCTGAGGTTCTCTTACGATTCACTTTAAAACTGCAATTAAAAATGTACAAAAAAGAAAAGAAAAAAAAAATCAACCCACAAAGCTTCTAAAAAAGGAACCCGCAGGCACTTCCTCTTGTGGAATGTTTAAAAAGTTAGCCTACTAAAGAAAACAGTCGACTTCTTGTGAAGGTTTTGGAGAAATATGTATCAGTTCGTTTTATTTGGGTATTCAATAATATCCTTGGTGATAATGCTGACTCCATGGCTTCTGACCCCAGAATTGCTGTAAGAGAAAATTTTGTTTTTAAAGAAAAAAACATCAATAAGCCACTCAAATTGTTTTTAGGAAATGACAATGATCTAATTCAGAGTAATTGCTGGAAACAAATTTATACTTGTCACACTTAATTTCTATCAGACCACAGACTTAGTTTTAATTTACCAATTATCCATATTATTTACCAATACACATTACAAAAAGAAACAAGACTTGGGGGTTAGTTTATGTAATTAAAACTATTAAAAAGAACCTTATAGTAAAACATATGTAGTAAATATTACTTTATCTCAAAACTGTTAACTCCAGCCTATCCATGGTTACAATTTATAACACAGTAATAGACAACTTGTTCTACTTAATATATATGGAACACTTCAATCCCTAAGAACTTCCATCTGAATCTTGTAAACATAAAGCACTATAATTTATGTAATCACTTAAGAAATTACTTACACCCTGCTGCCACTGGTTGTAGCCCTGAGATTGATTCTTGTAGCCACGATTGTTTCCTCGTCCTCTGAAGTTCTAAGAAAGGGAAAGAGATCTGTCAATGAAGAGCTCTGAAGCAAAGGTGGACACTTTTAAGGGGCATGCAGAAACCCTTTACACCCGTGCTCACTGACTGCTACTGTTAGTATATCTAAAAAGCAAAGATCAATGGACTAATTGTCTCACAACTACGTCAATGCCACCTACAACTTTCTAGGACAAATTATAGATGTCAGCATCTTTTGGAGTCATTACCTGGTTATAGTTCCCTCTGTTGGGCATTCCACCTCTGTTGTAATTCCCTCTGTTGGAGTAACCACCTCGGCCAGGAAAAACAGGGCCACGGGGATATGGATAGCCAATTCCCCCACTTCCACCACCGCCACCTCTCTGTGGCATATTGCCTCTCCTATTATATCCACCACGATTCCCAGGAGCTAAATGGAAGCAGAATTTAGTTTAGTTCTGCCATACAAGAGTTCATACAGTCAAGTTATAACATTAGTGAGAAACAACTAATGCCACTTTATCTACTTGTGTACCTAGCGTGAGTTTAAAATTATACACTACTTGTACATGGTAGCATAGAATTATCTAAGAAATTAACTTCCTACTTAGCTCTATTTCACAATCCTAACTGTAAGATCCTCAGCTCATTTTTAAATTTCAATTAAGCAGAACACTAAAATTAACTTGCCTCCGCCTCTGAAATTGCCCCCTCGCATATTAAATCCTCCACGTCCTCTGTGGCCACCACCTCTGTTGAACTGGTTCTTGCCACTCTTATTTTTATTGCTCTTCTTTGAGCCAGTGTTTTGCTTCTTCTCTGGTGGGAGTGCCTTTTTGCTCTCTTCCTTATATTGCTCCAAGAGCTTTTGGGCCTCTTCCTTCTGAAGTTCAACATAGGTTATTTCATCAAAGCATTCAGCCACCTCTGGCAGGGTGAAGTTTCCTACAGGGAATAAAGTCAGATTAAACTTATAGAACTACTATTATCTCTGAATATCTGTTATTCTGTCAACCAATTACAAATGTGAAACATTTCTATTTACCAAGATTAGTATCATCTCTAGAAGTACTGATGGTTAAGACACTAACACACAGACACACAGAAAGGAAAAAAAAATCCATGCCTTTCATTTTAAGGACAGCATGTTCTGGTAGGTCTTTCCCCTCTACTTCCGCTTTCTTCTGTGTCCTCTGCTTATAGTCTTCATCTTTTGGGCAAACTACAACAGCTTTTCGCTGGAAGCCTGCAAACAGGCACATTTTTCTCCTCTGGGCAGCAGCAGACACATTTGTCTTAAGGGGAAAAGTGAACAGTTAAAGACATTAATCTTATATCAATTAGCCTTTTTAAAAAAAAAAAAAAACAAAAACTTCAAAACTACTGCTTACCTGATCAAGAATAAAATTCCGCTTCTTGCGGGCAGCAATCTCAATAAACTTCCCCAGACACTGTGGGGCTCTCTGCAACAGTGTGTTCAGTTTTCCAGTATCTGCCATTTGCTTCTTAAAACCTGCCACCTACGAAAATGTTTTATTTTGTATACTTCAAGTTACATTTAATAAAAGTTTTAAACTACATACAGAATACCAGGTACCATTTTACAAGTAATTCAATTGCATCCTTTCATCATTGCTCCAAAAAGGGGGAGGGGGGCGGCTTTTCTCTTCAAATTGTTAAGAATTAACTTAGGCAGAGCAGTCACTGGAAGTTAGTTTCTTAAAGATTACTTAATATTCTATTTTGTTTTAGCAAAAATTCTACCCACAGATATTAATAATGAATGAAAACACAAGCCATGGTTAACCTCAGTTACTTTCTGAGCCCATTTATTTGTTATAGTGCTAAGATTAATGCCAGTATAGTGTGTACTAGTAGTACCTTCCCTCAGAATTATCCCTCCACTCTCTTCTAGACACTTTAAATTTCAGTTTTACTTACCATCATTTTGTCCATAATGGTATTTGTACCAAGAATGTTGTATTTCCCAGGATTTTCAGCTGCATGCTTAGTAACCCAGGTAGTTTTCCCAGCTCCTGGCAAGCCAATCATCATTACAACCTACAGTGGGGGAGGGGGCAAACAAATGATACTTTTACTCAATCATTCATCAGTAAGTATTAACAGTATTATAATCTACCCATCATTTAGCCTTGCTCACTATTATCAAACCATCAGCAGATACCACATTAAAAATAACTTACTTCACAATCCTTCTTCTCTTCAGGTCCCTTTGGTCCTCTAACTCGGTCCTCTAAGGGGACATTTTGGATAAAAGTACAGTCTTCAGGTATTGGAAAGTATGGCTTTTCCTTCTGACCAAAATTAAATTCAACTGCACAGTTATGGCAGAGAACATGTGGGAACAGTGGCCGGTCAGCAAGAACTTCCTTACTGATCTTGAAGGCAACACCAAGATCTTGTCCATTCTTCGCATAGGAGAGTTCAACTTCATCAGTTTCAAAGTTCTGTTGAACAGAATTTTTTAAAAACAGCTTGTAACTAACTTCAGAGCTTTCTAAACTTCAAGATACACAGAAGTTCATTCACGCTGCAGTTAACATAACATGTTTCAGGCCTTAGAGGATGTTTTTCGGGCCATTCTTATTTTTCTGTCAAAATGTGTTAGTGATCCTTGAAATGTCTTTTTCCTCAATTCAAGTGCTTTTGTTCCATGTCAAGTATATTCCTGTCACTAAACCTAGAGCTGGAGGCTGTTTCTTATCCACTCCCACCCTAAACTCAAGTTAGATGCCTCCTGCTGTGCTAAGATTTCACATGGCTGCCAGGTATCCAGATGCATACTCACACTTCACAGCAGGACCTGAGCCTCCTTTCCCAAGCCCCTCCTGTCTTTAACCCAGAACTAATCAATTTAATCACACTGATAGAATTTAATTTATAAATACAGAGAACTTACAGCAATGCATGTAATCACATCATTTTCATCAAACTTCTCTCCATAATCTTCTGTCTCACAGTTGCATGTTTTTATTCCTTTCAGTGAATACCCGTAAGAAAACTCTTCTTCACCTAAAAAGAAAAAACAAAAACTTAAAATTAGCGTCTAAACAGCCTAAAGACCCATCTCACCTATTTAAAATGTATGCTAAAAGAACCATTAGTGAGCAGACAAACTAAGAATCTGACAGATCTGCCTCTATACCAAATGCTTAAATGATTTACAGTCTGGTAGGATATATATTAAATTGACAGTTTACATGTCAAAAGTAGTCTATTTTAACCATCTTTAAGATTACAGAAGAACAAAGAAAAAGGAAAACTATCCTTGCCTGTACTTTCTAGCTGTAAAATAGTTAACACCAAATGGATAAAAATCAAAGCTTACAACACTTTCTAGATCTCATTTAATACTGTAACCAGATCCTAAACATTTATGCTTCCACAGCACTGAAATGTAAACTTTACCAAGCAACATTCCACTTGTAGTTAGTGACCAGCCAATCCGAACTTCATGTATGTCAATATCTTTTGTATATAAATGCCTTACTGGGATCTTCTCTGTTACCTAAAAATGAAATAACATGATTAGGCTGTAAAACAAGACCATCCCTTGAACTTATTTCATTTGGGCTATGGGCCGCCTTCTTCCACACTATTAATACAAAGAGAAAGCATCCAATCTTGAGCTAATCACATTCCTTCCCCCATTCAGAACTAAGTTGATATATGGCACTAACAAAGGTCTGAATTAATGTAGATTTAAAGGAATAGCCCAACATAAGTTACTGCTTTATATTCTGATATCAAAAAAATTTAATAGAAAACAGTCCCCTGAGACCCTGAGAAGACTTAAGAGGTCCCTTTGACCTGTACAACCAATCAATAGTAAGTTCCTGAGAAGTCACAAAATTCCATTTACCTTCATCTCAAAACAGACTTTGCCCTTTGACACACCATAAGATGCTCTTCCTCCAGCCCAAAGAAAAGCAAAACTCTCCATAGTAAGGGAAGAAGCACTGAGGCGGTCTCTTGATATTTTAAAATGCAGATCACAGTTATCTGAAATTATATCAAATGCCAAATTATTTTTGACATCCAATGTATTTCAGCTATGTAGACAAAATTTAGATGTTTCTCATATATTACTGCAGAGAACTTTTTATCATGCTTTTGTTCCTACTCTTATTTTGAGCCCCACTCCCACCAAGGCAGTCTTAATCGTGTACTAAAGTCAACTGCCAATTAATACCGAAGTTTGAAGTGCTTTAAGTATGTAAAATGATTGAGACAATGCAACATCAATACATACCTGCTCTGCTCTTTACCTTGATTTAGAGGCAAGCAGTAGAGGACAGCAGTGAAGCATGCCAGAACCAGGTAGAATTTACCAGTGACAATAAAAACTGAAGGGACGCCACCACCAAATATTTTAGGCGAGCTGCTCATCCTGTGCTTTGTAGACTAACACCAGGGTCCAGAACCTTAACTCATTTCTGAAAAGTTGGAAGCCAGCTCAACCCACAAACCTGGCTCTAAACAGTTAACGTGTAGCCTTTTAGGTCTGCTTTACCCAACCTGGTACAGTATCACAACTAGGAATTAACTGCTGCCTGGATTATACAAATCCAGTCTTTAGCCTGGCCATCTCTGGGTCACTAGAGCTCATTATGCACAGCGTCTCAGAATTCTCACTCGCCAACTGATGTTACATTAGAAAGCTGTTGGTTATTATTGAATTCATCTAGTTTGAAATTCTCAAGCTTTGTACATAAAATTCCTGGCTGACTGGATCTAGAAACTCTACTTCCTAAGTAGCAATGTTAACCACTCATTCCATCATGGCTAAAACACCTTGTGAATCCCAAAGTTCTTTACATTTCAGTAAACCACAAAACTTCCAAACCAGCTGTTTTCTCCTTTCTCTTTCTTCAAGACTTAACTGACTGTAAAAGGTATGCAGTCAGAAACCAGCCAAGTTTTACATTTAATTAACTCTCAGGACTCTGAACACAATTTATATAAGGAAACATGAGAATCAAGTTTTTAACCCCTTTCCACCCTGTGGAACCTTTAACTCTATTTAATGATCTATTTTTTTATTCTGTTCACACCTAACGTTAACATCCTTATCAAATACTAAACTAATAACGAACTTCCTGAAAGAATCAAAATACAAATCTGACAGCTAAAGCCCATTTCATGGTTTGCAATACTTCCTCGTACTCAATTGCAATCCAACTGGGTAAGGAGCATATTTACAGCGCTGCCACTGATACCATTCGCTGGTGAAGAAAGCTAGTGGCTCAGATAGCCCACTGCTGCTGCCCCAGGTCTTTGGAAGAAATCAACTTAGTTTGTTAAAGCAGCAGCTACTGAACTGGAATTGAGAACAGAAGAGCAGTTATTGAAAAGGTAATATTACAATCCTTAGAAGAGGGAATAGACTTGTGTGCTAATGGGAAAATCATTAGTAATTATTCAACTAGCCCAAATAGCTCACTTAAAAGTTCCACAGAAAAAAATTATCATATTACCTATCTAAGGACAAGTTACAGGCAGGTTTTTAAAAAACAAGTTTCTGAAAGCTGAACAAAAATCGGTATTAGTTTTATACATCCCTAAGTTTTGAGAACTTCCAAGTCATAAAAGTGTTACCCATTAGTAGAACTTGTAAAAAATACCAATACAACCTAAGTGGTGCTAAATATTAAACGACTGTAACCTGAACATGAGCTATTATTACCTTCCTGTTTTAAAACAAATCTCTAACGGGTTTTCTCTACTTTAAAGAGCACACTTTTCCTAACACTTAAAACCAAAATAACACTGCACTTAAAAAGAGCGGGAAAGTCCACTTCACTTACAAGTATCAAGACAAACCACTGTGTCATCGAAGTGTTCGTCTTCTTCTTCAACAGGTGGCTGAGGAGACTTGGCTCTGAAAGACAGAATTGTCTCCTGATACAGCTTTTCCCACCATGCATAAAGAATGGGTGAGACATGAAAACTAGGTTAGGATCCTCTACCTGCTGTACTTGTTTTCTTCAATGTACTCAAAATATCCTCGGCCATGATCTTCACGAGGTCTTTTAACACCTCTCTTTTTATCTCCTCCTTTCTGCTCTGTTTTGCCGTCTCCTATAACGACACACAACACCGCCTTAAGACATCGGGCCGCACACTAAATAGCGGAGAAAAGCACCCCTTTCTGTTTGGAGCCTCAAGAGCTATTACTGCTTTTCTCCCAGACTGGCCCGGTGACTTTGTAACCCACGCAACGAATGGGAATTTTAAAAACATACAAATACGTTCATCAGTCTGGAATTGGCGTGGAGACAGTGACGCAGTCGAAAGACGCGACTAATTCTGCCAGCCCCAGGTTCCGGAAAGCGTTTCAAGGATAAAAACCGCGCGGCGATGCGGCCCGGGGCCCACGTGCGCCGCGCCGCGCTCCGGCGGGGGGGAGGGGGAAGGGCGGCGTGGGCTCCCCTCCCCTCCCCCCTCTCCCCGAGCCCGCGTGCCCCGCCGCCGCCGCATTGTACTGAGCTTCCGCCCCACTCCCCGCGCCGGGCGCCTCCCGCCGGAAGTGACGTCACACCGAGCCCCTGCGCTCCCTTGCACAATACCGCGGCGCTGAGCCGCCAAAGCCCGCCCGCCCGCCCCGGGACCTTTCCCCCTCCCCCCCCTTTTCAGACATGTGCCTGAACCGCGCGCACGCAGCGCTCCAGCGGCCGCCGCTCCCGCCCGCCCGCCCCGGCTCCTCCCCCCCCCTCACCGCGGCAGCTGCAGCTCTCCCCCCCCCCCCCCACGACGCCCGACATACATAATGGAGGCGCCGCCGGCATGGCGAGCCGATCCTCTCGGCGGCCCCGGGCTTCCCCGCCCTCCCCCACCCCCCCCCCGATCCCGGCCGGCCTGGGGCACGGTCCCCACGCGGGCCTCCCGCCGCGCGCGCCCGCCCCGCCGCCCTCCCTTCCGCCGGCTCCTTACCTCCCGCCTGTGGTTGGCCCTGCCTCGCCCCGGGCGGCGCCACCGTCACCGCGAAGAGCGAGGTGGGGCCGCTGCTCTTGCCCGCGGCCTCCTTGCCGGCCCCGCGCTGCTGGGCGGCCTGCTGCTGCTGCTGCTGCTGCGCCGAGGCCGCCGCCGCCGCCGGCGGTTGGGGCTGCTGCTCCCCGTGGCCGTTCTCGTCGCCCGCGCCCTCTTCCTCGTCGCCCAGCTCGTCCTCCCCCTCCTGGAAGCCCTGGTCGTCGCCGTTCTCGTCTTCCGACGCCGCCTCCTCCTCCTCCATGGCTCCCGCGTCGGCCGCCCCCTCCGCCCCGTTCTCCTCGCCCAGCTCCATCTGGTCGCCGTCCAGGGCGGCGATGCCCTCCTCCTCCTCGTCGTCCTCGGCGCCGGTCGCGGCCTCCTGCTCGAGGCCCGTCCCCGAGCGCCCGGCCGCATCGCCCCCGAGGTCGAGGCTGCCGTTCCCGGGCTCCATGGCGGGGCGGCCGCCGGCTTCGTTGTCCAGCGCGGCCTGGAGTCGATCCATGAGATCGGCCTTGAGGCCCTTGTCGGAGAGGCGCCGCTTCTTGAGCTCCTCCTTCAGCTCCGACACCTTCAGCTTCTTGACATTAACAGGCGAAGAACTCATGGTGAGGGCCCCGGTTCCCCGCTGGCGGCTGGCTCCCTCGGCCTGTGGCGGCGGCGGCGGCGGCGGCTGGTCGGCCCGGGCGGCGGCTGCGGCTGGAGATGGCTGCGTGCTGCAGAGCGGACCCGCCTGGTGTCGAACGGCGCCAATTCCTTTCACCGAGTTCGCGAGGCGAGACGCGGAGACTCGCCCGGCGCGAGCGAGCACGCAACGTCCTCTCGCTGGGGCGGCGCCGCGCACGTAATATAGGCGCCCCGCCCCCTGCCGGGGCCACGCCCGCCAGCGCGCCTGCGCGCGCAGGCCCCGCCCCCGCCTCCGCCCCCGCCCCCACGGGGCGACCTCCGCGCTTGGGCCCCGGCCGCGCCAATGGAGGCTTCGGGAAGCCGCCTTTCGGTTAAACCGACCGGCCGCGGTGGCCACCGGCCTTTCCGGGTGTTCGCTGGCCGCGCTCCAGTGGCGGCTTCCCTCCACTGTCGCCCGGGGGAGGCTCTCCTCCACCCGCCCTCGGCCCTCACCTGGCATTTCCCACTCGAGGACGTCCTCCTTTCTTCCATCTTAGTTGGGCTTTTTTGTCTGTCCCTCCGGCTCTCGGTTTAAAAAGTCCTTCAAGTTTCCACGGCCGCCCCGTAGGGCACAAAGGAGCGATTGTTATACAGAAGCGCTTTTCTCTTTGTTTTGCTTTCCCTCCACTTAACTGCCGTTGAATTTTTACACGCCCTGCCTTTGCCAGTCGCACTTTTTAAGTTCCGCAAGGGCGAGGCCAGAGCGTTTCTTTTGTCTCTTCCATAACCAGTGGTGCAAGGCCTGGGGAACAGGCTTGCCCTGCCGCACGGCGCACAGAGTGGGCCTTGCACACTACTCAGCGTGTTTACCAGTGACCCTTGAGTCACCCTTGGAATTGCATGGAAGTTTCCCCTAGACGTACTGTAAAGACAGACAGGCCTCTTGCAGGACTTAAGTCTGTCCCGCAGCAGATCTGGTCCGCCAGATTGGAGATCCCTTAGTTAACCATGAGAGGGACACCCGGCTAGATCATGCACTTTGATTCTCTGTTTTGTCAAACACACTCTAAACTTAATCAGGCTGAATTGTCTACAAACTTATAAAAGCCTGGGATTTAGTCCTGTCACTTGGCAGACTGAAGCAGAAGTATCAAACGCTGAAAGCTAGTCAGGGCTACACAGTCAAGTCCAGGCCACCTTGGGCTACATAGCCAGACCGCATCTCAAAAAAAAAAGAAAGAAAAAGTGTTGCTCTTTTTCTCTATAATTAAAAACATATTATGTTCATGAAACTTTTAGGTAGAAATAGAATTTAATTTCTACACAGGGGCCATCCTGTGCTGATTGTGCCTAAGCTAGGCCTGGTGGTGCATGTCTATAATTACAACACTTGGGAAATGCAGGCAAAATGATCAAAAATTGTCAGCCAGGCAGTGGTGGCACAGGCCTTTAATCACAGCGCTGGGGAGGTAGAGGCAGGTGGATCTCCAAGTTCCAGGCCAATCTGGTCTATAGCGCTATTTCCAGGACCATGAAAGCTACACAAAGAAACCTTGTCTGGGGGAGGGGGGGAGGGGACAGTGTCATCTTTAGCTATTTAAGTTCAAAACCAATCTGGGCTACCTGAGACAAAAACCAAGGACACTGAAATGTTAAGCTATACCTACTGCTCAGTGTTCTGGCAGTCAAGCTATGGTTGGCCCTGTCTTTTTCCTGTGCATCTGAAACTTGGAGGCACAGAAATTTTAAGTCTACCCTATTTGGCTAATATAATTTAACCAGTTAAAAGATTTGGTTGGTTGGCTGTTTTTGTTTGTTTTGGTTGTTTGGATTTTGGTTTTGTTTTTGAGACCAGGTCTCTCTATGTAGCCCTGGCTGTCCTGGAACTCAATATATAGACCAGGCTGGCTGAGATCCTCCTGCCTCTGCCTCCTGAGGACTGGGATTAAAGGCGTGCGCCACCACACCCTGATTAAATCATTTTTAAAAAGCATTTTACCTTACTCTGGAGTAGTGAGAAAATAGGAAATATTAATATCTATGAAATGATTTGAGTTGAAATCAGTGATATAGTACAGTCTGGTAATTCTCATTAGTGGAGGTGGTAGGGGACCTTCAAAATGGCTCCAAAATAAACCACAAACTAGAATTTAAACTCCTGTTCAAAAATGGAATATAACTATAGGGGTTTACAAGTTCATAAACGGGATTATTAGTCCTTTAATCAGGTAGCATACAATTTTATTATTATGGTTCTATGTGCTCTCAGATATTTCCATTTTTAAATAGCAATGACATGTAAATAATCTCTAACTCCATAAAAATTAAACTGTAGCTGTATGTGGTGGTGGATACATTTGATCCCAGGACTCAGGAGACAGTGGTCAGCAGATCTCAGTGAGTTTGAAGCCATCAGGGCTACATAGCTACAAAACCCCACTAAACTAAAAAGGTTTATATAGCTGATAATACTAGATGTTTTTATAACAACCATTCTTAGAACATTGTTCTTTTCAGTAATGAATGTGACATACAATTTTAGATGCACAGAAGGAACCATAGTTTTTTGGTTTTTGTTGTTGTTTGTTTTTTGTTTTGTTTTGTTGTTTTTGTTTTTAGAGGCAGAGTTTCTCTGTGTAACATTCCTGGTTGTCCTGGAACTCGCTTTGTAGACCAGGCTGTCCTGGAACTCACTGAGATCCACGTGCCTCTGCCTCCCAAGTGCTGGGATTAAAGGTGTGCACCACCATCACCCAGCTGAATCCACAGTTTTATATCCAAGAGGTTTTCAGACTTGTAGAGCTCAATGGGGCAGCAGATCCTCTTCATCCTGTTTACTCTACGCCCAAAGAAGCTAAGACCTTCATGCCCACACCAGCACTACCTGTTCCTCTGTGCTGTCCTTGACTAAACTGAAAAGGGAAACAGGTTTTTCAGTGCTCAGAGAACCATTCGTTTTGTTTTGGTTTGGTTTTTTTTGGTTTTTCGAGACAGGGTTTCTCTGTGTAGCTTTGCGCCTTTCCTGGGACTCACTTGGTAGCCCAGGCTGGCCTCGAACTCACAGAGATCCGCCTGCCTCTGCCTCCCGAGTGCTGGGATTAAAGGCGTGCGCCACCACCGCCCAGCTCGTTTTTTAAACATAGTTACCACTCCACATTTTATTTTACCACTTAAAAACTCTAAATGGTGACTTAATTATAGTGAGTTTTTACTTTATATGTGTGTGTTTATTTATACACATGGAAACATATATATTGTTTATATATTATATATGTTTGTATTATATATAAATTGATGTATATGACATGAGAGAGCAAACCTAGGACCTTGTACCTTTCCCCGGAACTGTATCATAGCCTCACTTCATTCATATATAAGTGTGTATTCAAACATATATATATATATATATATATATATATATATATATATATATATTTTTTTTTTTTTTCTTCTTGGTTGCTTACTTTTCAGATAGGATCTCACCGTGTAATAGTGGTCAGTGGTCCAGAACTAGCTATGTAGCCCGGGTTGGCCTCAGACTCAACATTCACCTGTCTCTGGCTCCTGAGTGCTGAGTAAAGAACTTAGAAGGTGGGTGCTGAAGATAGAGCTTGGTGGAGATAGCTCAGCAGTTAAGAGCAGTTGGTCCCAAAAGACCCAAGTTCAATTCCCAGTACCCACATTGCATAGTTCACAGCTGCTTATAGCTCCAGCTCTAGAGGATCTGAAACCCTCTTCTGGCTTCTACAAGCACTCACGTACGTACATGCACATAAATAAAAATAAATCTTTCAAAAGGAATATTCTTTCAAAAGGTGATATAAGACTACTAGAGAGAAGCCCTTCCAATTATAACTACCACCAGAATTGTCTGTCATCTACCAGATGACTATGGTATAGAAAAGTACAAGAGATAGCCAACATGAGAGAGTATAGAACCATCTATAATTCCAGCCTTTGGGACCAAAAGTTCAAGGCAGCCTCAGATACATAAGAGAGTTGAAGGCTAGCCTGGGTTACAAGAGATCTTCTCTCACCATTCCTCAAAGGGACTGTTAACAATAGCCACTAGCCACATGTAGCTATTTTAATCTAAATTAATGGAAACAAAAGCCAAAATTCACTCTTCAGTCACTCTAAGCACTTTTCAATATCCTTCATAACCAATAGCCTTGTACTGTGTAATATAGAATATTTCCATCCCAGGCTTCCTCAGGACAGCAGTTAGACCAATGATCCAGCTATACATAGCTGTGACTCAACACTTGATGTTAACCAAAAGGGTGAGAAGCAGTTAGATGTGACTCTATTGATAGGCTACATGGGAAATTGGCCCCAGGAACAGGGAGAAAAGTGTGTCAGATACATAGATAGACAAATATGTATATATCTGAAGAACAGCATATGTCTCTGCAATTTCCACTTTATCTATGTAACAAATATTGACTGAACATTTGCTGTGTGTCCAATACTGTACTGGATGCAGCCAAAACAGATGTGCACAACACAGAGCCAGCTCGAGACATGCTGTAACAAAGATGCCGTGAGGACAGCCACACAGAAGCCAGGCCTCTTGACCAGCTGCATAGTTTCCCTGGTGTAGGTTTGTACACACGCTCGCCCCGCATGAACATCCACAGGCTCAAAACCAAAACTCGATCAAACCTCACAACACCCTCATGAAGCCAGTTGTAAGCAGTAATTAGCCAAGATCATATACATTCGTTATTCTGTATGTGGATTTCTGCTAGCTGGTCATTAAGTAAGTGCTTCATCGAAAGCTGGGGGAGAGGGGCTACTGGTGTTGCTCAGTAGTTAGGTATGCTGAGTTCAGTGGCACAGACAAGCTGCCTGGGGCTTAGGAGGTGAGATTGAACTCTGGCCTAATTGCCAAGGCACTGGGTACCCTCACACCTGTGGAGCTCCTTTCTTCTCCGGCACTCCATCCAATCACACCAATCACACTCGGTAGAAATGACTCGTAAGTGCTTTGTCCCCGTCGATTAATTTGTGATTATTACCAGGTGTAATTGAGGACCTGCTGTGTACCAGCCACTCTGCTAGGCATTTTATACAAAACAGCTCTGAGTTTCATGGCAATCTACAAGACAGGAAATATTAACCTCAATCTACAGAAATGGGAACCGAACCAGAGTGTTAAAAATACTGGCCCAAGGTTCCTCAGTGATGAAGCTAAGATCACCTAACTCCTCTGCTCAAGTTCTATTTCCTCTATCAAAAAGATCAACTCATGGGCTGGGGATGCAGCTCAGTTGGTACCCAGCTTTTCTTCAAACACATGAAGCCTTAAATTTAATCCCAAGCACCCAACAAACTAGGCATAAGCACCTATAATCCCAGCATTTGGGAGGTAAAGACAAAGAGCTATAGAAGAAATTCAAGGTCATCCTACATAGGGAGTGTCCATGATCTCCCTGATACCCTTGCTCCATAGTTTTGAGTTATTTGTGTCTATGTCTGTCCTTCTCTCTGACTGGCCTTCTCTTAGTGGGTAGCTGCCAGAGGGAAGGGTTCAGGACCCCAGATGTGGGGATGAATGAGCCCAGAGGGATCCCAGGTCATTCGGCCGGCACCTCCGCTGCGCTGCCGGGAAACCTCAGGCAAACCTGCTTCCAGCCGTCTCAGTCTTCGTTTGTTTTTTAATTCTTTGTTTTGTTTTATTTGGTTTTGGTTTTTGGCTTTTTGTTTTGTTTGTTTGTTTTTGTTTTGAGACAGGGTTTTTCTGTGTAGCCCTGGCTGTCCTGAAATTTGCTCTGTATTCCAGGCTAGCCTTGAACTCAGATATCTGCCTGTCTCTGCCTTCAGAGTGTCGGGATCAAAGGCGTGTGCCGCTGAGCCCAACTCGAAGTTCTTGACTCTTGGGTGCTTATCTTTTGCATAGGATTCAAGCACTGTTTTTTTGTTTTTTTTTTTCTAAAGAAAATAGATAGCCGGGTTCCTTATTCATGTTACTTCTGCAGAAGCACTGAAATTATTGTAGCTCACAAAAAATTAAAACTGGGACCAGCAAGATGTCTCAGTGGGTAAAGGTGCTTGGCACCAAGCCTGATAATCCGAGTTCACTTCCCAGGACATACTAGATGGAAGGGACGAGGTAACTCCTGAAAGCTGTTTCCTGGCTTCCTCTCCTATACAATGGCGGGTGCACTCCACCACACACAGAAACATATACACCAAGACACGTAATACAATTTTAGTTTTAAATATAAAGGAGTGGGCCAGGTGTGGCAGTGCACGCCTTCAATTCCAGGACCAGGGAGGCACAGGCAGGAGGATCTCTCTGTAAGACGCCAGCCTGATCTGTGTAATAAGTTTCAGGATAGCCAGGGCTATGTACAGAGACCCTCTTTCGAAAGTCAGCAAATAAAATACTTTTTTTAAAAAAATGGTTTTATTTTCGTGTGTAAATGCAGATGCCTGGGGAGAGCTGGAGTTACAGACAGTTGTGAACTGTCCATGGTGGGTGTTGAGTCCTCTAGAAGAACAGCGTGTTCTCTTAACCACTGAGCCGTCTCTCCTAGCATCACTGTAACGCTTTAAAATAGGAAGATAACATCACTAGCTGTCCATCAAATAAGACCGCTTCTTTCTGGTAAAGGGAATGGATTGGCATGATTGTCCACTCCTGCCTGGGTGGTGAAATGGCCAACAGAAAAAGCGCTATGTGTGGCAGGTATTAGGACAGAGAAGGCAATTTCATCTTGGAAGAGTTCAGTTGGTCTATTCTTCCCTATTAGACACTGAACTCTGAACTTGGCCTGTGTTGCATAACAAAGGTAGACCAGTAGTCCTACAGCGGGTGAGTTTGAAGCTAATTCTCTCAAATTAAGATGAGTAATATCACCAGCTAATTAAGTACTTTGTAAACAGCATCTTCATTCCTGCCTGCCTGGGAGGAGCAGAGGGAATTTATCTTCTTCCCTCCAGGGAGGACAAGAAGTAACAAGTTGAGAGATGGAGGCCAGTTAAGCTTTAAGCATAGACTTGACTCTTTCAGAGACCAGCTGTAATTTCTTCCTTTCCTGGGAGAGATTTGATGGCCTGTAAAATGGGAGTCATTTCTCACTTTTTCCCTTTGTCATGTCTTCAGCATCTAGTTAGACTCTTTTCTTAAAGAACTATGGCTGGGCATGGTGACATGAAATATGGCTGGGCATGGTGACATGAAATATGGCTGGGCATGGTGACATGGTGCTAGCACTTGAGAGGTAGAGGCAGAAACATCAGAAATTCAAGATCAGCCCCACTACACAAAGAGTTCAAGAGCTCTTGAATGCTATACGTTACACAATTTTAAAAACACAAGAGAGAAACAGACAGAAACAGAGAGACAAAGAGAGAAACAAAAAGAAAAGGAGAAAGAAGTAAGCGTGAATTCCTGGAACTGGAATATCTATCTATCTATCTATCTATCTATCTATCTATCTATCTATCTATCTATCTATCTATCTATTATTTTTGAGACAAGGATTCTCTCTATGTAGCCCTGGCTGTCTGTCCTGGATCTCACTCTATAGTCCAGGCTGGCCTCAAACTCAAGAGATCCACCTGCCTCTGCCTCCCTAGTGCTGGGATTAAAGGAGTGTGTCACCACCACCTGAAAAATAGTGATTTTTTTTAAAACAAAAAATTGTGGGTTTTTTTTTTTTTTTTTTTGGTTTTTCGAGATAGGGTTTTTCTGTAGCTTTGCGCGCCTTTCCTGGATCTCATTTTGTGGACCAGGCTGGCCTAGAACTCACAGAGATCCGACTGGCTCTGCCTCCCCGAGTGCTGGGATTAAAGGCATGCACCACCACCGCCCGGCAAAAAATAAATAAATAAATAAATAAATTTGTTTTGTTTTTGAGACAAGATCTCTTGGAGCCTAGGCTAGCCTCCAACTCCCTCCATAGCAGAGGGTAACCTTGAATTCCTAACCCTCCTGCCTTTATTCCCAAATCCAAAGATTATAGTCCTGTGTCACCATACCCTGCCCTTATCCAGAGATTCTAGCTATGATTTTGGTCATTGGTAGAATATTTGCTGTGTCTCTCTGTCTGTGTGTCTGCTGGGGTATGTGCACATGAGTGCAGGCGCCCAGGGAGACCAGAGGGGCGTGTTAGATCCCTTGGAGCTGAGTTAGTTAGGGTGTGTGTATGCTGAGAGTAATATACACTCTTAACTGCTGAGGCATCTCTCTAGCCCCGGATCCCTGTTTTCCAGTGGTGGGCAAGGAGGGAAGGGACAGAGAGGGGACAATCTCTAGATAAGAAGTGGGAGATGTTCCTCTATACCTTAATTTCCTCGTCCACAAAATGGGAATAAGATGTTCACATAGAGTTTTTATATTAAGTAAACCCTTGCAAAGCAGTGCACACAGCTAGGAAGGGTCAGTAATTGTAGGAAGGGTCAGATCACTAACTGGCAAATACAACGGACCCATGTCTTAACATCATACAAGTGCACAAATTTCCTTTGGCATTCATTTTTTCCTCAGTTTCTCACAGGTCTTGAGTAAATCCACTGTAATGACTTCTCCCCCAAAGCCATTAACTTTATAAAATATTTTGAGTTGATGGCTTTGGGGAAAGGTTGGTCTGAAAGAATATTTATTAGGCAACCTGAAATCAAGGTTTCCTTTTCCTTTTTTCTTCTTCTGGCACTGCTGGGAATTGAACCCGGGGCCTCACACATGCTAGCCTTATGTTCCAGTGAGCTACAGTGTTATATGAATCCTAATTTGTCGTATGGTGGTAATCTATTGTGTACCCTAATAAGCTTGCCTGAGGAATAGAGGACAGAGTCAGGCACTAGATTAGACATAGAGGTCAGGCAGTGGTGGCACACACCCTTAATCCTATCATTCGGGAGGCAGAGATCCATCTGGATCTCTCTGAGTTCAAGGCCACACTGGGCTACAAGAGATTGATCCAGTATAGGAGAGAAACAGAGGTCAGGCCATGATGACACACACCCTTAATCCCACCACTTGAGATCTCATGCCTTTGCTTGGGAAGCACACATGCCTTTAATCCCAGGAAGTAATATGGCAGGGCAGAGAAAGATATATAAGGTGTGAGGAAACAGGAAGTCGCTCTCTTTAGGCTGAGGATTTTGTAGAGGTAAGAACTAGTGGCTGGCTGTTGTGCCTCTCTGAACTTTCAGCTTTCACCCTGATATCTGGTACTGGGTTTTTTTTTATTATTATTAAAAGACCATCTATGATTCAAACAACATCTTAGAATAAAAACCCAGAGCCAGATATCAGGGTGAAAGCTGAAAGATCAGAGAAGCAGAGCAAACCACAACCACTACTTCTTATCAACTCCTCAGCCTGAAAGAGAGTGAGTTCCCGTCTCCTCCTGCCTTATACTCCTTTCTCTGCCCAGCCATGTCACTTCATGTCTCAACCTTCCTAGTGCTGGGATTAAAGGTGTGTGATCCCAAGTGCTGGAATTAAAGGTGTGTGCCACCACTGCCTGACCTCTATGGCTAACTCTGTGGCTGCCTCTGTCCTCTGATCTTCAGACAAGTTTATTTCTTATATTATAAACAATATATGGCCACACTACAGCCCTAGCCCTTTGGTCAGAAAGGAAATAATATAATTATTATATTATTATTATTATTAATATAATATAATCATATAATTTCATTTATGGCTATGCCTTCTTTGAGGGAGAGGGATAACACTGTGCTAACTGTTGCTTCCATGGCTAAAAGCATGATGGGTAGTCACTCGTTTCTTACAGATTTATTTATTTATTTATTTATTTTATTTATTTATTTTTTTTTTTTTTTTGGTTTTTCGAGACAGGGTTTCTCTGTGTAGCTTTGCGCCTTTCCTGGAACTCACTTGGTAGCCCAGGCTGGCCTTGAACTCACAGAGATCCGCCTGGCTCTGCCTCCCGAGTGCTGGGATTAAAGGCGTGCGCCACCACCGCCCGGCACAGATTTATTTTTATTTTATGTGAATGGGTTGTTTTGGCTGCATGTATGTCTGAGGCCAGGAGAGGGTGTCAGGTTCCCTGCAACCGGAGTTACAGATTGGTGTAAGCTAACACATGGGTGCTGGGAATAGAACCCAGATTCTCTGCAAGAGTGGCCAATGCCCTTAACTGCTGAGACACTTCCAGTCCTGCTTGTTATTTGGTTACTATGGAAACAAGTAGAATACCACCCATTGAAAGAAAATATAGTTCATAATATATAGTATATATGCTTGTTTCTCTTCTAGGGATGTCAGCCTATTAAGAACCTTTAGGTAATTTTGGTTTCCCACCTATTAGCCATAATGGTGAATGTAACACTGTGACTTCTAGGGTAGTTCAGGCGGTGGACCTATTGAGGAGCTGAGGGTGCACTCTGGATTGAGTCTTTCCCACTTTTTGACACTCTCAGCTCAGGAGATAGGGAGCAGTTTGTTTTCAGTTTTGCAGTATATCTTTTTTTTTTTTTTAAATCTCTTCCTTTTTATTTATTATGTAGACAGTGTTTTGCCTACATGTAGTCCTGCACACCAGGAGAGGGCACCAGATCTCATTATAGATGGTTGTGAGCCAGCATGTGGTTGCTGGGAATTGAACTCAGGACCTCTGGAAGAGCAGTCAGTGCTCTTAACCTCTGAGCCATCTCCCCAGCCCCTGGTATTTCCTATTTTAAATAGGAACTTATGCATAAGCCCTGGTTGTTGGGGAAGTTAGGTGAGTGAAACAGTACACCTTCCTCCGTGGTTCTAGAAGCTGCGGAGAGGTCTGTCCAGGTCTAAGAATGATGGTTAGACTGTGGGACTGGGTCCCAGCAGCATGTTTTTTTAACTGTGTGGTTTTAGACAAGACAGTTAATCACTCTAGGTTGTAACGTGCTGAGGATGACCTGGTGGGGCTGTTGGGAGAACTGCGTGGGCTAATTCATGGAAAGCAATTAGAACAGGCATGGATCACAGTGAGCATCCAGGAACCGTCAGCTCTGTGAGCTAGGCCTAGTGGCATAAGCCTGTAGTCCCAGATACACCAGGGGCTGAGGCAGGAGAATCATAAGTTCAAGGCCTATCTGGGCAACTTAGTGAAATCCTCTTGGAAACAAAAGGCCTAAAGATGTGGTAATTGAAGGATGGCTGCCTAGCATGTACCGGGCCCTTGGATTCAATCCCCAGTACTGGGCAGGGGGGACCTGAAAAAAAGAGAAATAAATAAAAAGATATAAGTTTAGCATTATGTACTACTTTGTAGAACACCCCCATCATCCTCTCCTATAATCCTGTAAATCAACAGCCTTCATTTTTTAGTATTTATTTATTTATGTGTGTATTTCTTTTTTGAGACAGGGTCTCTCTCTACGTGGCCCTGGCTGGCTGGCCTGAAACTCTACGTAGAAATCTGCCCGACGGCCTCTCAAGTGCTGAGATTAAAGGCATGTACTACCATACCTGGCCTCTTCCAACACTCTTGATCAGTAAGAAATACATTTTATACCACAGTCCAGCACACACGTACATAAAAAAGCAAATGTAGGAGCTGGAGAGATGGCTCGGCTGTTAAGAGCACTTGCTGCTCTTGCGGAGGACCCAGGTTCAGTTCCCGGCAACTACATGGGAGCTTGCAATTGCCTGTAACTCTAGCTCCAGGGAATCTGAAGCCTTCTTCTTACCCCATCAACACCTTCCCTCACGTACACAAAGACATATACATATAATTAAAAATAATAAAACATAAATCTTCAAAAAATAAATAGGAGTTTCGCCAGTACACACACCCTTACTGTATGCCTTGTACTCCTTTACTTTTCATCTCCCTTTTAAAGAAAAGGATTGAAACCTATTAAGATGATTTTTGCAACCCTGTTCTGAGATAGTTTGGATAGACAGGGAAAAAGCTCCCTAAGACGTCCATGAGCAAATTCCTCCGAACCTGTGGGTACTAACGTCTTTCAGGGCAAAAGGGACTTTACTGGTGAAATGAATTTATTGTCCTTGGAATGTGAAGATTCTCTGAGAGACTAATCCTGAGTCCTTAAACATAGAGAACCATAAAGATGTCTAAAAACCAAAACTAGATAAAATCCCAAACAACAGGGAAACTTGCCTGTCTGTGAACAGGGGATGATGTGTGACCGTGGAAGAAAAGTCAAGAGTGAAAAGTGAGAAAGACTCAGTGTGTTCCTGCTGACTTTGAATCTGAAGGAAGGAGGCCATGAGCCAAGGAATTCCAGCAGCCTTTTAAAAGCTGGAAAAAGCAAGGAAGCAGATTATTCCATAAAGTCCTTAGATTGTTCCAGAAAGACACAGTCCTGGGGCTGGAGATGTAGCTCAGTGGTAGAGCATTATCTAGCATGGTGATAATCTCCGGTTCTGGAAAAAACATCAGTAAGAACTACTTGCAGACTGTGCAGTGGTGGCCCACGACTTTAATCCCAGCACTCGGGAGGCAGAGCCAGGCGGATCTCTGTGAGTTCGAGGCCAGCCTGGACTACCAAGTGAGTCCCAGGAAAGGCGCAAAGCTACACAGAGAAACCCTGTCTCGAAAAACAAACAACAACAAAAAAGCCAAAACCAAACCAAAACAACCCCCAACAAAACCAAACAAAGTCAAACTAACAAACAAAAGACTACATGCAGAATACTCCACGGCTTGGCTATAACCCAGGAAAGTGATAGCAGATTTCTGACCCCTGGAGCTGTCAGTTTATATATTTGTGCCAGAAATACTACGTTGTGGTAACTTGTTACAGCAGCAATAGAAAGCCACATTTTCCTAATAATAAAGATGAGTAAGTTCCCATACTAGGAACCTTGACTTTCCTATTAACACCTCCCTGTCCCCTCACCATGGATTAGTCACCCAGCTCTTCTGCTTCTACTTTCTGAGCACCCCTGGAAAGAGCCATGTTTTCCCAGCTCCATAGCTCCTGTCCTCATTTAGAGTGCTGACTGGCCGAAAACGTACTGTGTTGCCAAAGACGACCTTGAATTTCTAATCATCCTCTCTATATCTTCCAAGCGTTGAGATTACAGGCACACAGCAGCACTTCCGAGTTAAGGCAGTGCTGTGGGGGTGGACTGCCCCGGGACTTCATGCACACTAGGCTGTCCTCAGCTCCACCAGCCCCACACTCTACTTCTTATTCTTCTGAGTTTCTTTCTCATCTGCTCAATTTCCTGTGTCATTGTTGCTATTTATTTCCACACTCTCCAGCCAAATTGAAGAACTCTCTGCAGGAGATTTTCTACATGGGCAAACACCAATAGGCGGCTACCTGGTTCTTCTGTTCCCCGCAGGAGAACCCTGGCCCCATTCCTTCTGAACGGGTGCTGTCCCACTCAGCCTTCTGTGTCCCATCTTCTCTCCTGACTCTGGCCACCCCACTCTTTCATCTGGGAAAAAACACTGCCCTGGGTGACTACAGAGGAAGGTACACAGGAATAAAATTTTCTTTTTCTTTTCTTTCCTGTTTTTTGTTTGTTTGTTTGTTTGCTTGGTTGGTTGGTTCTTCGAGACAGGGTTTCTCTGTGTAGTTTTGGTGCCTGTCCTGGATCTCGCTCTGTAGACCAGGCTGGCCTCAAACTCACAGAGATCCTCCTGCCTCTGCCTCGTGAGTACTGGGATTAAAGTTGTACACCACCACCGCCTGGCAAAATATTCTTGATTAAAAGTGAAATAGTATTTTAGGTTGAAAAATTTTCTCAAACTATTGAAGGCTTTGTGCAGTTCTAATGTTCTTTTTTTTTTTTTTTTTTTGGTTTTTCGAGACAGGGTTTCTCTGTGTAGCTTTGCGCCTTTCCTGGGACTCACTTGGTAGTCCAGGCTGGCCTCGAACTCACAGAGATCCGCCTGGCTCTGCCTCCCGAGTGCTGGGATTAAAGTCATGGGCCACCACTGCACAGTCTGCAAGTAGTTCTTACTGATGTTTTTTCCAGAACCGGAGATTATCACCATGCTAGATAATGCTCTACCACTGAGCTACATCTCCAGCCCCAGGACTGTGTCTTTCTGGAACAATCTAAGGACTTTATGGAATAATCTGCTTCCTTGCTTTTTCCAGCTTTTAAAAGGCTGCTGGAATTCCTTGGCTCATGGCCTCCTTCCTTCAGATTCAAAGTCAGCAGGAACACACTGAGTCTTTCTCACTTTTCACTCTTGACTTTTCTTCCACGGTCACACATCATCCCCTGTTCACAGACAGGCAAGTTTCCCTGTTGTTTGGGATTTTATCTAGTTTTGGTTTTTAGACATCTTTATGGTTCTCTGTGTTTAAGGACTCAGGATTAGTCTCTCAGAGAATCTTCACATTCCAAGGACAATAAATTCATTTCACCAGTAAAGTCCCTTTTGCCCTGAAAGACGTTAGTACCCACAGGTTCGGAGGAATTTGCTCATGGACGTCTTAGGGAGCTTTTTTCCTGTCTATCCAAACTATCTCAGAACAGGGTTGCAAAAATCATCTTAATAGGTTTCAATCCTTTTTTTTTTTTTTTTTTTTGATTTTTCGAGACAGGGTTTCTCTGTGTAGCTTTGCGCCTTTCCTGGAACTCACTTGGTAGCCCAGGCTGGCCTCGAACTCACAGAGATCCACCTGGCTCTGCCTCCCGAGTGCTGGGATTAAAGGCGTGCGCCACCACCGCCCGGCCTAATGTTCTTTTAAGCTTCTCTCTCTCTCTCTCTCTCTCTCTCTCTTTCTCTCTGTGTGTGTGTGTGTGTGTGTGTGTGTGTGTGAGAGAGAGAGAGAGAGAGAGAGAGAGAGAGAGAGAGAGAGAGAGAGAGAGAGAGAGAAAGGGAGAAAGGGAGAGACAGAGAGAGAAAGGAAGAGAGAGAGAGAGAGAGAGAGAGAGAGAGAGAGAGAGAGAGAGAGAGAGAGAGAGAGAGTACCTGGAGAGGCCGGAATTGGGTGGTGAGTCCCCTGGAGTTGGACTGGCCTGTGTTGTGAGCTGCCTGGTGTGGGTGCTGGGAACTGAAGTCCTCTGCAAGAACAGCGGGTGTTTTTAACCACTGAGCCACCTCGCTGCCCTCTAATGTTCTTGAGGACCCTCAGTCAGCTGATCCAGAGCCTGCACACTTGCTCCTCTGCGTCCTCTGCAGGTTCAACCAAGCACAGCTTGGAATTTTTAAAGAATTATTTATTTTTATTTTATGTGCATTGATGTGCCTGCATGTATGTCTGCGTGAGGGTATCAGATCTTGGAGTTACAGGCAATTGTGAGCCGCCATGTGGGTACTGGGAATTGAACCCAGGACCTCTGGAAGAACAGTCAGTGCTCTTAACCTCTGAGCCATCCCTCCAGCCCCATTTGTCTTAACCCATACAGACTCGTTTGGGTCATTATTCCCTAAGAAGTACAGTATAACAATTGTTGATAAAGCACATATTATAAGAAATCAAGGCATAAAGTACATGGGAAGGGTGTAGGCACTACCCCACTCCATTTGATGTGAGGGATTCAACTCTATGACTTTTGGTATCTCAGAGCTCCCAGAACCAAATTGCTACCAAAGGATGGGACCTTAGGCTCCCTTCAAAGAACCTTTGATTATATTTCTCTCTACCTCTGCTGTTCTGAACTGTTTTGAGATATAACTTAGTCAAATGTGTTTATGCATTTTCCCACATAGACCCCTTGAATCTGAAACTCTACCCTCATATTCCAGGGATTTCCCCCTATTATTTGATACTTTTCTCCTCCTGGTGCCTTGCTTCTTAAATTCCTAGTGATGGTCTATGAGACTGCCAGAGCTAAGCCTTCATTTTTAAAACTCTTTCTGTTGCCCATTTTTCTTTATTGTGAGAAATTCTGTCATGAAAATTTTTGCTGAGACCCTCCGATTTCATTTATTGCTCGTTCTGTCCATTTTGTGCAATGTCTTTGTCGTCTCCATTTTTCTCCTCACTTGTTTAGTTTCTGCCTTTGGAGTAGGAGGCCTCCTTATGTGGCCATTCACACTGAACCGTGGTGACTCACAGCCCAGCTGAAGGAAACATAGTAAGGCTTGGTCATGTCAGCTTCGAGTTAGGATGACAGGGCCACTGTGCCCCAGCCAGCTATTCAGAATTTTAATGGAGCAGTTCCCTCAAGGAAGGCTCATTCTTCTATCGGAGGGCAGATAGGACAATTAAATACTTAATGTCAGTACTTTGGGAGCTTGGTCATGGGTTAAGATGCACTTTCTCTTATTAGCCTTCCAGAATGTCACCTATCTCTGAATTTTATCATCATCATAATCATCACCATCATCATCATCTATGTGTGTGTGTGTGTGTGTGTGTGTGTGTGTGTGTGTGTGTGTGTGTAGGACACTGTGTGTCTTGCTTTGCACCTTTTTTTTTAAAATTGTTTTATGTGTATGAGTGTTTTGCCTGCATGTACATCTGTGTACCACACACATGCCTGGTGCCTGAGGAGGCCAGAAGGGGACATCAGACCACATCCCCTGGAGCTGGACTTACATATGGTTGTGAGTGGTACTGTGTGGGTACTAAGAATTGAACCCAGATTCTCTAGAAGGACAGCCAATGTGTTTAACTGCTGAGACATCTCTCCAGCCCCTTCCACCTAATTTTTTGAGAGAACCCAGAGAGTTTGGAGGAACCCAGAGCTCAACAAATCATCTAGAATGACTAGCCATCAAGCTCCAGGGATCCTCCTGTCTCTGCCTCCCAGGCACTAGGAGCACAGCACGTGCTCCTTCACGCAGCTTTTCACAAGTCCTAGAGACCGGAAGCCAGCTTTTCATGCTTGCACAGCAGATCACCTCCATAGCACATATGCCTGAGTCTTGACCTATTCCCTCACTTGCTCCAGAAATCAACTTCTAGATTCCTGGGGTAAGAGCTGGGATAGGCATTTTCTTCTGGCTATGTGGATAAGAGAAAGGTAAAGGATGGGAATTTTGTTTGTTTGTTTGGTTGGTTGGTTGGTTTTGGTTTTTCGAGACAGGGTTTCTCTGTGTAGCTTTGTGCCTTTTCCTGGAACTCACTTGGTAGCCCAGGCTGGCCTCGAACTCACAGAGATCTGCCTGGCTCTGCCTCCCAAGTGCTGGGATTAAAGGCATGCGCCACCACCGCCTGGCTAGGATGGGAATTTTAATGCATGCTTCAAACCATCCCATTTCCCGCCACACTCAGCAGAAGTTGGTCCCTCCCATCTCTGAGCATTTCCAAGGAACACACTGGTAGCCTCTTCTACGCTGGTGCCACTAACCCACTTGTCTAAAAGTGTTACCCTTCATCCGATTCCACGGTCACAAACCATACAGTCTTACTGTTTTGTTCTTTTTCAAAGGTGTTTTTGTTTTTTTGTCTGTAGTATTTTAATAATTCTCTGAGAATCTCACACGTGCATACGATGTATTTTATCCACCCCTTCCTTCCATTCGTCTCTCTAACTCCTTAGGCCCCCCTCTGCCCCTGCTCTCAAAGTCAAGTCCTTTTCAAATGTGTCACATCTCCCCGGTGTGCTCTTGTTTGCTTTCTTGGACCCTGCACCTTTAGGTGCACTTCTGTTCCTGTCATGTGGGCAGAACTCCAGGAGGCCGCTGAAAGAAACACATGTCCGACTTTGACTCTGCCATGCCTTGTTTGACACAATGTCCCATGGAGTAGCTCAAGGTGGCCTCAAACTCTCTAAGAACCCCAGGATGAGACCTTGAACTTCTGATCCTCCTCTTGCTGGCATTACAGGCATGGGCCAGCCTGGCCAGTGTACGCAGTTCTGGGGATGGAAACCTGATTTTTGTGAATGCTAGACAAGTACTCTACCAACTGAGCTATAACCTTAGTCATTTGTATTTGTCTGTCTGTCTTTCTTTCCTCCTCTCCCTTTTTATTCGTCCTCTTTTTTTCCCCCTTTAAACACAAGGTCTCTCTACATAGCCCTGACTATCCTGAATCTCACTATATAAACCAGGCTTACAGTGATCTGTCTGCTTCTGCCTCCCAAGTGCTGGGATTCAAGGCCTCGTGCTTTTCAAGCTGGCCTCCATCAAACTTGCTGGGTAGCAGAGACTGGCCTTGATCTTCTATTCTCATGCCTTTACTTCCCAAGTCACAGAACTACTTGTTCTCTAAGCCCCTACATTGGTACTGGAGATGGAACACTCGTTGCCTGGATACGAAGCAAGCACTCTATTAATGAGCTATACTTCCAGCCCACTTGGTCATCTTAAAAAAAAAAGATTAAAAAATTTATTGTGTGTGAGTATATGTATACATACATGTGTGTATGTCATGGCACATGTGTGGAGGTCAGAGGACAAATTGCAAGGGTCCATTCTTTCCTTCCACCATGTGGAACCTGGGAGAGATGGCTATTTGGGTTGTTAGCTTGACTACATCTGGAATTAACTAAGACCCCAAAGTGGCTTCATTGCTTAGTCAAATCATTTGAAGTGGGAAGATCCACTTGTAATCCCGATCTTTGGAGTAGGAAGACCCACCTCTAACGGACCACACCTTCTGCTGACAGCCTATGAAAAGACAGAAGGAGGAAGCTCTTGCTCTTTGCCTGCTTGGCCTTGCCCGCACTAGTAAGTGCATTCCTTTACTGGCATTAGGGACTATTTCTTCAGGATTCTGGCTTATACTGAAGACCAGCTGCGAAATCCAGTCTCATGGACTGAACAACTACTGGATTCTTGACCTTCTGTATAGGCAGCCATTGTAAGACAAGTTGAACCACAGCCTGTAAGCCATTCTTATAAATCCCATATGTGTGTGTGTGTGTGTGTGTGTGTGTGTGTGTGTGTGTGTGTGTATACATACATACATACATATATATTCATCCTATAAATTTGGTTATGCTAAATGACCCTGACTAATACACTGGGGATTAAACCCAGGTCATCAGGCTTGGTGACAAGTACCTTTACCTACTGAACCATCTCACAGGCCCTCACTTGGGCCATCTTCCTACTTACTTTATGAGATGATTGTCAGTGCCAAACAATGTATGAAGCTAAAATGCTCTGCTGACTCTGGAGGATTGGACAAGTGCCACATAATTACTTGATTCCTAAGATTCCTGTGTAGAGTTTTCTGTTGTGACTTTATTCTTGTTCTCTTCTCTTTTCCTTTCCTTTCTTTTTTCTTTTATGATGGTCTCAATATGGTGCCCAGATTGGTTTCAAAGTCCTGGGCTCAAGCTAGTCTCCTGCCTCAACCTCCCAAGTATCTGGAACCAGAAGCATGCATCCCTCTGCCTGACTCTCTAAACATGATGAAAACAAAGATCAGGGAGTGTTTCTCCTCTGTAAAATCCAAGAAGAAAACGTCGTGTCTTTCTGACAGATTCATCTTCTTGCGTTAAAAAAAATTATTTGGCTGGCTGGGCAGCGGTGGTGGCGCACGCCTTTAGTCCCAGCACGCGGGAGGCAGAGCCAGGTGGATCTCTGTGAGTTTGAGGCCAGCCTGGGTACTGAGTGAGATCCAGGAAAGGCATAAAGCTACACAGAGAAACCCTGTCTCAAAAAAAAAAATTATTTGTCATGTATGTATATGGGGTGCACATGGAGGTCAGAAGACAACTTGTAGCAGTCAGCTTTCCTTCCACCTCAAGGGTTCTAAGGCTGGTCCTCAGGCCCTCGGGTTTGGTGGTAAGAGCCTTTATATTCCTCGCCATCTTGTCAGCCCCAAGAGTCTTCCTCTTCTCATGCAGTGAGAAAAGAAGGCTCACAAAATAAAATGCCAGCCCAGGCAGCCCCAGACAGCCCAGACACAAGTGCTAAATACAAAGGAGAGGCAGCGTGGATCCTGGCAGCACTAGTGTTCCCTGAAAAACACCTGCTCTGTTGGCAGCCGGGAAAGAGAGACCCAGAATAGCTCTGGCCCACCCACTCACAAAACATAGGGACTCCCTTGACTGTAAGGCAAGGGCGGGAATGTCAGGAGACAGGCTTAGTGGAGTTTGCTTAGAAAATGTACCCAACACCATTAAAAAAGGTCTTGTGTTTGCTCCACAATAGGAGGAGAATGAAAGCCAATTCTTCTCTTTGCAGAGACAGCAAGGCTTGCTTGGAGCTTTGGAAGTGGCTATGCACACTTCTAGCTGCCTTATTCACGTGGAAGTGACGGATGGGACTAACTCAAAGAGCAGAGGGAAGCTCCCTTAGCCACCAGGGATGGCATTGCCATAGGACACCCCACAGTGAGTGTAGCACCCAGAATTCCAGGTGAACAAGGCTGAAGGTGGCAGCTCTGAAGGCAGACATGGCAACACCATAAACAACCAAACAGGGAGGCCTGTGGATACAGAAGCCAGGAACAGGGGTGAAATCTGAGCTGTGAAGTTCACGTTATCAATGACCTTGAATGACTCTGCTGAGTCCTCTCCAAGAATGCATCCAAAATAGTCCCTTGAGCCTTGGCTGGCCTGGAACTTGCTATGTAGACCAGGCTGGCCTTAAAGCCAAAGAAATCTGTCTGCCTGTGCTTCCTGAGTGCTGAAAATAAAGGTGTGTCCCCATCCCTGGGCTTCTTGGAATGTTCTTAGAAAAAAACACCAGTCAGCCCAGACTTGTAGTACATGCCCATAACCCCAGCACCTGGGAGGTAGAGACAGAAAGATCAGGAGTTCAAAGTCAGCTTCTGCTACATCGTGAGTTCAAGGCTCCCTTAGGCTCCATCAAACTCTGTCAGAAGGAAGGAAGGGGGAGGGAAGGGGAGAGAAAGAGAGGGAGGAGGAGAGAGGGAGGGAGAAAGGAAGGAGGGAAAGAAGCTACCTGTACTTATGGTCATAGAAGTTTGGAAATGTTAACTCTAATTAGCCTTCTCAGCAATGACCTTGAGCTGCTGGGCAGCCCCAGGGAGCTCTTCAAGAAAGAAGAAGAGAAAAAAAAAATTACCAGTTAATGTCCGAAGGATTAGTGCTCCTTGGAGCAGATCGACCTGGTCTTTGATCTTGACTCTGGCCTTCAGTCATGACACAAACTCCAGAATTTTGTTGTGAAAGATTTGGTTCCAGTTATAAAGGTTTGGTTATAAACATTGGAGGTGACTTATCTATTATTTATTTATTATTTGTTTGTTTGTTTGTTTGTTTGTTTTTGAGACCAGATCTCACTCTGTAGCCCCAGCTGATCTCAAACTCACAGATCCACCTGCCTCTGCCTCTCAAGTGCTGGGATTAAAAGTGTGCGCCACCACACCTAGCATATGAGATTTTTTTTTTTTTAGTGGTCCTAGAGATGGAACTTAGGGCTTTGAGCATGCTTGGCAACTGCTTACTGGCAGAGCCAGCCTCCATTCGCTGTCTGTGGAAGCCATCTCCTGAAGTGACAATCAGAAGAAGCTCACAACTGCCAGGTGTCTCTTAGGTGCGAGAAGCCTTGGTCTGAAAGGGACATTCCAGCTTCAGAGAGTCTCAGAACTGCCAGTCGGGGGTGGGTGGTGGTGGTGGTGGTGGTGGTGGCGCACACTTTTAATCCCAGCGCTTGGGAGGCAGGGGCAGGTGGATCTCTGAGTTCGAGGCCAACCTGGTCTATAGAGTTGAGTTTCAGCACAGTCAAAGCTACACAGAGAGACCCTGTCTCAAAGCAAAGCAAAACAAACAAAACCCAAAAAAGAGTTGGAGGCCAGCCTAAGTCACATGGGACCCTGTTTCAAACAACAACAAACCCCCTAAAACCAATCAAATAAACAAATAAGCAAGCAAGCAAACAAAAAACACCCATGCCAAAAAAAAAAAAAAAAAAGTAGCCATTGTTGGGCTGAGAATGTGGCTCAGTCAGGACTACATATCTAGATCCTGTCTCAAAAAAAGACGAGGAGATTCTCAACATCATTAGTCAGGGAAACGCAAATCAAAAGCACCGTGAGATACCCGCTGCATACCCACTAGGATGGCTGGAAGTAAAGGGGATCCGGTAAAAATGAGGAAGGAGCCTTGGCAAGGATGTGGGGTCATCAGAGCCCTTGTGCTTGTGGGAATGCAAAAAACGATGCAGCTGCCGTGGAAACAGCTTGGCAGCGCTTCAGGAACTAGAGCAAAAGTTACCATAGGATTCAGGGAGTCAACCCGGAGGAGGTCTTGAGAGGAGTCAAAAACGTACACAGAAACTCCCGCACAAATGTTCACAGCCTCCGTATTCAAAAAAAGCTTTGTGTGCTGCTTTTCCTGTCATGGCGGACAAGCTACCCGACAGAAGCATCTTAAGGGAGGAAGAGTTTATTTTAGCTCCCAGCTTCAAGGCACTGCGGCAGGATAGGCGTGGCCATAGTTCATGGCTGTCAGAGCCCAAGTAGAACAAGGTGTATATAACCGTCAAGGCCCAGCCTCAGTGTTTCTCCTCTGCTGGGCAGATGTTCTGGCTTCACTTTGTTGCTGTGACAAAATGGCAATCAGGGGAGGGTTTGTTTGGGTTATAATTCCAGGTTACCAGCCGTCGTTTAAAGCAGTCAAGAGCAAAGAGGGAACGGATACATGAATCCTTGCTTGCTTGCTTGCTTGCTTGCTTGCTTGCTTGCTTGCTTGCTTTATTTATTTATTTATTTATTTATTTATTTATTTATTTATTTATTTATTTAGGTTTTTTGAGACAGGGTTTCTCTGTGTAGCTTTGCGCCTCTCCTGGAACTCACTTGGTAGCCCAGGCTGGCCTCGAACTCACAGAGATCCGCCTGCCTCTGCCTCCCGAGTACTGGGGTTTATTTATTTATTTATTCACTCATCTATTTATTTGTTTGTTTGTTTGTTTTTTTATTTATTCATTTCCAAGACAGGTTTATTTTGGTGCCTGTCCTGAATCTCGATCTGTAGACCAGGCTGGCCTTGAACTCACAGAGATCTGCCTGGCTCTGCCTCCCGAGCGCTGGGATTAAAGGCATGTGCCGCCACTGCCCTGCACGCTTGTTTTATTTTTACATTCTGCTAGCCTTCTCTACTCCGATACAGTCCAGGGCCCCAAACCAGGGAATGGTGACACCCACAGTGGGCAGATAGCACTTACATCAATTAACAGTCATGACATCCTCCCACAGCCCAACCTGATCTAGGTGATTCTTCAATTGAGACTTCCTTCTCAGATAATTTTAGGCTGTGGCAAGTTGATGTGTAAAACAAACCATCACAGTAGGCCACATGTTCCAAAGGCTCCACCTCCCAAACAGCATCGTAGCTGAGGACCCAGTGTTCAAACACAGCCAGCAGAAGATGCTTCAAACAAAAACCGTAACAGAGCCAGTCAGTGGAGCGCTGATGTTATGCCTGAATCAGGAGCTGTCCATGAAGAGTAAGATTGTTTATTCTTCCATCCTTCCAGTCACCCATCCATGTGGGAAAACACGACTGAGTTCCAATCACACAGGATACATACACATAGCATCTTTTTGAAACATGGGGAAATATGTAGGTTGACGGTTGGTGTCTTAGTTAGGGTTTCTATTGCTTCGATGAAACACCATGACCCAAAAGCAGGTTGGGGAGGAAAGGGTTTATTTGGCTTACACTTCCACATTGCTGTTCATCATGGATGGAAGTCACGACAGGAATTCAAACAGGGCAGGATCCTGGAGGCAGGAGCTGATGCGGAGGCCATGGAGGAGTGCTGCTTACTGGCTTGCTTCCCATGGCTTGTTGTAGAATATTTGTTTAACTAGGCAAAGATATCTTACATTGTTTATGCTGTATTTGTTTAACTATGTAAAGATGTGTTGTGTTTGCATCATTTAAACTCTGTCAGAGAGGTGGGGTTAGCAACTAGTTAACAGGAAGTAGTAGGGAGGAGCTTGGGTTTTGTTTTGTTGTTGTTTTTGTTTTTTTGTTTTTCGAGACAGAGTTTCTCTGTGTAGCTTTGCGCCTTTCCTGGATCTCGCTCTGTAGACCAGGCTGGCCTCGAACTCACAGAGATCCGCCTGCCTCTGCCTCCCAAGTGCTGGGATTAAAGGTGTGTGCCACCACCACCACCACCACCACCACCACCACCACCACCCCGGCAGGTTTTTTAGTTGGGGCGGTGTGGAAGGAGAGAGGCTTCCTGGACCCCAGCAAAGACGGAAAGTTAACCAGTTGCTCCTCTAACTCTCTGAGCTGGCAGGTTTTCACCCTAGCCTTTGAATCTCAAGTTTTATTAGAACTATAGAGATTTAGTTAGAGCTGCCTTTAGCGGCGATTGTCTGGGGGAACAGAATTCCTCTCAGGTTACGGCCTTAGTAGCCCACAGATAGGAGTTTAAAGAGAACCCACTGTGATGAATGACTTGCTCAGCCTGCTTTCTTATAGAACCCAGGACCACCAGCCCAGGGAGATCACTCAATAAGAAAATGCCTTACAGGTAGATCTCATCAAGGCATTTCTTCTACTGAGGCTCCTTCTTTTGATGATTGTAGCTCATGTCAAGTTGACACACAAAATCAGCCAGAACAGTTGAATAGAAGACTCATGGGCAGTAACATCTGTGTGAAATCCAAGACCATGCCCCAGTAGGAAGACTTTCAAAGTCAACTATGTGTTCTGTGGGTGTGGCTCAGTGGTAGAGCTACCTGCCCAATGTGTGCTGGTCTGGGTTTCATGCCTAGAACATAAAAGGGAGGGAGCTGGAGAGATGGCTTCAGAGGTCATGAGTTCAATTCCCAGCAACCACATGGTGGCTCACAACCATCTATAATGAGATCTAGTGCCCTCTTCTGGCATGCAGGCAGAACACTGTATACTAAATAAATAAATACTTCTTTAAAAAAAAAAAGAGCCGGGCGGTGGTGGCGCACGCCTTTAATCCCAGCACTCGGGAGGCAGAGCCAGGCGGATCTCTGTGAGTTCGAGGCCAGCCTGGACTACCAAGTGAGTCCCAGGAAAGGCGCAAAGCTACACAGAGAAACCCTGTCTCGAAAAACCAAAAAAAAAAAAAAAAAAAAAAAAAAAAAAAAAAAAAAAAAAAAAAAAGAAGAAGAAGAGGGAAAGGAAAGAGCTGGATATGGGAGGGAAGAAAGTAGAAAGGAAGAGGGGAAGGAGGAGTTGGCACCGATCTCATAGGCCACTGGGTTCTCAGCTTCTTCAGTGTGAAGATGGACATTGCTAGATCATGTAGGCTGTATCTGTGATCCTATGCAATAACCCCCCTTTTAATATATATTCATTCTTTTGATTTTCTTTACTAGAGAACCCTGACTAATATAGTGGGTGACCTCTGTCCCACATAATGCATAGATACGTATTTCAAATGAAGTACAGCACCATGGGTAAGCGACAGGTCTGAAGAAACTCTGCAACCCGCGACTGCTGCTTTGGACATGCACAGCGTTACCACCAACTGCTCCAGCAGGAATCCGCATGCCAAGAGAAAGGCGCATCCCTGCTCTGTCACAATGCTTTACTCTGTGCTCGTGGATTTCCCTGCTCGCCTTGTAAGCAGGTTGCTTTTGTCTTCCCATTCCTGCATTTGTAGTATGAGGATGACAGTCTGACTGAGGAATAGAATTGCTGATGTTATTTATCTAAGTCAGTGTTGCTAAATTCCGAGGAGAGCAATGGCTGGCGCATGGCGAACATTGACAAACATTATCTTCTGTTCTTCTTATCACTAATGCACATGCAAACTGACAGCTTGAATCTTTCAAGAACATTTAGTGCTTTCGGTAGCATACTGTTGTAATGCCTGTAGACTCTTCTGGTGGGGATTGAACCCAGGGTCCCATGAGCACATGCGAGGCAAACGTCATACCACCGAGCTACATGCCAGTTCCCGTAATACAACGGTATCTTCAGTTATCATGTGATGACGTATCATTGTTCCGGATCATCGCCAAACTCTTTGGAGAGGAAGAGCACTTTGGATATTTGAAGGAGTTAGATTTTTGCACCCAGACAGTAAGGCAAGAGGATCACTGCAAGTTCAAGGACAACCTGGGATACATAATGTCTCCTTGTTTTTCTGTTGTGATAAATGCAAAGTAAGGAGGTGTGGTAGTTTGAATGTGATTGGTCCCCATAATCCCACAATCCCATAATCTCATAGGGAGTGGCACTCTTAGGAGGTGTGGCTTTGTTTGGAGTGGGTGTGCCCTTGTTGGAGGAAGTGTGTCCCTGTGGGGGCGGGCTTTGAGGTTTTATACACTCAGGATACTGCCCAGCGTGTCAGTCAACTTCCTGTTGCCTGCAAGATGTAGGACACTGGGCTATTTTTTCTCCAGCACCATGCTTGCTGCATACCACCACGTGCCCCGCCAGGTTGGACTGAACCTCTGAACTGTAAAGGAGCCCCCTCCATTAAATGTTTTCTTTATAAGACTTGCTGTGGTCATGGTGTCTCCTCACAGCAATAATGGACCCTAACTAAGACAGGAAGGAAGGGTATATTCTGGATCACAGTTCAAGATGTAGCCCATCACGGTGGGGAAGCCGAGTCAGTGGGAGCTTGAAGTATCTGGTCACCTTGGCATTGTCAGGGAGAATGGGTATAATGTCAGCTCACTTTCTCTTTTTTATGTGAACTGGGATCCCAGCACAGGGAATGATGTCGCTGACAGTGAGTGGGTCTTCTCACCTCTATTATCTTAATCAAGAGAATTCACTGCAGGTATTCCCAGAGCCCTGAGTGATCCTACAGTGTGTGTGTGTGTGTGTGTGTGTGTGTGTGTGTGTGTGTGTGTAGAGTCTGTTATCCCTAAACTTGGGAGACTAAGGCCTAAGAATCCCTAGTTCAAGACCAGCCTGGAGCGGATCATGAATTAGAAGCCCACTAGTGTGGGCTTCATAACAAGACTGTCTCAAAAAAGAGGGAGGACACCCACTACTGCATGATTTTCCTTATAAAATGTAACGTTTCTACAAATTAAGGGTATACTCTAGCTGTTTGTTACCATTAACTAGAAAATCTCTAAAACTTGTATTTGAAAACTTTTGGAAAAAGAAAAAAACAACAAAAAAAAACAGATAATAGAATTAATTAGTAATTAACATAGGCTCACCGGGCAGTGGTGGCACACGCCTTGAATCTCAGCACTCGGGAGGCAGAGCCAGGCCGATCTCTGTGAGTTCAAGGCCAACCTGGTCTACAGAGGGAGATCCAGGACAGGCACCAAAACTACACAGAGAAACCCTGTCTTGGAAAAAAAAAAAAAAAAGGCTCTGTCCCCAGTAGAAGGAGACCTCATGAATGAGACCCAAGACTAAGGGAGGTGCTGGGGTTTCTGGCTGGAACACTGTTTATTTGGGAGCATCATGTTGGGGTACTCTGGGTCTCCTTCCTTGGTCAATTGAGGGTGTTGGAGCTGGAGACGTCCTCCGACTCCTTCCAGCTCTATAATTTATTTATTTGTATTTTATGTGCATTGGTGTTCTGCCTGCATGTATGTCTGTGTGAGGGGATTGGATCCCCTAGAACAGGAGTTACAGTCAGTTGTGAGCTGCCATGTGGGTGCTGGGACTTGAACCCAGGTCCTCTGGAAGAGCAGCCAGCACTCCCAACCACTGAGCCATCTTCCCAACCCCTCCTTCTAGCTCCAAAAACTGGCATTTTTGCATAAGAAAGAACCTAACATGGATGTGTGCTTATGCCCAGGGCAGTATTGCAGGCTCTCTCTCAAGAGTCAATTATCAGCATAGAACAGTGTTGTGAACTGGTATATGCTAAGGTTAATTTCTTCTGAAATTAATGCAGCATGAAAAGCATCTACACATTCTATGTGTAATTAAAACCTATTATTATTATTATTATTATTATTATTATTATTATTATTATTAGAGATGGTTGAATTATGAAGCCTTGGCTGTCCTGGAACTCACTCTGTAGACCAGGCTGACCTCGAACTCAGGATCCACCTGAGTCCTGGGACTGAAAGCTTGCACCACCAACTTGCTTGATCCTTCTGCCTCAGTTTCCTGGTACTGGAATTACAGGTGCAAACCAACGTGCCTGGCAAAAACAAACCCACAGAGTTGCAACAAATTTACTTACAATTTTAAGTGATTCCGGGGACCAAACCATGACTTCAAACATGCCAGGCAAACACTCAAATCACTGGGCTATGTCCTCCAACCCTGGTTATGCGCTTCATTTTGAGACAAGGTCCAAATTGAAAGGCCTGACCTTGAAACTTGCTAGCCTGTTACTTCAGTTTCCCAAGTAGCTGAGATTATGGCCTGCACCACGCAGCACAGCCTGCTTTTTTTTTTTTTTTTTTTTTTTTGAGAGACAGGACCTGTGTCACTGAGAATGACCTTGAATTCCTGATCCTCTTGCCTCCACTTCCTCCAGATAGGGATTCCAAGCCTGCAGGACTGTAGCCGCTTTGTTTTTGAACTTGAGGATGAGACATGAACTCCCTGTGCAGGGGAATACAGCTCGAAGACAGTTTACCATCCGTGCATGAGGCTGTGAGAACCACGGGGGTGTCAGGCTGGGATGGGAAGAGGAAAAGGGTGAGAGGTAACCGGCTCATTGTGAATAAGGACGAGACACACGTTTAGTGAGGCGGCATCTCTCCATCTCAGGCTTCAGTTCTTGGCTGTTTGGTTTTGTAGAGAGTCCCATGCGTTCAAGCTGACTTCAGACTCACTACGGAGCTGAAGCTGGCTCTGAGCTGTTGACCCTCCTGCCTCTGCCTCCCAAGGGCTGGGTTTACAGACTCATGTCCCATGCCTGTTTTACCACGGCTTTTTAAGGGAAGTAGGGCAGCTTTTCTTTTTCTCTGGCAGGCCTCTCCTCCCACCCCCACAACAGAGCTGAGATCTTAACGCTGTTTTCATGGTGTTGCTCTGCAATTTCTCACCTTGCTTTTTGCGTCTAACAAGAGCGAATGGAGTTGACTCATAAGCCTTCCTCTGGCCAGCAAATAACCTCTGAGCACTTCTTGTAATTGTAGCACTGGAATCAAAGAAGGAGAGGGTGGCCGTGACCTGGACAAGCGCTCAGCCTTCTCATGGCCCCCGAAAAAGTGAAGTGGAAATTGTATCCAGCACACTGGCAAGTTAGGGACAGTATTTAATAGATAATGATTTTGATTAATTCATTCAAGATGTTTTATGTGTAGGAGGGTATGTGTGTGGTTGTGCTCATGTGCTCGTGTGCTCTACTTAAGAACACTAATGCACACACACACACACACACACACACACACACACATGTTGAGGTTGGATGTCTTCCTCTGGCTTTTCCATCTTTCTTTCTTTGAAATAGTTCTCACTGTGTAGTTCTGGCTGGCTTGGAACTCACTATATAAACCAGGCTGGTCTTGAACCCAGAGATCTGCCTCTGCTCCTGCCTCCTGAGTGCTAGGATTAAAGTCGAACAACAAAACCACACCTAGCTCCATCTTCTTATTGGAAGTAAACTCCAGCTAAAGCAGGAGTGCACTGGATGCTAGGCTGGCTGGCTGGCCAGCCCCAAGGAGCCCACTCCCCAGCACAGTTACAGACACGCACGCCATGCCTGGCTTTTACATGGGGGCTGGAGATCTGAACTCAGTCCCCATGCTTGAACAGCTGGCCATCCCTCCAACCCCATAATTAAATTTTTTGGGGGATGGGGTGGGGAATATGCCTTAGCAACAGTTGCTTGTAAAATAAAACTTGAAATTTCAAGAATGATTGTATTGGTTTGGAGCAGAACCTGAGTAAAATCCCACTGTGGTTGTCAAAATAAGCTTTTTGTTCTTTCTTTTTGGACAGGGTTTCTCTGTGTAGCCCTGGCTGTCCTGGAACTTGATCTGTAGACCAGGCTGGCCTTGAACTCACAGAGATCCACCTGCCTCTGCCTCCCGAGTGCTGGGATTAAAGGCCTGTACACCACCACTACCTGGTATCAAAACAAGTTTTAAAAAACAAGATAATGGGCATTTTGAAGTAATTAATATCTTGGTTATCAGCACCACTAACAAAGCAGCAAACACAGATTATCTTCTAAAAGAGAGCTGTAGGGGAGAGAGAAATAATTTCCAATGCAACGTATCAAAAGGAATGTCTTTTCTGTCTTTTCACTTCATCCAGTCTGTTCTTTGCTTAGAGACTGCAACATAGAAACCATTCCCAGGAGGTTAGATTCCACAGGGTTGGGTATAGTGGCGTACGTAAGGACGATTGCTCACAGCTAGACTCTTGTATTTGGAGGTCCCATGCCCGGGTGAGCTCATGCTTACTGGATACACATGGTTCTCTTTGCTTTGCTGCTCCGGTAGTCTGTTGCCCCCCGCTCCCCACCTCCGAGCACCCCTATGTTCAACAGATTTATTGAACATAGCATAGTGGTCATTTATTTACCCACATTTCCCAGCTCTGCCCTTCTCTTGGGACTTCCAGTTAGACAATGCCCTTTGTGCTTTGTCGGGCAAGCTTTTGGCTGCTATCGGTGACCACTGGCCGGTATTAAATGTCAGGTCTCGAATAATTTTTCTCCTCCGAACTGAAGGTAAACCGGGAGACCAATCTGTCACCTTTCATCCCCACAACCAAGTGCCCCTTGGGATTTATATTGTAAAGCTGAGAAACCCGAGACCGTTCCCAGTGTCTCCCACACTACCTCCCTAAAAAAGAAAACAGGAAAAGAGCTGATCCAGGGAACTTAAGCACTCTGTAGTCATTTTCCCCACTCAGAGGGAACAGGGATTTCCGTATTTCCATGACAATGACAGAGAATGAAGAAGGCCAGAATACCCACCCGCCAGATCCATCTTTTCCTAACCGTTTGTCAGGCTGCGTTAGAAATCCAGAGAGCAGGAAAGGGTGTGAATTCTATTCTTTGGGATCAAATATGTTTTTTTTTTCCTTCAAAATTATTTTTAAAGCACTGTTTGGTTACTCCTTTCATGCACTGGAAAACAAAACAAGAAAATGAAAGAATCCACCGCACTTTGAAATCTACTCGGGGCTGGCGAGGCGGCTCAGAGGGCAAAGATGCTTGAGGCCAAGCCTGATGGCCGGAATTCAATCCCTGGGACTCACATAGTAGAATGAGAGAATGGACTTCAAAAGTTTTTCTCTGACCTCCATACTGGTGCTGTGGCATTCACACTCCCCTCCCCAATACTTACTCTGTGTGTGTGTGTGTGTGTGTGTGTGTGTGTGTGTGTGTGTGTGTGTGTGTGTGTGCGCGCGCGCGCGCGCGTGCATTAGTGTTCTTAAGTAGAACATCAATACTGACTCCAAAACATTCAGTATGTTAGGCCCTATGGACCCGGTGTGTAATCTCTGAGATGGGCATTTAGCAGTGCATGCAATTATTATTAAAGTGCTGTGCGGATCTGCGTGCCCTTTTATGGGGACACGGAACTGGATCCTGGAGGGAAGACAGGAGCAAGCCTAGGAGGCCTAGGCGTTCAGGGATAAGACTATAAATAAGCACGGGCTCCAGGGAATCGTGAGGCTGGCGGGTGCGCGCCTTGCACTTCCTGGGAATCGCGAGCCCAGGGCGGCAGGCGGGGCCAGGCACCAGCCCACTTGACAACTGTGTTGGGGCCCAGCGTGCTGCTGCTCCGGGCGCGCGTCCATGCCGCGTCACGTGCGCGCGGGGGCCTGGCACAGCCACCTCCACCCTGCTTGCCTCATCGGAGGGGCTCGTGACGCCTGCTTCCGGGACAGATGCTTGCCGCCTTGGAAAGCCAGGTCATGTGCGGAAGACAGGTTCACCTTCCAGATGAGGATAGGAAAAGAGCTACACCCATCCGGGGCTGAGGGCATTTAGCTAGCTCAGGAATCGCCAGCAGCACAGTGGACGGATGAATGAAGGGGGAAAAAAAAAAGATAAGTGTCAGGAACTGTGAGTGAGGCAAAAGAACAGTTAATACAGGGCTGGGGGAGAGGGGTGGGGCAGCTCACCGGTAGAGAGCTTGCCTAAGCATGTTATTATGCCTGGGGCTCAGTGCCCTGCACCCGGAAGGACAGGATGGAAGGTCTGGAGGGGAGATGGCCCGGGCACATCCCAAAGTCCACTCTGCACTGCAGTTGCTGCTTCTTACACACGCAGGGCTTCTCACCCCTCCTCCACGATTTAGCACAGTGAAGGTGAAGGCGTGGGTTTACTTAATGGGCTTGTGTGCCATCCCCACCATTAAGAAGTGCCTGGTTTGACAAACGCCCGTTGGTTTTTAATGGCCTTTTTATTTAATCATGTGAGGGAGAAGTACACACTAATTTGCAGCTGGTACTTATCATAGAAGCTTAGATTCTGAGTTAGGACTTCAAGGTTTTGTTACGTTTTCCTAGGGGCTGTGGGTGCACACGTTGTCAGAGGACAGCGTGCAGAAGTCTGTTCACTCTGTTCATCTCTTGGGTCTCAGGAATTGAACTCAGATTGTCTTGCTTGGTGGCAGGAGCTTTTACTGGCTGAGCCATCTCACCGCTTGGGATCTGATTAAATAGTTCAGCCATTTCCCAGGCTGCAGACTTCTAAAGCATCAAAGGAAGTAGCTGCATTATTTTTCCTCCTAAGATACCAAGATGGGTTCAGGCGCTGTCCACCTGTATAGTTCTTTATGAGGTTGTCCATCATCTTCTCACCCGTGGATATAGCAGTCATTGACAATCATTGCTTAGGATTTTTTGTTTTGTTTTGTTCTTTTGTTTTTTGAGACAGGGTTTCTCTGTGTAGTTTTGGTGCCTGTCCTGGATCTCGCACTGTAGACCAGGCTGGCCTTGAACTCACAGAGATCTGCCTGGCTCTGCCTCCTGAGTGCTGGGATTAAAGGCGTGTGCCACCACCACCTGGCTTTGCTTAGGAATTTATTTCATTAGGTGTTGAATGGTAAAACTGTAGTTATATCATTTCCTCCTCTTTAATGAGCAGGACCTTTCCTGATGGGTTGTTACTCTGAGCTATGGAGCATCCAGGACACACTGAATAGATGTTCCATGCTTTATTTTTGGAGTGAAGAGTTGTATCCCCAACATTCTCTATTTATTTCTGAAGGCTTATGAGAGTCACCATACTCGATGCATCTCAACATGCAGCAGCTGTTATTTTATTCATTTATTTGATGCCCAGGATGCTCTCCCTTCAGCCATAACTCCTGTGTCCTTCAGATACAGCCTCAGAAGTCTTGACACTATAATATTTCAGGGCTCAACAAAATTTAAGATGCAGTAAACTTGACAGAAAAACAACAAAACAAAAACTACTTGGGTTCTTTGGCAGTAAGGTTCAAAAAGGGGCGAGGGGAGACATGAATCTACAGAGTATAAGAAACCAGAGAGACATCATGTGACTGTTTGGACGCTGATCATGCTTTTACTTTGTATTAGTTAATGGATTTATGTATTTATTTTTGGGGTGATGGGACTTCACATATGTTAGGCAAGTCCTATGCCACTGAGCTGGGCCAACTCACACACATACACACACACTCACACACATGCACACATACACCGCCCCCACATACACACATACACCCCCCCACATGCACATATACACACACACACACACACACACACACACACACACACACACACACACTCACACACTGCATGGGCCAACAAGATGGCTCAGATGATAAAAGCAATTACTGCACAAACCTGTCAATTTGATTTACGTCACCTGATCCCTTGGTAAAAGGAGAAAAACCAACTTCCAAAAGTTGTCTCCTTACCTCTACATGCATGCACCATGCCAATGCATGCCCACACAAAAAAAATAAATTAATTAAACGTAATAAAGAAAGATAAAGGAAATTGGACAGTTGCTATCTTGTTAATGATATTAAACAATAGCCACAATCTTATCCTATAGATGTGAATATGATGTGATAATATTAAAAAAAAAATCCTAGGGCTGGAGAGATGGCCCAGCTGTTTAGAGCACTGGCTGCTCTTCCAAAAGACCCAGGTTTGATTCCAGCACTCATATGGCAGCTCACAACCATCTGTAACTCCAGTTCTAGGGGATCCAATACCCTTTTCTGACCTCTGAGGGCACCAGACACAAATGTGGTGCATATACAGTCAGGAAAAAAAAAAAAAACAAAACACAAAATAAAGACTTCTGAAAAAATAAATAAGGAAACTTTTTTATTTGCAAACCCTCATGAGGTTAGGGTTTGCAGCTCAGTAGTAGGGGCCTATCACACTGCATGGGACCGCCAGTGATACAGATGCATACACGTTGTTTTGTGTTTTAAAGGACGAAATGTACCCCAGGGTGGCCTTGAACTCGTTATGCAGCAGAGGAATGCCTTGAAGTCCTGATCTTCCTGCTATCAGCTCCCGAGTGAGTGTTGGGATTACTGGCACTCTCCACCATACCAGGCTATACGTTTCTGATACGTTAAGATAAAAGCTGAAATATCATCGATGAAATTATATCTGAGTTCTTGTCAAAATAACCTGGTTAGGGTGGGAGCACAGAACAGGTACGGCAGGCTGGAGTCCCATGTGCTTCAAAGTGACCATTATCGGAGCAGAGCGATGGGCTCCGGGGAAGGGAGGCACGAGGATCCTTTCTCTGATTTTACATTGCTTGAAAATTGCCAAAGTGTATAACATTTATTTTAAAGTGCAGAACGCCTTAGAAGGAAGCCAGAGAGGAACTGGCTGCGGCAGAGCTACACCACGTCCATAAATATAGTCTTGCCTAATTCAGAAGTGTGTTAGCCACCTGCCAGCTGCAGCAGAAGAGCTAGAGGAAGAGCCCCGTGACTAAGCCAACGGCACCATCTGATTTTATATTGTCAGGCCCATCACAGCCTGTGCGGGGAGGGGGGGGGCTTTTCACCCAGTCAGCACTCTGGAGTCCTTCAATAGCCCGCGGAACTGAGGCTGTCATTAGAACTCCCGCACATATGTGTGCCGCACACAGGTATGCTCAAGTACACTGAGGATCACTGCCAGGACCTCCCAGAAACTAGACAAGGGTTCTACTGTCGAGCTATAGCCCCACGCACAGAATTTCTACCCTTGATAACAGCAGCATAAACGTATCTTAATAGACGATAGAACGGTCTGTCCACTCAATATTTGCCACAGCTATCTTGTGAGGAGGATGCTCCCATGAGTCCCATCTCACAGATGAGAACATGGAGATAGGAAACGGCTTCAAGATGATACAGTTAGCACGTTGCAGAGTCAGGACTTTGAAGGGCAGGGCGTGGGGGCGACTGGGGGCATGGAGAGGTGGCTCAGCAGTGAAGAGCACTTGCTGCTCCTGCAGAGGACCAGGGTTTGGTTTTTAGTGCCCACATTAAGAAGCTCACAACTGCCTATAATTCCAGTTCCAAGGGATCTAATGCCCTCTTCTAGCCTCCAAGGGCAACTACACACATATGTGCATACATACACCCAGGCACTCACACATAAAATATAAAAAATTTTTTTTTTTAAAAAGGGAAGGAGGCTTGGACTCCATTCTGTCCTGTGGCCTCTTACACTACTGGCCACCCAGCCACATTGACAACTGTCTACATGATTACATCTGTGTGTGTGTGTGTGTGTGTGTGTGTGTTTGGTATATGTGTGTGTATGTGTGTGTATAGTGTGTTTGGTGTGTATGTGTGTGTGTTTGTTGTGTGTGTGTCTGGTATATGTGTGTGTGTGTGTGTGTTTGGTGTATGTGTGTATATGTGTGTGTGTAGTGTGTTTGGTGTGTATGTGTGTGTGTTTGGTGTGTGTGTGTTTGGTGTATGTATATGTGTGCATTTGGTATGTGTGTGTGTCTGTGTTTGGTATATGTGTGTGTGAGTGTGTTTGATGTATGTGTGTATATGTGTGTGTATGTGTGTGTATGTGTGTGTGTTTGGTGTGTGTGTGTGTGTCTGTGTTTGGTATATGTGTGTGTGAGTGTGTTTGATGTATGTGTGTATATGTGGGTGTATGTGTGTGTGTTTGGTGTGTATGTGCAGTGTGTGTGTGTTTGATTGGTGCTGGGGATAGAACCCAGAGTCTTGTGCATGCTAAGCAGGTGCTCAGACCCTGAGTCTCACCCTGGCCCTGCTGAGCTTGTGTTGAGCACCTGAAGGAGACATAACCTGTTAAGATCTGGGATGTGGTGGTGATGGAGACTGTTCAGTCCTCCTTTCATTAACTTAAGGCTTCCAGCTGGGAAATCTCCAAGGAGCTGACAGGAGATGACATAGATAAACTCAGGCCCAGCCTGCCTCATTGTTAAACCTCAGTCAGAAAGAACGTGGACTAACACCCACAAAGGCAAATCCTGGGTCCCCAGCTCTGCATTTGCTCTGGATCACACCACTCTGCAACATGAACTTCATCACTGTGGCCAGGGGGCTTTGTCCTGGGACAAAATGCTCATCCTGCTCTAGAATCCTTTCTCTCCTATTGGAGTCAGTTAACTCGACAACTCGGCCTCCACTCCCAGAGCCCCCTTCTCAGGAATCTATTTGTTAAAGTTTTTAATGCATATGAGGATTTGTTTGTTTGTTTGCCTGCAAGTGTGTCTGTGCACCTCATCTGTGCCAGGTGCCCAAAGAGGCCAGAAGATGGCATTGGACCTACCAGGACTGTAATTACAGATGGTTGGTTGTAAACTGCCGTGTGGGTGATGGGAATCAAACCTGGGTCCCCCGCAAGAGCAGCCCGAGCTTTTAACCACTGAGCCACCTCTCCAGCTCCCAGGTTTGAAATCTAAATCACTTTTTTGAGTTGCATGAGTCAACCTAGTGCTTAATTATCTACAGTGCTCAATTGTTATTTAACAATGTGTAGCCGGGTGGTGGCGGCGGCGGCGGCGGCGGCGGCGGCGGCGGCGGCGGCGGCGGCGCAGGCCTTTAATCCCAGCACTCGGGAAGCAGAGGCAGGTGGGTCTCTGTGAATTCGAGGCCAGCCTGGGCTACCAAGTGAGTTCCAGGAAAGGAGCAAAGCTACACAGAGAAACCCTGTCTCGAAAAACAAAAAACAAACAAACAAACAAACAAAAAAAAAATTCCTAGGGCTGGAGAGATGGCTCAGAGGTTGGGAGCACTGACTGCTCTTCCAGAGGTCCTGAGTTCTGTTCCAGGCAACCACATGGTGGCTCACAAACATCTATAACAAGATCTGGTGCCCTCTTCTGGCCTGCAGTCATATATGCTGTATAAAAAAAAAAAATGTGTGTGTGTGTGTGTGTGTGTGTGTGTGTGTGTGTGTATTACATATATTTCACACATATAATTTTATTATATTTTTTCAGGACAGAGTTTCTTTGTGTAGCCCTGGTTATGCTGGATCTCACTCTGTAGACCAGGCTGGCCTTGAACTCACAGAGATCTGCCTGGCTCTGCCTTTTGAGTGCTGGGATTAAGGGTGTGCGCCACCATAGCCTGGCATAAAATTAAAAATTTTTATGTTAATATCTCTTTTAGCATAGGCTGGCCTTAAATTCGGTGTTACCTAAATCTAGAATAGTTTGATTTTAGTTATTTCATTGTTGTACGTATGGTGTGTATGTGGGGACGCATACATGCCATGGTGTGTGTGTGTGTGTGTGTGTGTGTGTGTGTGTGTGTGTGTGTGTGTAGGTTAGAGGACAATTTTGAGGAGTCATTTCTCTCCTTCCACCTTTATGTGGGTCATAGGGATTGAACTTAGGCCATCAGGCTCATGTACTTTATCCACTAGCCATCTTTCTGGTCCCTTAGTTTAAAAAAAAAATAATTTCTCTTGATCTGACTTGCTCTGTCTCTCTCTGTGTTTGCGTGTACGTGTGTTCATGCACCAGTGTGAGTCAGAGGACAACTTGTGGGAGCGGTGTAACCAGCCAGGACACAGGAAAACTTCCAGCTACAGAGTGGGTTCTCTCTTTCCAACATGGAGGGCCCTGGACTCAAACTCAGGTTGTAAAGTGTAGTGTTAAGCCTCCTCTACCTGCTCAGCCATCTTTTTTTTTTTTTTTTTTTTTTTTTGGTTTTTCAAGACAGGGTTTCTCTGTGTAGCTTTGAGCCTTTCCTGGAACTCACTTGGTAACCCAGGCTGGCCTGGAACTCACAGAGATCCACCTGGCTCTGCCTCCCGAGTGTTGGGATTAAAGGCGTGTGCCACCACCGCCGCCCGGCCTGCTCAGCCATCTTGCTGACCCTAATTCCAGAATACTTCAATCATCCTCAGCCACATTTGATATCCATGAGCTGCCAATCCTCATTCGCCCCTCCCTCAAGCCCCTAGCAACTGCTAGTCTACTTTCTCTCTCTACGGTTTTGCCTCTTGTACGAATTTCATAATAATGGACCATCTGCATCTATTAACTCTTCCTCCCTGGCTTACCAGGCCTTCAGTTCACCAATGGCTGCTTTTATCACTTGTGCTTCTTAACTGGTTCTCAGAGGATAACCTTCACGAGGGCCTCTTGGTACCACCCCCCAACAGGCTTTTATTATGGGAGATGAAGGGAATAGTCGTGAACATTTATTGTATGAGTGTTTTGTGTGTGTGTGTATATATCTGTGCACCACATGTCTGCAGTACCCAAGGAGGCCAGAAGAGGGCATTGGATCCCAATCCTCTGAAGGGGCAGCCAGTGCTCTTAACCACTGAGCCTCCTCCTTAGCCTTGAAATAGTTCTTAACTGGGACCAAGATTACAGATAGAAACAAATCAAAGATTATATAGAAAGGTTGGATATAGTATCTTACACTTGTAATCCCAGCACACAGGAGGCTGAGACAGGAGGATTGGTGTGAGTTTGAGGCCAGCCTGGAGTATGTATCAAGTACCAGACCAGGCAGAACTCCATAGCAAAGATCTTTTCTAAAAAAAAGAAAAGAAAGGCCAGGCAATGATGGTGCATGCCTTTAATACCAGAACTTGGAAGGCAGAGGAAGGCGGATCTTTGTGAGTTTGAGGCCAGCCTGGTCTACAGAGTGAGATCCAGGAATGGTACAAAGCTACACAGAGAAACTCTGTCTCGAAAAACCAAAAAAAAAAAAAAAAAAAAAAGGAGGAGGGCGTGAATGTCGCTCAGCATCTGTTGAGGACTTGCCTGGCACAAGCACCAACACCCTGGGCTTATCACCAGCGCTGTGATGGAGAAACAGCAACAAATTTGATGGGAACGGTGGAGAGAGATTGTGGGAAAACTTGATGGTCACCCTGAAGAATTTTACTTGACACATTTGGTAACTGGAAAAGTCAAGACGTGGTTTAGTTTACATAAGTTATGTTATTTTAAAATGGTTTTGCTTTATTTTAGTGTGTGCATATGTGTGTGTGTGTGTGTATGTGCATATGTGTGTGTGTGTGTGTGTATGTGTGCGTGTGTGTGTGTGTGTGTGTGTGTGTGTGTGTGTGTGTGCACTCACAAATGCCTTGGCAAGGGTGCAGAGGTCAGAGGACACTTTCGGTAGTTGATTCTCCCTCTGTGGGTTCTGAAGATTGAACTTGGGTTACTAGGCTTTCGAAGCAAGAGTCTTTACCCGCTGAACCATCCGTCGCATTGGCCCCAAGCTATGATGATTTTTAATTTTAAGTTTTATACAATGAAGACTCAAACTTCCCAGGCTGGCCATGACTTGGCACTTCAACTGCCTCAGCTTCTGGGGTAGACAACAGAATTACAGTCCTACAGAACTACAGTCCATTAGAACTACAGTCCTACAGAACTACAGTCCATTAGAACTACAGTCCTACAGAACTACAGAACTACAGAACTACAGTCCTACAGAACTACAGTCCTACAGAACTACAGTCCTACAGAAAGAACTACAGTCCCACAGAACTACAGTCCTACAGAACTACAGCCCTACAGAACTACAGCCCTACAGAACTACAGCCCTACAGAACTACAGCCCTACAGAACTACAGTCCTACAGAACTACAGCCCTACAGAACTACAGTCCTACAGAACTACAGTCCTACAGAACTACAGAACTACAGAACTACAGTCCTACAGAACTATAGTCCCACAGAACTTCAGCCCTACAGAACTACAGCCCTACAGAACTACAGTCCTACAGAACTATAGAACTACAGTCCTATAGAACTACAGTCCTACAGAACTACAGTCCCACAGAACTACAGTCCTACAGAACTACAGTCCCACAGAACTACAGTCTACAGAATTGCAGTCCTACAGAACTACAGTCCCACAGAACTACAGTCCTACAGAACTACAGTCCTACAGTTCTACAGTTCTACAGAACTACAGTCCTGCAGAACTACAGTCCTACAGTTCTACAGTTCTACAGAACTACAGTCCTACAGAACTACAGTCCTACAGAACTACAGTCCTACAGTTCTACAGTTCTACAGAACTACAGTCCTACAGAACTACAGTCCTACAGAACTACAGTCCCACAGAACTACAGTCCTACAGAACTACAGTCCTACAGAACTACAGTCCTACAGTCCTACAGAACTACAGAACTACAGTCCTGCAGAACTACAGTCCTACAGAACTACAGTCCTACAGAACTACAGTCCTACAGAACTACAGAACTACAGTCCTACAGAACTACAGAACTACAGAACTACAGTCCTGCAGAACTACAGTCCTACAGAACTGCAGGCACGGACCACCAGGTTCAGGGAAAGGGAACTTTCAAACAGGAAACAGATGGCAACCTCAGTGTGGTGTACTGGTGCGCTCCTGTCCCTTAGCCAGTTAGGAGATTGAGGCCAGAGGATCTCTTGATTTCAAGAGTTTGGCTCATGCACTGGCCAAGTGGATCATCAGATAACGGTGCTTGCCAAAGAGCCTAATAACCTGAGTTTGATTCCTGGGGACCACATGGAGAGGGAGAGAACTGACATCTGACCTCCACAGGAAGGCACATATTCTCTTGTGCATGCAACACACACACACACACACACACACACACACACACACACACATACACGTGCGCGCGCACAAACAATATTTTAAAAAAATTTAAGAGTTTAGGTCCAGCTTGGACAACAGTAAGACCCCATATTTTATAAAGAGAAGAAAGAAAAAAAAAAACCCTCAATAGCAGCACTTTATAGCACTCTATGGTGTATTCTTCATATATAAAATTTACACCTATTTACTTATATTTGTGTGTGTGTGTGTGTGTGTGTGTGTGTGTGTGTGTGTGTGTGTGTAGGTCAGGACAGCTTGAGGGAATCGGTTCTCTCTGTCCATCATGTGGGTCCTGAATATCAAACTCTTGACATCAGGCCTTACCTGCTTGCTCATCTCACCAGCTCTCTTTATACTTTTATGGCAGTTATCTTCTTCTAAGACTGGAAAAAAAAAGATGTAATGTTAGGGATATTGACTAGGGCAAAGCCTCAGCTAATTAAGTTGGTAAACAGACCAGGAGGTGATGAGAAGGGACTTGTTGAGAGCAGGTGAGTTCTATTGACTGCTGAGGCTCAACACTAACTTTAAATCTGGTTCTCCCAAGACATCCATCTTAGTTACTGTTCTATTGCTATGAGGAGACACTATGGCCAAGGCTGATAGGAGAAAGCATTTAATTGGGGGCTTGCTTACAGTTTCAGATGGTGAGCCTGTGACCATCATGCTGAGGAGTGTGGCAGCAGGCAGGAAGCCACGGTGCTGCAGCGGTAGGTGAGAGCTCACATCTTACCTGCAAGTTGGAGGCAGAGAACAGACAGCCAACAAGTCCTGACATGGGCTTTTGGCACTTCAAAGACCAATCCCAGGGACACACTTTCTCCAACAAAGCCACACCTCCTAATCCTTCCCAAACAGTTCCACCAACTGGGGACCGAGCATTCAAACATATGAGCCTATGGGGGCCATTCTCATTCAAACCAGCACAGCACTGCATACAACTTCCTCCCCCTATACTTTATTATCCACCCCAGGTGCAAGGGAAGCTGAAAATATATTTTTCTTTTCTTTGGGATCCTTGCTTCCCAGATTAAAAGAAAAGTTATGTTATAGGGGGAAAGGGAGTTAATGAATATTATGTATGCACTCTCAAAATATATTACCATTTTGCAAATTAGACATTTCCATAATAAATCTGAGTTTTCATATATTTGGATAAAAAAGTCTAAGATGGAATTAAGATTTTGGCCTGGAAGAAGAAAATGAATGCTCATCTCAGCAGGCTGAAAGGGAGAGCCGGAGAAAGTGGAGGAGACCTAAGAAGGTGGAGCTGAGGGAAATGCAGGAGGTGATGCTGTTCTAGGACTGGGGGATGACTCGGGAGCTTGCATTCTAGTTTGGTAAAGCTAGCATTTTGAGAGGACTAACCTTGTGGTGGATGGATTGACCAAAAAAAGACACCTGGGACAAGAAGGGAGCCAGGGAGCCATCCCAGGCCCAGGGCATGAAGTGGTAAGTATTGTTGGAGGTTTTTCACACGGGCTTGTTCTTACTTATGAGTGCCTAGCCTTAGCTTGGCTTAGTTTCTAGCCAGCTCTCCTTAACTCAAATGATCCCATCTACCTTTTGCCTCTGGGATTCTCCTTTTCTCTAACTTCTGTAAATCTTACTCTGACTCCGTGGCTTGTTGGCTGTGTAGCTGGGTGGCTGGCCCCTGGAGTCCTCCTCCTTCTCTGGCTCCTAGATCTTAGCTCTCCCCTCCCAGTTTTCTCCTTCTGTATATTCTCTCTGCCTGCCAACCCTGCCTATCCTTTCTCCTGCCTTGCTATTGGCCAGTTCTTTATCAAACCATCAGGTGTTTCAGACAGGCACAGTAACACACCTTAAAATACTCTACTACAGGTAAGTATTCAGAACTGTGAGATGAGCCACAATGGGGTCCTTTCGAATGTTCTGGTTGTCACTTTTCTTTGGGTGGGTGGGAGGGTCCCAAGACAGGGTTTCTCTGTGTAGCCCTGGCTGTCCTGGAACTTGCTCTGTAGACCAGGCTAGTCCTGAACTCACAGAGATCCACTTGCCTCTGCCTCCCAAGTACTGAGATTAGAAGCGTGTGACACCAGTACCTGGCTTGGTTGTGTGTGTCACATTTTAAAAAGGGAAAAACACACAGGTGAAACAAATGTTAGCGATACCTTTGGGACTGTTGTGCCCTCATCACAAGACACCCCCCCCCCCCCAGCAAGACCACCACAGAGCCAATATCCCATGCAAGCACACAGGGGTTTATTAATAACAAAACAGGCCAGGGGCTTTGTCCATGTGGAGGAGGATGGCCCCGGAGCACTCACTTTAAGGAGTTTATGTAGGAAAGGTTTACATGCAGAGGGTTACATATCTCGGGATTGGATGAGGGGCCAGGGGTGAGGTAGTTTTTGAAGTTACTGGCTGAACTATAAGCATGAGGTTACTGAAGGCTAACAGGATTCAGGGTATCTACAGAGACATACATTTTTACTCCCTCTGTCCTGTTTTTGCTGAACCCAGGATATATACATTCAGATTTATTGTTGCAGTCCTTCTCTCCCCTGAGTTAACTTCTGGTCGTTCTAAAACTGCTGGTCAGCAAATACCTTTAGAGGAGTGTGGGTATGGGGGTGTGGGGGTGCCTCTCAAGAGGGCTACTGATTTTTCCCTTTCAGGGCTAGAGAAATGATTCAGCGGCTCTTAACCAGAGAGCCGTCTCTCTAGCCCAGTTAAATCCATCTCAAGAATTCCACAGCCAGGTGTGGCTACCAGCCTCCATACTGGACAGCATATGCCCTATGGGCAATGAGGACAGAAGAGAAAGTCCAGTTTGAGACACGTGGCTTATCAAGGATGAACATTTCCAACAAGACCCATACAGTCTCCATCTGACAAAAGTATGACCTCTCCCTGTTCCCCACACTCGGTCCCGTTACAGGACCTTTCCCTTTCTCTGGAAGGCTTTCTTCCTTCTCTTTGTGCCTAGGAAAGTATTAACTTACCTTGAGAGCCTCTGCTCAGATACCGTCTCTGGGAAATCCAGCCCAGAGCCCTGAGACCTGAGAAGTGGCCTTGCATTCTTTGTCTCTGGTGAGTGTTTTTGTAGATCTGTAATTTGCCTGAGATCAAGGACCCTTAATTATGTCTGAGTCCCTGGAATGAGGCATGCTGTCTTCTAGGGTCTCAATAAAGGTAAACTAAAGAAGATGTCTAGTGTGGCCAGGATCCCACTTCTCTGCTGACGCTTTAGGTGGATGGACTTTATTTCATTTTATTTAATTAATTAATGTGTATGTGTTGGGTGTGTGTTGAGGTGCATGTATGTATATGTGAGAGTATGCGTACATGTGTGGCCTTCCTCAGTTGCTGTCACTTTGTGCTGGGACATCCCTGCAAGCATCGAAGCCAGCCGGTGGTGCACGCCTTTAATCTCAGCACTTGGGAGGCAGAGCCAGGTGGATCTCTGTGAGTTCGAGGCCAGCCTGGTCTACAGAGCGAGATCCAGGACAGGCACCAAAACTACACAGAGAAACCCTGTCTGGAAAAACAACAACAAAGAATCACTGCCAGAAGGGTAACAAACTGTGAAGAGGTGAGAATGAAAATTTGGTACAGCCAGAGGAGGTCAGTCACACTGGATCAAAACTTCTAGAGGGTCTGATCCCTGTGGTTTAATTTTCTTACAAATCTAAACACTGTAAAACTTTTCGGGGGGTGGGGAGTCTCCCCACGACAATTCTCATAACAAAGCTTCAGGGATGGCTGCATCCAAATTCTCTTGCAAAGTACCTGAGACCTTCATCATGGTAATGAGTTCTATTGACTGGTAAACCATGCTCTGAGCAGTGACCTAGAGAGGAAGAATTGGTAAAGAGCAGAGGATGCATTCTATTGATGGAGGATGCAAAGCACAGGGCATCTTTTGTAAGGATGAGGTTTTTGTTTGTCGTTTGTTTTTATTTTTGGAGACGGAGGTTTCTCGGTGTAGCCCTGGCTGTCCTGGAACTTGAGTTGAAGACCAGGCTGGCCTTGAACTCACAGGGATCTGCCTGTCTCTGCCTCCAGAGTGCTGGGATTAAAGGTGTGTGCCACCACAATTCACATAGGGATGGGTTTTATTCACTGAGAGACAAAGTCTAAGGGCCTAAGCAATTCCCAGGAGTTGGGGGATTCAGGTGGAGGCTGGCTCCTGGTAGAACAGCAAAGGATCACCAGGTTGTTTGGCCAGCTCTCCCTCCAGCATTCGGTGTGACCAGGTGTCATGCTTGCTTCCTTGGAAGAAAGCAGGTTTGCGTGCTTACCAATTCTGGTTTCTCCAGTGCTCACTCTAGGCGGTGCTTCCTACAACTTTGGTATTGTTAAGTTATTAAACATGTTTTTCTTTAATCAAAGTCTATTTTGTGTGTGTGTGTGTATGTGTGTGGGGGTGTGTGTGCTTGACATTCTGTGTAGGTGAAGGTCAGAGGACAACTTGCAGGAGTCAGTTCTCTCCTTCTACCCTGTGGGTTCCAGGGACTGAAGTCAGGCCATCTTGCTTGGCAGACCTTTGCCTGCTGAGCCAATTCTTCGACAGTCTTGGTTAGGGTTGCTATTGCTGTGATGAAACACCATGACCAAAAACAACCTGGAAGGGAAAAGATGGGTTTGGCTTACACTTCCATATCATCACCGAAGGAAGTCAGAACAGGAACTCAAGCAGGGCTGGAACCTGGAGGCAGGAGCTGATGCAGAGGCCATGGAGGGGTGTTGCTCACTGGCTTGGGCATCATGCCTGCTTTTTATAGAACCCAGGACCACCAGCCCAGAGATGGCACCACTCACAATGGGCTGGGTCCTCTCTTAGTTATTATTATGCGGTGCTGTGTTATTCATTAAGCGGCGCTGTTTACTGTTCGAGAAAAGCCATGAGGCACAACAAAACCCACTTAAGAGTTTGTTAGGGGAAAGGGAACAGGGGGCAGTGCTTAGTTAGGCCTATGAGAAATGGTGCAGGGAGAGAGAGGAAGAAGAGGGGAGAGGAGTCTGTGACCCGATTTTTATGGATTCCTCCACACATGAGCATATGGGTTTATGTAGCTACGCCACGCATGCGCATAGACTACGTGATCACACAGTGCAGAGATTGCGTAGGACGTAAAGCCCTGGAATGAATAAACATCTTGCCCGGCTACTGGACAGCACATGTGGGTCATGTAGTTGGAGGAGTGTCCAGGAATCCCAGCACCCTCCCCATCAATCACTAATTAAGCCAATGCCTTACAGGCTTGTCTGCTTACAGCCATATTGTCTGAAGGCGTTTTGTCAATTGAGGGTCCCTCCTCTTAGATGGCTATAGTTTGGGTCAAGTTGACATAAAAATAGCCAGCACATCCACCTTGGTTTTTGAGACAAAACCTCATTGAGATTTTAGCGCTCATCAATTTTTTTTTTTTTTTTCCCGAGACAGGGTTTCTCTGTGTAGCTTTGTGCCTTTCCTGGAACTCACTCAGTAGCCCTGGCTGGCCTCAAACTCACAGAGATTCACCTAGCTCTGCCTCCCGAGTGCTGGGATTAAAGGTGTGTGCCACCACTGCCCAGCTCTCATCAGATTTGACTAGTGAGGAAGCCCGGAGATCTACCTGGCTCTGCCTCCTAACACCGGGATTATAAGCATGTAGGGTATTTTATTGAGTGTGCTATCTCCCTGATCCCTGTACATGAATTAACTTACTGTGACAGGGTCTCATATTGACAAGCCAGGCTTGAACTTGCTATGTAGCCAAGGATGACCTTGAACCCCTGGTCCTCCTGCCTCTGTTCAAGCCCTGAAATTAGGATAATTTCAGGTAATGCTTTTAAAAGCCTTGCTTCTCTTCCGAATTCCACTTTCACTCCAAATTGACAAGCCCCTTCCAGGAGCAGAGGTCAAGGACAGCGTCAAAGGATAACCCCAGACGTAAACTGATGCAAGCTTAGGTCTGATATCAGTGCTCAGTGATGCCGAGTAAATGCAATCAAAATTACTATGTGTGTCTTTTACCATTGCCTTTCAGGAGGACGGACAATAGCAGATTTTCTTTTTTAAGATTTATTTTACACGTATCAATGTTTTGCCTGTATACATGTTAAGTTGTAAGTGTACCACATGTGTGCCTGGTGCTGGAGGAGGCCAGATGTGAGCATCAGATCCCGGGAAACTGCAGTTATGATGGCGATGAGCCAGCATGTGGATGCTGGGAATGGAACCCAGGACCTCTACTACAGCAAGTATTCTTTTTTTTTTTTTTCCGAGACAGGGTTTCTCTGTGTAGCTTTGCGCCTTTCCTGGAACTCACTCTGTAGACCAGGCTGGCCTCGAACTCACAGAGATCCTCCTGGCTCTGCCTCCCGAGTGCTGGGATTAAAGGTGTGCGCCACACCACCGCCCGGCTAAAAAATTTTTTTGAGACAAGGTTTCTTTGTATAAGCCCTGGCTGTCCTGGAACTCATTGCGCAGACCAGGCTGGCCTTGAACTCAGAGATCTGTCTCTGCCTCCCAAGTGCTGGGATTAAAGGCGTGTGCCGCCGCCGCCGCCGCCGCCGCCGCCGCCGCCGCCGCCACCACCACCACCACTGCCTCCTCCCAACGAGTGTTCTTAACACACTGAACCCACTCTCTAGCCCCCATATAGCAATTCTTGGACAACAACCAAGAGGACTTCTCCAATTATATGAGGGTGACTCACCTAAGCAAGTGTGTTTCAGCTCACTCTTCTCTGTTTTGAGGTAAGGGATATTGCCGCCCGCCCCTCCCACCCCCTCATACTTGTCACAGTCCCACAAGCAATGATGCCAACAGATCATTGGCCAGCATCTCTTAGACCTTGTGAGCAACAATAATTCTTTCCCTGTCTGAAAGAGTGTCTCTCTGCATAGCCCAGGCCAGCTTGAAGTCTGTCCTCCTGTGGGGAGGAGGATGGTGCTGGGACCACGGGTGTGCGCCGCCATGCCTGGCACCCTTTTGTCTTCAGGAGGTGATACTTCCAGTTGTTTATTTTAGTAATTGAAACACAACTCAGCAGCTCTTCACCGTTCACTCTGGATTTTTCCTGCTGTGTGTGGTTCTAACCCCAGACTACCTCATGGACCTATCTTTTATAGCTCACCCCTTGGGCAAGCTGGTTTGTTCTACAGGCCCCTCTGGTTTGTTCCATTCCCATTTAAGATCAACAGTAGAGGGTTAGGGATTTAGCTCAGTGGTAGAGCGCTTGCCTAGCAAGCACAAGGCCCTGGGTTCGATCCTCAGCTCCAAAAATAAATAAATAAATAAATAATATCAACAGTAGATTCTAGAAGCAGCTTTTCCATATTATTTGAGGCTTTAACATATTTATTTTTATTTTATTTATGTGTATGTGTGTATGTCTGCTTAAGTGTGTGCCTTTTGTGTGTGAGTACCAGTGGGGGCCAGAGGAGGGAATCAGGTCCCCAGAGCTGGAGTTATAGGTTATAAGCCTCATGATGTGGGTTCTAGGATTTGAACTCTGATCTTCTGTTGAGACACACACAGACACACAGACACACACACATACACACACACACACACACACACACACACACACACACACGGGGCTGGGTATTGACATTGTCTTCTTGAGTTGCTCTCCACTTTACTTTTTAAGTTGCGGTCCCTCATTGGACCTGTATCTCACTGATTAGGCACGGCTGACTGGCCAGTGAGTTCCAGGGATCTGCCTGTCCCTATTTTTCCAGTGGGAGCCTAGGTTTTTATATGAGTGCTGGGAATCTTACGCTTGCTCAGCAAGCATCTTACTGACTGAGCCCTCGCCCCAGGCCTAATGACGCCTCTTATAATTAACAAAATACACTGAAAGTCAACTAAAGCCCCACAAGGTTGAGGAAAGATAATAGAGGGGGGATCCTCCCCCACGTTTTAAAAATGGCCTTAAGGGCTGAAGCCATAGCCTAGTCCATACTAAGCAGGGCCCGACCACTGAGCTACACCCCCAGCCTTTCCTTTTAATTTTGCAATAGTGTTCTCCCCAAATCACCCAGACTGAACTCACTCTGTAGCCCAGGCTGGTTTCGAATGTGCATCTCCCCGCCTCAGCCCCTCGAGTAGCAGAGATGACAGGCCTGCACACCCAGCCCAGCATGTGGCAGTTGCTTGAGTGCCTCTGAAGAATAGCATTTTGGCAGGCAGAACAACAGTATCTTATGGTGGAAGGTATCACCTCAGAACCTCAGCGCCAAGATCTAAAGCCTGACTTCAGACCCTCCAGGCTGTTTGTGCTTGACAGTGGGCGTGTCCCGGAAACAACAGCAGACAGAAATAAGCTTCGTGTGAAATAGCATGTGTGTGTCTGCCAATAACCTAAAAGCTGTAAATCTCAAAAATAACCCTGGGAAATAAGATGCTGTCTGTAGATGTAACCAACCGCCTTATTAAATAAGAAACACAGAACCAATGCAAAGAAGAAAGCCAAGAGGTCAGAGCTAAGAGCTAAAACCTTACCCTTCCTCCTGCGGTTGTCCTACCTCTCCGAACCAAAGCTAGTTCCTGTGTTAAAGTCTTTATGTAGAGTTTCTGTTCTGCCTTCTCATTGGTTGTAAACCCAACCACATGACCACTTCGTCACGGCCTGTCTATATGGACCTTCAGGTCTTTTATGGTTAGTATTGAGATTAAAGGCATGTGTTTCCAATGCTGGCTGTATCCCTGAACACACAGAGATTTATAAAGCTCTGCCTAATAAGAGCTGGGATTACAAGCGTATGCCACCACTGCCCTGCTTTCCTATGGCTTGCTAATAGCTCTGACCCCTGGGCAACTTTATTTATTAACATACAAATAACATTTTAATACAAATAAAATATCACCATAGCTGTCATTACCCTCATTTTAAAGATAAGGATCCTGTAGGAGAGGTTAAATTAATTGTCCAGGGCTCCATAGCAAATTAAGTGGCAAACCAGAACCCAGGAGCCTGGCTACAGGGTTTTGTTGTTGTTTGTTTGTTTGTTTGTTTTTGAGACAGGGTTTCTCTGTGTAGCTTTGGAGCCTTTCCTGGATCTCACTCTGTAGCCCAGGCTGGCCTCAAACTCACAGAGATCCACCTGCCTCTGCCTACCCTCCCCAGTGCTGGGATTAAAGGCAAGCGCCACCACCGCCTGGCCTGGCTACAGGTTTTAACCACAGAAAGACTCTCAAGTAAGTGACAGTTCACAAGAAAGCCTTTCTGAATGGCTATGCCTGCCACAAATGGCAGCAATTACCTGATGCCCAGAAGGGGGCTGTGGGGTTGAAGGGACAGCCTGAGAAAAGCCGTGCAGTGTGGAGGCATTCAGGATTTCCTCTAAACTAGCTTCAGGAGAGGAAGGTTGAAAGAGGACAGAAGTGTCTCTGGACAGGAAGCTGGGAAGCTATCTCTATACCAGGTTAGAAAATGTGCTGGGCGGGCGGAGGTGGTGCACGCCTTTAATCCCAGCACTTGGGAGGCAGAGGCAGGCGGATCTCTGTGAGTTCGAGGCCAACATGGTCTACAAAGCAAGATCCAGGACAGGCTCCAAAGCTACAGAGAAACCCTGTCTCGAAAAACCAAAAAAAGAAAAGAAAACAGAAAATGTATGAGGGGCCAGTGGGATGGCTCAGTGGTGAAGGGGATTGCTGCCCAGCCTGATGACCTGAGTTCAAGCCCTGGGTCCCATGTGTGGAAAAGTGAGAACCGATTCTCTGACCATGAACTCCGTGGCAAGTGTGTGTAGCCACCGGCCCCCACCTCCTAAAATAAATATGTTAAAAAAAATAAAGTCAAAGAAGAGAATGTGTGGGGCTAGTTGATTCTGACATGGTTGGTTTTGCTTTGTTTTAGTTTTGGTGCTGGGAACCATTATGTTAATCAGAGTCACAGACATCCACCTTCTTGAGTGCTAGCCACCATGCCCGGACCACCACGCTCTTCCAACAAGAAGTATGTTGGATCTGATGTCTTTATGAATCCTATTTGCTATTACAGCATAAACTTTAATGGGTAAAAGCATTTTTAAATCTTAGAAAACAAACATGATAAAGATAGATCCTGTGTAGAGGGGTCCCGAAACAGCTTGACCACACAGCTGCCATGACAGGCTTAGAGGCCCAGACACAGCTTCTGTGACAGGCTTACTGGCAGGCAACACCCAGACCCAGGAAAAGCCATGAGCTGACCCCACCTAGGGAGGGCCTGCATCTAAGGGGAAGTACCTGACATCCCAAACATTCCAACCATTAGATAAGATGGCCAGATGTCCCTGAGTCTAGCACACACCTATTTTTGTTTTACAGATACCCCTAGACAAATGTCAACCAATCAGGGTCCTGGCTCCTGGAAAACCCCTCACCCCAACCTCTGCTATGATAAAAACTGTACCCCGCCTGGGCTCAGGGCTCTCTGCTCTCACCACTGTGTTGGATGGACCGAGGGACCAAGCCCCTGAGCTTGAAGGTAATAAAGGCTCTTTGCTTTTACATACCAGATTCAGTCTCTGTGATGGTCTTTTGGGGGTCCCCTCGATCAGAGCATAACATCTGCATATGCAACTAACTAATAATATCAGAGTGAGGGGTCCTGAGGAGGTGGCTCAGGAGCTAAGATTAAGTTTTTAGCTCTTGTAGAGGACCTGAGTTCAGTTCCCAGCACCCACATCTGGTGACTCACAACTGTCTGTGACTATAGTTCCAGGAGATCTGACTCATTCTTTCAACCTCTGAGGGCACCCAAAGACACACACACACACACACACACACACACACACACACACACACACACACACCCAATAACAATAAAATAAAATCTTTAAAAAAACGCAAGGGAATATAAAATAATTAACTGTAAGAAAACTATAAAACAAAGTGTTGACAAAATGTACAAGGAAAGATGTTTCACTTTTCTTTCTTTTTATTTCATTTTTAAGTTTAATTTACTTTTGGTTTCTGCTTGTTTGTTTTTGAGACAAGGTCTTACTGTATAGCCTTGGCTGGCCTTGAACTCACAAAGATCCATCTCTGCCTCTGCCTCCTGAGTGCTGGGATTAAAGGGTGCATCACCATGCTCAGCTCCAGGAAGGAAAATATGAAATGAACAAAATATCAAACTCACGAAGTAGTGGTGACTGTCTCCATATAGTAATAGACATTGAAATGCCACAGAGAAAATGATCAGAAAATGGTGACAAACAGGAGAGGTGGCTTTAAAACTTCCCCAGGACAGAATGGGTTCACTTACCACCTTTCAATTAAAAGTGAGCCCACAAAATGGCTCAGTGGATAGAGGTGCCTGCTGCCAAGCCTCACAGCCTGAGTTCGAGCCCTGGCCTCGGGGGTCATTCAGCACCTAAACTACAGCATGTGGACATGTTGGCATCAGAGTGGGACACTTGGTCTCGCCTTGAGACTCGTTAAATGGATGGTGAATCCTAGCAGAAAGGAATTGGAGCGTTGCGTAGGCCGAACCTTGGACAAATAGCAGTTGCTCAGGCTGAGTGAGATTATTGGTTGGACCAGCTGAAAAGATGTGAATAGGCATCAGGGAGAGGTAGGTTTCCCAAATACAAGGTGCGGTAGTTTGAATGAGAAATGTCCTCCATTAGCTCTGTTTGAACACTGGACCCCCAGCTGGTGGGACGGTTTGGGGAGACGGTGCAGCTGTGCTGGAGTAAGTATGTCCCTGAGGGTGGCCTTTGGGAGTTCATGGTCTCACCCCACTTTCCATCTGCTCTTTCTGCTTCATACCTCTGGTTGGGATGTGACCTCTTAGCTTCCTGCTTCTGCTGTCCGCTGCTGTACCTTCCTGCCATAATGGACTCCTGCTTCTCTAGAACTGTAAGCCAAAACCAAAATCCAAAACAAAACACCAGCGTTCTGTTCTTTCTTCCATAAGTCACGTTTGTGTGGTATTTTATCACAACAACAGAAAGGTAACTTGATACACAAGGCAGTCAAGATTTTAGGCTCTAGAGTGGTGGTGCACGCCTTTAACCCCAGCACTTGGGAGATAGAGGCAGGCAGATCTCTGTGAGTTCGAGGCCAGCTTGGTCTATGAAGTGAATTCTAGGACAGCCATTGTGACACAGAGAAACCCTGTCTCAAAACTATCCCCTCCCCGATACTGTGAAAAAAGATCTTTTAGGCTCTCAGGACTGGAACTTGATATGTAGGCCAGACTGACCTTGGACTGGCAGGCATCCGCTTGCCTCTGCCTGCTGAGTGCTGGGATTAATGGGTATGCCACCAATCAGAGGAAGGTGGGAGTTTTTGTTAGACAAGAACACACTATGTAACCCAGCTCGACCTTTGACTAGTGATTCCTGCCTCAGCCTCCTGAGAGCTCTTAGTATAAGCCTGACACACCATAACCAGCTCCAGACCGGAGTTTTCTTGTTTGTTTTCAAATTATTTATTTGTGTGTGTGTGTGTGTGTGTGTGTGTGTGTGTGTGTGTGTGTGTGTGTTGTATGGGCATGCACACCACAGCTTGCATGTGGAGGTTGGAACGCAGCTTTGTGGAATGCGTTTTCCTCTTCTTCTATCTTTATGTGTGTTCCAGGATCAGAATTAGAATGTCGGTTCTGCATGGCAAGTGCCTTTCCCTATTGAACCATTTTGCTGGTCCAAATGTTTAAGATCTCTAACTTTTTTCTCTCTTTTATTTCTTCAGTGCTAAGAATTAAATTTTGGGCCCTGTGAGTGCTGCTAGGCAAGCGCTCCATCACAGAGCTACAACCCTATCCCCCTTTTTTTGTATTTGTTTGTTTTATTCTGAGACGGGATCTCTGGTAGCCTAGGCTGACCTCAAAGTTGTTATGTAGCTGAGAATGACCTTGAACTTCTGATCTTCTTGCTGGGATTATACCCAAGAGGAAGGGATAAAAGATATCGGTCATCTCTGAACATGTCTTAGATCACTTAGTTTATGCTGCAAACCAAAAGTTCTCCAGTTTGTAAAATTTTATGCAAATTCTTACCTGGGGAACAGTTCCAGTTTTGACATGTTAGACAACGTTGCTGCCATTTTTGTTGCCCCAGCTACTGCTCTGAAGTATTCATTATGACAGAGACTGTGTGAGGTGATTTGCAAAATGCCCGAGGATGGCAGCCTAAGCTGGGTTAGCTCAGTGGTGGAGCATTTGCCCCCCAGGGAAGAGGGCCTGGTTCCATCTCCTGTACCAGAAGTGAAATCCAAAAGCCCAAAGCCTTGCTTTGAGGAATGAATAAACACTCAGCAATATGGTAACTGCTTGAGAAAGCCCATTAACATCTGAGAGCAACAGGGCCAGAAATCTGAACTATAGTCTGCAAATATTTACTAAGCGTATTGTATAGTAAAGGCATGGATTACGTTGGCACCCAATGGAAGCTGACTCATACATTTTAAAGTGTGTTTGGATAATCAAAAGAAAATTACTTTTTAATTGTCATATACAATTATTTGTTTTATGTTTTTTGTGGGGGTTGGGGGTACAGGTACGTGCACCCCAGCAAATGCATGTGGAGGCCAGAGGAGGATGTCAGATGTCTTCCTGTATCTCTCCATGCCTTATTTCTTTTAAGACATGATATCTTACTGAACTGGAAATTCACCTGAGGCTAGGCTGTGTGGCCAGCCAGCTCCCAGGATCCACCTGACTCTTCACCCTCGTTCTGGGGTTGCAGGCACGCACGGCCATGTCTGGCATTTGATTAACTTTTAGACTGCAAACCATGTTTTCTGGGAAACAACCCCAGTGGGAGAGGAAGAAACTTCTCCCCAGTCTACCTGGGGCAATGCAGTCTCTCTCTTGTGAAGTTTCTGACATAAAGTAGTTCTCAGTATATGTAAGTCTCTTTGCCTCCTTCCTCACCAGCCTATGTTATAGAATAATCTTTTTGTACACTGTGAAGACATGTCTTTGCCAATGTGCCTTCTAATTGATTTAATAAAAGGCCGACTGGCCAATAGTCAGTACTCGGGAGGCAGAGACAAGTGGATCTCTGTGAGTTCAGCCTGGTCTATAAGAGTAAGTTCCAGGTCAGCCAGGGCTGTCACACAGAGAAACCATCTTGAAAAACAAACAAAACAAATAAAAAAACAAACAATAAAGGGGACAAAAAAAAAAGAAAGAAATATGGATTAATAAGATGTAAGCACTACTTAGTAGCAAGCCTAAGCTATTGGCTGAGCATTTATAATTAATAATAGTCTCGGTGTGGTTATTTGGGAGCTGGCTGGCAGGACAGACCTGACTGGTGGGACAGAAAAACTCCACCTACAAGCCTAAGCAGTCAAAATTTCTTAACTTCTGCCTTGAAGGAAGAAACCCTACCAACATCTAAAATGGCTGTCCAATAGCAAATAGTTAAGAAGGTTACATGTAAGGTGCTGATCGAGCACAAGAAAGGTGGACTGAATCTGTTTCCTCTGTGGGTATTGAGGGGTAAACTTGGGAGTCACCAGGTAAAGCTCCAGGCTGCCCGGCAGAGCTCTGAGCTCTAGATGCAGAAAGCAGCCAACTAGTCTCTCAGAGAATGTAGCAGGCTGGATATAATCCCTCTTGGGTTAACTGGACACAGACAAATGGGGCCAGGAGAGATTTCCTCAGAGGTCAGCTCTGGGTTGTTGCTTCATAAGCTGTGTCCAGACAAGCAGGAGAAGCTACCCCTGTTCTGTGAAATGACTACCAGGGTTCACTCATGACACTCTGGCAGCTGTCGGGGGCCCTCTGGAGCAAATGGACCCACTAGAGGACCTGACAATTGTTCAAATGCCACACTGGGTTGTTGGAGCAACCTCCTGCCACTCAAACTGAAATTACCCAGGCTGGAGTTCAAGGAGCTACAAAGTGACCCTTTTTCTAGCGTTTGTCTCCCAAAGTCTTTGAAATTTTTTCCAGGATGTTAAAAAACAAAACAAAAACATAATATTTTCATTTTCTTTCTTCTTTCCCCTCCTTCCTTCCTTCCTTCCTTCCTTCCTTCCTTCCTTCCTTCCTTCCTTCCTTCCTTCCTTCCTCCCTCCCTCCCTCCCTCCTTCCCTCCCTCTCTTTCTTTCTTTAATTTTGAGACAAGGTCTCAATTCTGGCTGGTCTGGCACTTTATCTGCAGACCAGGATGGCCTCAAACCAGAGATTTGCCTGCTACTGCTTCTGAAGGCTGGGATTAGAGGTATGTGCCAGCACACCCTGTTAGCCCCCACAGAGGCCAGAAGAGGGTGTCAGATCCTCTGGAACTGGAGTTACAGTCCTGAGTTAGCCATCATGTGGGTGCTGGGAACTGAATCCAGTAATTGCTCTTTACCACTGAACCATCTTGCCAGCCCCCAAAATTACTTTTTTAAAAATTATAAGCTGGGCGGTGGTGGCGCACGCCTTTAATCCCAGCACTCGGAAGGCAGAGCCAGGCGGATCTCTGTGAGTTCGAGGCCAGCCTGGGATACCAAGTGAGTTCCAGGAAGGCGCAAAGCTACACAGAGAAACCCTGTCTCGAAAAACCAAATATATATATATATTTGCTGGGTGTGGTGGGATACTTAGAATGACCTTATCTCCAAAATACCTAAATAGGGCCCTGCTCTTCACCTGGGCAGCACAGTAGAGCTAATCCACCAGAAAGTTAAAAAACAAAATACATGGGTAAGGCTTAGTGGAACACACCTTTAGTGCTGGTAATTAGGAGACTGAGGCAGGTGGATTTCTGTGAGTCTGAGGCCAGCCTTGTCTACATAGTAAGTTCTAGGTCAGATAGAGGATACATAGTGAGGCTTTGTCCCAAAAAAACCGAACCAAAATATACATTTGTTTGTTTGTTTGTTTGTCCATTTGGCACGTATTTGGAGGTCAGAGTACAGCTTTCCGAAGTCACTTTTCCATTCCTCGTGGGTTGCCGGGACTGGGACTGAACTCAGGTCATCAGGCTTGGCTGCAGATGCTTTTACCTCCTGAGTCGTCTCGCACAGTAACTGCTTTCACTGTGTGGCTGCTCGCCCCAGACTGTGTAAAAGTGTTTGACTTATTAGGAACCCAGGGAACATCACAACCCGCGAGGAAGTAGCGCCCTCATTGAACAGCTGAAAGAGCTGAGTGCGACTCAAAGGCTCAGATGGTTTGCCTGAGTTCATCTAGCCAGCAAGTAGCAAGGATAGGATTTGAACTCATGCCCATTGTGTTTTAATTTTTTTTTTTCTTTTTCAGGGTTTGAATGTGTATGTAAGGCAAGAAGTCTATGCCAACACAGAATCATTTGTGAAGATTAACGGAGAAAATGTATGCAAGTACACAGTCCAGGCATACAGGGGGTGGGGGGATCAGTAAACATTCTTTTTTTATTTTTGAGATGATCTCATTATGTAGTCCTATCTGGCCTGGAACTCAGGCTTGCCCAGAACTCATGGAGTCCCACTTTCCTCTGTCTCCTTACTGCTGGGGTTAAAGGCGTGAGCTACCTTGCTTGCCTAGTACTTATTTTTTATCAAATTCCTGGCTTGGGGAGGGGGGAAATGGAGGTGTGAGGATCAGAAGTTCAAGCATATCTTTAGCTAGATAGCAAGTTCAAGTACAGCTGGGGATACAAGAGTCCCTGTCTCAAAAACAAACAAACAAACAAACAAACAAACAAACAAGCAAGTAGTTTACACCCTGCAACATGTGCAGTAGGGTAGGACAATGCTTTTCCTTTATTTTTTATTTTTTTATATTATTTATTTATTTATTTTTTGGAGGGGAGGACAATGCTTTTCTGTTAGTGGGGTTCAGGGACAATTATTATTTACTTAAAAATAGTAGCTCTCACATGGCTCCCCTACTAAGTCAGTTGGCCAAGTTAAAAATAGACTCCAAACAGAGCAAGAACAGAAATTCAATCTTCCCTATCAAGTCATGGGAAGCAGTGGTGGCTGCCACTGAAAAAGAGCCCGAGCGAACTGACTATGCATTTGCATGAAATGAACCCATCTCTGGTTGAGTTTCAGCCTGTCCCTTTTCCACAGCAGAAAGAACATGCATATGCATACACATGCAAATCAGCGGACTAAGATAATAAATGACTGCTTATCTGCAGTACGATGCATAAATTTCTTAATGTTGGGGGTTGATACTAACATAGATATGGTACAACAATATTCAGGTCCTTGAAATATCTTTAAGTGGAGGAGAAAGGATTTATTTATTTATGTAATTAGAAAAGAAAAAGGGACTAGGTCTCCCTGTGTGGTAGTGCCGTTTGGCCTGGAACTTGATATGCACACCAGGCTGGCTTCAAACTCACAACAATGCTCCTGCCTCAGCCTTCCAAGTGATAGGATTATAGATGTGTGCCAACACACCCAACAACAGTAATAATTAATGTTTCAAGCATTTGAGATGCAGATGCCCACATGGCTAGGTTGGTTAGTAGCTGGACCAGGAGGATAAACATTACCTTGAGCTCAGTTCGCAGTGGTGGATTAAAGAGCTGGGTTAACACTGCTGTTCTGTCATTTGAAACCCTGAGAACTGACTGGCAAGGCAGATAAGTACTCTGTTCACTGTGCCAGGTACTCACTCCCCAGAACCTCAGCTGCCTCTCAAAAAATGCTGCTGACACACACCTTTAATCCCAGCACTCAGGAGGCAGAGGCAAGTAGATCTCTGTGTGAGAAAGACCAGCCTGGTCTATCCAGTGACTTTCAGGACAGCCAAGGCTACACACAACAAAAACTGGAGCTCAAGTTCTCACTCAGTCTCTTCCCTTTAAGTTGTTCTTTGGAGTGCTTGGTTCTTTTTCTCTGTCTTTAGGGTACTTCAGCTGTGGACATAATTATTAAATGAGAGAGCCATCAAATGTATACCCTTAGACCACATTATCTTAGACCACCACCAAGATGACCAAGGGTGGGGCGGCGGTGGTGCATGCCTTTAATCCCAGCATTCGGGAGGCAGAGCCAGTTGGATCTCTGAGTTCAAGGCTAGCCTGGTCTACAGAGCAAAATCTAGGTCAGGCACCAAAACTGCACAGAGAAACCCTGTCTCGTGTGTGTGTGTGTGTGTGTGTGTGTGTGTGTGTGTGTGTGTGTGTGTGTGTGTATGTGTGTGTGTGTGTGTGTATGTGTGTGTGTGTGTGTGTGTGTGTGTGACAATGGCAAAACCAGATATGGTGGCACATGCCTATAATCCCATCACTTGGGAACTTGAGGGAGAATTGCTGTGTGTTCAGGGCCAGCTTGGTCTATAGAATGAGATTTTTTTTTTTTTTGGTTTTTCAAGATGGAGTTTCTCTGTGTAGCTTTGGAGCCTGTCCTGGAACTCGCTCTGTAGACTGGGCTGACCTTGAACTCACAGAGATCCTATCTTAAAACATGTTCCCCTCCCCCCACTGCAGAATATGGCAGATGGATGTGTATTATAACTTAAAGTAATAGCAATATAAAAAAATACTGTTCTGAGCCAAGCATGGTGGCAGGCAGATCTGTATGAATTGGAGGCCAGCCTGATTTACATAGTAAGTTCTAAGACAGCCAGAGCTACACAGTGAGACCCTGTCTAAAAAAAAAAAATTCTCCCATAAAAATACAGATAAAAGCAGATACATTTAAGGAATGAATTTGTTGGGTGCCATAAAAAGAATAAGAAAAAAAAAACCCTAGAGTGCTCTCTTTGATAGCACATATTCTAAAATTAGAACAATACAGAGATTAGCCTGGCCCTGTGCAAGGCTGACAAGCAAATTCATGAAGCATTCCATATTTAAAAAGAAACAAAGTCCTACAGAAGGACTAGGGCAAAACTGATTTACAAATTTATGAGCGTTATTTCCTCCTAAAAAAGAGTTTGAAAGGGGCTTATACTTGTAAAATGCCGTGGAAATTAAGAAAATTGGGGCTACAAACACTGGAGAGTGGAGTGGCCGCTAGTGTAAAATCTGGAGTCCAGTTACCTGTGTTTGGTCAATACACACTGGTCTTCAGAGGAGGGACCCCACTTTTTGGCACAATTTTCTAGAATGATAAGTTGGGGTGGGGGACTAACCAGAGTAAGTTGTGAGTCCTTCCTGTATGTTACATATGGACTGAGCACACAGGACCCTTAATATTAGATCTTATAGCCTTCTGAAAGTAATGGAGGCTGTAAGTATTATTGACTGCTTGAGGTAAAGAATAAAGGAGAAGAGGCGGCCAAGGATGAGCATTCCTTCTCTGCCTCTGGCCCGCAGTGATGTGGACTGCTTTCTCGGCTACACCATCCCCCTCTGAAACGGTGCACGCACAGAAATCTTTGCTCCTTAAGGTGTCTGTTGGATATTTTTCTATAGGGACAAGGAAAGTAACTAATATGGGATGTGGACTTGAAAGGGAGGATGGGTTCAAAACGGGAAGCGCTCAGCCAGGACCATTTTAAACTCACACCAGAGCATTGGCTGGAATAGCAATGTCTTGGATGTCAGCTTTGTATGCCACAGGAACAGTTGCTTGGCTGAGGTGTCTTTGGTTCACTCCCTGAGAGCTGAGTGAATAGGACATTGGGTGTCTTGCTTTCCATATGTATTTAAAAAATTTAATTTATGTATATAGGTGTTTTGCCTGCATGTATGTATGTCTGTATAGTGTGTATGTGTGATGTTGGCAGTGGCCAGAAGAAGGTCAGATCCCCTGGAACTAGAGTTATAGCCGGTTGTGAGCTGCCATGTAGGCGTTGTGAATTGAACACAGGCTGAGCTCTGTGATGGTTAATTTTGTTAACTTGGCACAACCTAGGGGGAAGAGACTCTCACTGAGGTTAAGGCTAGGCCTGTGGGTGTGTCTGTGGGGGTTTACTTGATTGCTTAATAGAGGTAGGAAGACCCACCTACTGAGGGCGGCATCATTCCCTAGGTTTGGGTCCTGGGTAGGTACAGATGGGTCTGAGCAGGGGTGCATTTATTCTTTCTGCTCTTGACTGCGGCTGTGACTGGCCGCCTCTGGGTCCTTTCACCTTGACTTCCCCTCAGTGTTAGACTGCATCAGAAGAATATACCTCTTCTCCCTTAGACTTGCTTTGGTTGGGTATTTTATCACAGCAACAGAAAGGAGGTTAAAACTCGCAGTGCCTGCTTGTAATCCCAAACTCAGGAGGCCGAGCTGGGGAGACTGCTGCAAGTTTGAGGCCACCCTCAGCTGTATCGCAAGTTCTAAGCCAGCTGGAGGTACATGGCAAAGCTCTGTTGTAGATGTAACCAACTGTCTTATTAAATAAGAAACACAGAAACAATGTAAAAGAGAAAGCCAAGAGGTCAGAGCTCAGAGCTAAAATCTCACCCTTCCTCCTGCTCTGTCCCAGCTTCTCGAAAGAGAGCTATTTCCTGTGTGTAAGTCGATTTTTCTAGTCATTCTGCCTTCTCATTGGTTGTAAACCCAAACACGTGACTGCCTCGTCACTGTCTGAATGTACAGCCCCCTAGGTCTTAAAGGCATATGTCTCCAATGCTGGCTGTATCCCTGAACACACAGAGATCTATGGGATTAAAGGCGTGTGCCACCACCGCCACACTCTGTCTATGGGTCTAATAGCTCTGACCCCTGGGCAACTTTATTTATTAACATACAATCAAAATCACATTTCAGTACAATTAGAATACCACCACACTCTGTCTCATGAAAAAATAAATAAGAGCTGCCTTAAGAGTATCTTGAGGGCTGGAGGGATGGCTCAGCGGTTAAGAGCATTGGCTGTTCTTCCATAGGACCAGGTTCAATTCCCAGGACCCACATGGCAGCTCACAATTGCCTGTAACTCCAAGATCTGATACCCTCATGCAGACATCAATGCATATGAAATAAAAATAAATAATTAAAAAAAAAATTCCAAGCTGTGACTCTAGTACCAGAGGATCTGACACCCTCACAAAGACATGCAGGTCAAACACCAATGCATATAAATTAAAAAAAAAAAAAAAAAGAGTGTCTTGAGCAGCATGATATACGGTTCATTCATACAGAGACCATTCCTTTAAAATTCAGGAACACGGGCTGGAGAGATGGCTCAGTGGTTGAGAGCACTTGCTGCCCTTGCAGAGAACGCAGGATCCGTTCCCAGCACCCACATGACAACTCATAACCATCCGTAACTCTAGTTCAAGAGATGTGAAGCCTTCTTCTTGGCCTCTGTGGGCACTGCACACATGTGGTACATGCATACATACATGCAGGCTAAGCATTCCCACACATAAAAAAAAAAAACTTCTTTAAAAATAAGGAAGAGCACAAAGAAAGACAGGGTTACAATCTTTTTCAAATGGAAAAAGAAGCATTTAAAAGAAGCTATTTATGATCCTTCATTCTGAGTAGGTATTTAAATTCATGTAGGAAAGGTTTTGTATTTATGGAGAAGTTAGCTTCTAAACCACAGGATGTTAGCCTCAACTGATTCCTATTTTCTAAGTGACCATGATCATAGTTTGGGCTTGCGCAGTCAAGGTAAAGTACAGCATTCAATCTTTATTTTTGGCCCAAGTTTAAATCAAAAAATGATACTGGGTTGTCTTTGTAGCAAACCACTTTGTTGCATGTGAGACAGTCTCAGTATGCAATCCAAGCTACCCTCAAATTTATGATCTGGCCTATGTGGTATTACATGTTTCTAGTCCCAGAACTCTGAAGATAGAGGCACGCGGATCTCTGATTGGCCAACATGGTGGGTTCCAGGCCAGCCTGGGCTACATAGTAAGACTTTGTCTCAAACAAATGAATAAACAAATGACTTATGATCTTCCCACCCTTTATACCCACTTTGCCACCCTGCCCCTCATTCACCATGTGGGATTATAGTAGGTGAGTGCCAAGATGTCTGACAGAAATTCCCTTTTTAGTACCTGATTGTTTATTATACATAGCAAATAAATAATTCAGTGTATGTGAGGTAGAATACTCCTGTAATCTCAGCATCTGGGATGTGGAGGCCAAAGGATTTATATCAAATTGAAGGCCAGTCTGGGCTATATGAAACCCTGTGTCTAAACAATAGCAACAACAAAAATTCATGTGTCCTTGGGTAGGGGGGTGAGGGGCTCAGAAGTATAATGCTTAGTGCAGACCTTGAATCTATCCCCAGGACTACAACATTATTCATGTATCTGTTTATTGCTACACACGAATTACTTAATGAACGGGACACAATCCATCCACAGGCCATCTTGATGCAACCAAGAAATCTGGTAAAGTATGATGCCTGGGCTTTCAAATTGCATTGTATGGAATGTGCCTTCTTCAGACCTTGTTGTGACGTTGGTGTATTGCTTTTCCGTGGTAGAGAAGGAAGATGCCAGAGGAGGAGAGACAGTAAACTCAAGATGTATGCTGCTTCTATTGCCAGAACCTATGGTTGCGATAAACACCACTGTGGTGGTTTGAAAGCAAATGGCCCCCAAAGGGAGGGGCACTATTAGGAGGTGTATGGCCTTGTTGGAGGAAGTGTGTCACTGTGGGGGCGGGCTTTGAGGTCTCTTTTGCTCAAGCTTTGCTCAGTGTGACACTAAGTTCACTTCTTGTTGCCTGCAAGATGTAGAACTCTCAGCTCCGTCTCCAGCACATCTGCCTTCATGCCGCCAATGTCCCACCATGATAATGGACTGGACCTCTGAAACTGTAAGCCGCAACCTCAATTAAATGCTTTTCTTTATAAGAGTTGCCGTGGTCATGGTGTCTCTTCACAGCAGTAGACACCCTAACTAAGACAACCATGACCAAAAGCAACTTCAGGAAGAAAGAGTTTGTTTTAGCTTGGAGTTCCAGAGGGATAGAGTATATGACAGGAAAATCATGGCAACAGACAAAGCTACATGGCAGTGGCGGCTGGAAGCTGGTGGGTCCTATTTTCATTCTCACACAGCAAGTAGAGATAAGAGGAAGTGGGACCAGGCTTAAAAGTGTTCCTACTTTCTCCAGCAAGGCTCCACCTCATGAAGGTTCCATAACCTCCCCAAACAGCACTACCATCTGGGAACCAAATGCATGAGCCTATGGAAGACATTTCTCATTCCAAATACCACATAACTGCAATTGGAAGTTTTCTTCTGTCCTGACCAGCACTGAGATTCCACAGTCACTTATAAAATAAATTACTCAGAGGCTTAATATTATTTATAACTGCTTGGCCATTAGCTCAGGCTTATTACTGACTAGCTCTTACACTTAAATTAACCCATAATTCTTATTTATGTTTAGCCACATGGCTTGGTACCTTTTCTCAGTTCTGCCTTCACATCTTGCTTCCTCTGTGTCTGGCTGGAGACTCCTGACTCAGCCTTCCTCTTCCCAGAATTCTCCTCATCTGCTTGCCCCACCTATACTTTCTGCCTGGCTACTGGGCAATCAGCATTTTATTTATCAACCAATCAGAGCAACACATATTCACAGCATACAGAACATCCCACAACACATAACCCATACTGTTTCACAGTAAACTTATTTATAAGTTGGAGTACAATGTAAAAGAACAATAAATACACAAACCAGTGATGTTATCATCAAGGATTATGCACTGTATATAATTGTATTGATGTACCTTTGTACTGTTTGCATGCTGTAGATTTATTTACATCAGCATCATCCTGTCATCATACTCATGATGTGTCGTATCATGCTACACACCACTAGGTTACAGGAAACTTTCAACTCTGTATTAGTCAGACTTCTTACTGCTGTGACCAAGCCTCTAATACATAAGCCTTTTGGGGGACATTTCATATCCAAACCATACCAAACTCCAGTATAATCTTATGAGATCACCACAATATATGGGCTCTGTCATTATACAATGTACACCAAAGCACCTTGGGGAGAAAAGGGTTTATTTTGCTTATATTTATATATCACTGTTCTGTTGTGGGATGTCATTCTCTACACTATGAATATGTCTTATTACCATTGGTTAATAAAGAAGCTGCTTTGGCCTATGACAAGGCAGGATACAGCCAGGTGGGAAATCCAAGCAGACATTCAGGGAGAAGAGGGCAGAGTCAAGAGAGACACCAGTGAACCATCCAAGAAGCAAGATGTGAAAGGACCGGTAAGCCACTGGCCACGTGGTGATACACAGATTAATAGAAACGAGTTAATTTAAGATGTAAGAACTAGCTAGTAGTAAGTCTGAGCCGTAGGCCAAACAGTTTATAATTAATATTAATTAAGCCTCTGAGTGATTATTTTATAAGCTTTTGCTGGACCAAGCGGGACTGAGAAAAGGCTCCAGCTACATTATCTAAAGTATTTTCCCTTTGTCCTTCAAGAGTCTCATTATTTATTTCACAAACTTAGAGTAGAAAAATTAATCATAGTCTTGTCAACCCTGAGATAGCAGAGTGAAGAGCTGTATGCACATGGGCCCAGGACACCTTCCTTACCATCTCAGAGAGTCAAGAACTTTCTGAGTCAGGAGCCATACCTGGGAAACTTTTTTAAGATTCCAGAACTGTTTTGTTGTTGTTGTTGTTGTTGTTTGAGACAGGGTTTCTCTGTGTAACAGCCTTGGCTGTCCTGGGACTCGAACTTGAACTCACAGAGCTCTGCCTGCCTCTGCCTCCCAAGTGCTAGGATTAAAGGCGTGCGCCACCACCACAGGCTCCCCCCACCCCCTGAACTTTAATAACATCTGCAAATCTTACCACACCAGCCCTTTCCCTGTAGACCAGCAGTTTCAACACCTTCAGATGTTAAAAACAAGATATTTCGCTGTAGTTAAGGGCAGCTAGGAGAGTGGAAGCTAGGTTGGCTTGGATACCTCGCCCCTTCATAGCATCTCACCTTGCCCCGTGGGATGAACAATGCTTCCTCCTTGAGAGGGAAGAAAACTGAGTCCCTAGGCTTGAAACAGCAGGGGGAAAAGAAAATCCCAGAGTGAGATTCTGAGCAGAATTTCAGGAGAGGCTGGGGGGGGGGGAGCAGTGCTGAGTGGTAAATAAAACCGATTTTCCTCTTGAAGAAGTTGTCTTGTGTTCTCTTGCTCGGTTTCCTCATCTTTAACTTAGGAGTCACCTTAATGTGAGGAATGCCGCGTCAGACTATAGCGACGATGAAGCAAGGCCACCCATGTGGAGCGCTGGCATGGTTTCTCTGCCTAGAACACTGGCAGATGCCCCTCATACTAAGATTACTGGCCCTGGAGTCATGTGAGGGTCATGTGGAGTCCAAAGAAATTAAACCCAGCAATATGTCAAGGGAGATCTGTAGATTGTGTCCATATCTGAAACTGAAGTCATACATTAGAAAAAGTTTTATGTCCAAGTGTTTATAGCCAGGCTGGGGGCATAGCTTAGGGATAAAGCACTTGCCTAGCATTCTCCAAGCCCTGAGTTGGGTTGCCATCACTACAGAACAAACAAGCAAGCAAATAAAACCAAAGCAAAGTGATGGAACTAGTAAACAGTGTATTGGGATTCACTCCTGGATTTCTTTGTCCCATAAGACAAATCTTTTAGTTTTCCTTGGAGTGTTTGCTATCTCATATTACCAATGTTAACATAAATGAAACTTTATTTCAAAGATCTATTTGGAGCTTGTCTTAGTTACCTCTTTTATTACTCTGAGGAAATACCATGACCAAGGTTTATAGAAAAAAAGCATTTAATGGGGGGGGGCTTCCTTACAGTTTTAGAGGGTGAATTCATGACCATCATGTCACGGAGCATGGTAGCAGGCAGGCAGGCACGGTGCTGGAGCAGTAGCTGAGAGCTTACATATGATCCAAAAGTTGGAGGGGGAGACGGGGAGGGAGAGAGAGAGGGGAGAGAGGAGAGAGAGAGAGAGACAGACAGACAGACAGACACAGAGAGAGGAGAGAGAGACAGACAGACAGACAGACAGACAGAGACAGAGAGAGTGGAGGAGAGAGGAGAGAGAGAGAGAGACAGACAGACAGACAGAGACAGAGAGTGGAGGGGAGAGAGAGAGAGAGAGAGAGAGAGAGAGAGAGAGAGAGAGAGAGAGAGAGAGAGAGAGAGACTGGGCCTGGACTGGGCTTTTGAAACCTCAAAGCCCACCCCCAGTGACACACCTCCTTTAACCAGGCCACACCTCTCAATTCTTCCTAAACAGTTCCACCAACCAGGGACCAAGCGTTCAAATACATGAGCCTGTGGAGCCTTTCTTGTTTACACCACCAGGGAGCTGCAGTCAACAGAACAATCCCCAGGCAATCAGCAGTGTGATTTTACTTTCTTTCCACTTTCACGTTAGAGGGGAAATCTATTGTGTAGGCAGCCAGCCATAGACATTTCTTCAATCTTTGGGTCCACCACCACCCTTCATTTTTAAGGTCTGCTAACTACAGAAGCCGAAAGTGGGCCTCTGATTACTTGGCGCTGGAGTTCTAGGTGGATGTAAGCTGCCTGATATGGCTATCGGGGATCAAACTTAGGTCCTCTGGAAGAGCCCTAAGGGCTCTTAACTGCTGAGCCATCTCTCCAGCCCAGAGGTGTTCTTATTCCGCCCCTTCTGCCTCTCTTACCTTTTCTTTCTTCTTTCCCTCTTCTTCTTCCTCCTCCTCTTCCTTTCATCCTTTGTTTTCTTCTCCCCATGCTGAGGATCAAACCCAAAGCGTCATAAAATGCTAGGCAAGTCCTCTACCACTGAGTCACACCCCCAGACTTATTGTTACTATTTAAAATAACTGTACTTTTTATTGTATGTGGGGGATGGCGTGTGTGCATGTGCCCCACAGTGTCCTCCTGTGAAGGTCAGAGAGCTATTTGCAGCAATTTTTCCTTCCACTACCTAAATTATAAATATCGAACTCAGGCCATCAGGCGCGGGAGGGAACTCCTCTACCTCCTGACCCATCTCGCCAGCCCCATTGTTACTATTTTAGAGTGTCCTGGTGTTTGTATGGAAGGAAGTGGGAAGCCATGGGGAGTTTGGGAAAGGATCAGCAGAGTCCCATGGATGTTGAACTCCTTGGGCGCATCCACCTCCGCCCGCTTCTGTCTGAGCTTCGCCTGCTTGAGCCGGGCCAGCAGAGCAGCGGGCTCTCAGGTCAGACGGTCTCATTGTCAGCGCATAAAGGGCAGAGACTTAGCTAAGAGTCCTCGAAAGTTGTTGCTTAGTGACTGGAGCCGTGGGAGCCGTGACTTAAACAGCCATTTTCTGCGGCGTCAACATGTGTTTTAAAGAAGCAGAAGGAGCCTTGCTTTGGGAGAAAGGCTAGGGGTGTGGCTGCTCCTGTAGACTGCGCTTCCTACAAGGCTGGCTTTCAAGCTGCCCACAGCCTGGCTTCCTGTGTCCACCGTCTCCAAACACTGAAGCTACTTCTGGCTCTGAAAATATTCTTGTCCAGGGCTACAACTTTCAGTCCTCCTTCGTGACAGAGGCCTGAAATCTCAGTCAGCAGCAAGGTGGGGCGTGGCGGGGAGCCAGCGTCTGGCCAGGCCTTTCGTTTAAATCGTCATCTGTCCAGGCAGGACAAGGAGCACACCCCTGTCTGCTTCCTTTAATGTCTCTAAGAGATTCTGCCAGATGCTTTGCTTCATGTTTTGAAGCACATTTAAAAAAAGAAGAAAAAAAAAAAAAAACCCACAAGGAGAGGTGACTAATTCTGTGGAGAATCTTTGCCTTTAACATTTTTCTCTAAGTATTCTGGCTACTAAGTAGGACCTCCCAATGGCACAGTTATAAAAGAGAAATAGAGCCCAGATGAGCTGTAATCTAGACTAGACACCTAACTACCTACAATATCACAAGCATACCATTTATATAAAGATATCTTTCACCTGTAAAACAGGAGTGTGAACAACCTCATAAAGATGAAAAGACATAGCGTATGCAAAGTATTTCACACAGCTTCATAACGAATCGTGACAGGGTCTCTTATAGCCCTTTCTGGCCTTCAATTTCAAGGCTGACTTTGGACTCCTGATCCCCCTGCCTCTACTTTCCTAGTGCCCATACACTACCATACCTGCTTTATAGGATGTTAGGGAATGAATTCAGAGCTTTGTCCATGCTAGGTAGGCATTCTGCCAGCTCTGGGACATCTCCAGCCGGAAAAGAACTATTTTTAACTTCTAGCTCTGTCACGGATCCAGCCCTTGGTGTGTTGATTTGAGTCTATGGTTCTGGGTGTACACCAGTGTTCCTACATGTTTAGCATTTGATATACTCCTGAGTGATGCACATAGCCTTTTCTGCTGTCGTCTGGTAAGACTTTTCTTCTGAGATCCCAGGGTCAGACTACTGACCTATTGGTAGGGGTGACATGGACATTCTTGATGTTAATCATCGAGGGAAGGGACGTGCCCACACTTTGGAAGCTGGAATTAGACCAGAGTAGTAGTAGGTGCCTCTTTCTCACTGTCCTGTGTTTGGAGCTCCAGCGATCTGTGAAGGTCGCATCTGCTTAGCAAGGCTTAATAATGGCAAGGTGGGAAGCCAAGAAGGGCGAGCTGAAAGATGGTCAGCTGCATCAAGTGAAACAGGCTGCTAAACCGCGCACGCAGCAGGTTGTAGCAGTGATGAGCCCTGTGGCGTTAGCACTGTGTGCACACGAAACACTGGAAAAGCAGACTCTCTGAGTAGAAGATGAATCTCAGGACAGAGATGGGGTTTATCTTGCTGTGTTTCTTCGTATATGAAATCCACTTACAACAGTGGATTTCCTGTACCCGGGCAGTGGTGGTACATGCCCTTAATCCCAGCACTCGGGAGGCAGAGGCAGGCCGATCTGTGTGAGTTTAAGGCCAGCCAGGTCTACAGAGTGAGTTCCAGGACAGCTAGGGCTACACAGAGAAACCCTGTCTTGAAAAAACAAGAAACAGCAAACAAACAAACAAACAAACAACAACAACAACAAAAGCAGTGGACCTCCTTGCAAGCTCTTTAAAACTTTTCAAAGGTTCCTGCTTTTGTCAATGTTCTACTCCAGTGAAGAGACAGTATGACAACTCTTATAAAGGGAAATATTTAATTGGGGCTGGTTTAGAGGTTTAGTCCATTATCATTATGGCAGGAAGCATGGTGGCATGCAGGCAGACATGGTGCTGGAGAGGTAGCTGAGAGTGGTACATCTGGATTGGCAGGCAGCAAGAGAGAGACACTGAGCCTGGCTTGAGCATTTGAAACCCCCAAGGCCACCCCCAGTGACACACTTCCTCCAAAAGGCCACAGCTACTCCAAAAAGGCCACAGGGCCTGTTTTTGTTTGTTTGTTTGTTTGTTTTCGAGACAGGGTTTCTCTGTGTAGTTTTGGTGCCTGTTCTAGATCTCGCTCTGTAGACCAGGCTGGCCTCAAACTCACAGAGATCCACCTGGCTCTGCCTCCTGAGTGCTGGGATTAAGGGTGTGTGCCACCGCCGCCCGGCTCACAGCTCCTGTCTTAGTTAGGGGTTTCTATTACTGGGGAGAGACACCATGCCCAGGGCAACTCTCATAAAAGAAAGCATTTAACTGGGGGCTTGCTTACAGTGCATTATCACCACGGCAGGAAGCAAGGCAACACACAGGCAGACACGGTACTGGAGAGGGAACCGAGAGTTCTACATCTTGATCCCCAGGCAACAGAAACTGAACTGTCACACTGGGCATGGCTTGAGCATCTATGAGACCTCAAAGCCTGCCTCCACAGTGACACATTTCCTCCAACAAGGCCACACCCCCTAATAGTGGCATTCCCTATGGGCCAAGCATCCAAACACAGGAGTCGATGAGGGCCAGTACCTATAGAAAACACCACACCTCCTAATCCTGTCTAGCAGCGCTGTTCCCTAATGACTAAGCATCTGAATATACGAGCCTGCGGGGCCATTCCTATTCAAACCACCCCAGTTCTCCAGGACCATGACTTCACTAGCTCTGGGTGGTTGGCTCGGATTCCAGGACCAAGCATGATTTCCTTCTTGTTCAGTGGGTCCTTACTTAAGTCTAACTAGAGAGCAGTTGATTGCCACCACGGTGTGCATGCCACCCTTTACTCTTAGGGTTACTATGCCATGCTGGGTGTTATGGCTCATAGACATCATAGCTGGAGTAGGACTGTCGGCTGCCCCCCTCCTTTGGAAGCTTGTACTGCCCCTTCTGGTACCAAGAAAGCTAGTCCTCAGGGAACAAACCTGTATTTTTATGGAAAATAATCACTGTGGGACGTTTTCCAGAATAATTTGACATTATGTCAAGTCTTTAATTAGTCAGTTGAAAAATTATACTAAGTATCTAAAATATGCTCCAACGAGGCTAGGTACTGTGGATATGGATAAGATCTGTCTTTTGTCTTTAAACTCCGAGGCTATCATACTTTTTTTTTTTTTTTTTGGTTTTTCGAGACAGGGTTTCTCTGTGTAGTTTTGCGCCTTTCCTGGAACTCCCTCTGTAGTCCAGGCTGGTCTCGAACTCACAGAGATCCGCCTGCCTCGGCCTCCCGAGTGCTGGGATTAAAGGTGTGTGCCACCACTGCCTAGCCACTTTTTTTTTTTTAATTTGGCTTTTTGATATAGGGTCTTAGTATATAGCTCACGCTGACCTTAAACTGGCAGGAGTCTTCTTGTCTCAGCTTCCCACGTGCTGTGGCTATAGGTGTGAACTGCCAAACCTACCTCACCAGTTTTTTAGTTCATCATTTAAGGGTTTTTGACAGGGTCTCATGTAGCTCATTCAAGCATTTTTTCATTGTGGTCTCTTTTTACTGGTGTTGGGGATTGAACCCAGGGCCTTATGAATGGTAAGTATGTGCCTTTTACTGCTGAGTAAACTTTCCAAGCATATTTTGGCCTTGAACTCACTGCTAGATGAGGATGACCTTGAACTCTTGCTTCTGTCTCCCGAGACTACAAATGTGATCTTCCACAGCTGATTTGATGGTATTACTTTAAATAGTTGAGAGGAATTCAAAGAAGTACAGATTGATATTATTTCAAATAACTGAAATGAAATACTTTATTGAGTAGTTTAGTAGACTGTACAAAATATTGGGAGGGGGTTTGTAGAGAAGTCTGCTCAATTTTTGCTTGTGAGCCTAGCCTTTAAGGGATGAGCGGTAGCCCACTGTTCAACTTTTAAAATGTTAACTGGGTATATGTACAAATGCTTATATAAGGGTTCCTTTTTTTTTTTTTTTTTTTTTTTTTTTTTTTTTTTTTACCATGTGCTGCTAATACTTTTACTGTTATAAAAATATGTAAAAGGAAAACCCGTCTTACAGTGATTTTACTGAATTTGAGCCTCTTGGAAAAGTCATTGAGAACAATAACTTGTCTTCATTTTTTTTTTTTTTTTTTTTTGGTTTTTCGAGACAGGGTTTCTCTGTGTAGCTTTGCGCCTTTCCTGGAACTCACTTGGTAGCCCAGGCTGGCCTCGAACTCACAAAGATCTGCCTGGCTCTGCCTCCCGAGTGCTGGGATTAAAGGTGTGCGCCACCACCGCCGCACTTGTCTTCATTTTTAAGACCTGTATTATTTCAAATTAGATGTGGGCATGTGTGCATCTGGAGTTCTAAGTATTCATCAAACCTGAAACAGGAGTATCACTGGAGTCCAGGAATTTAAGACCAGCCTGGGCACCTAGAATCTTTCTATTACAAAACACTAAATCAAAGACACAAACTTCTCTCTCTCTCTCTCTCTCTCTCTCTCTCTCTCTCTCTCTCTCTCTCTCTCTCACACACACACACACACATACACACACACACACACACATTTCCAGACAGAATGTCCAGTGTAGTACAACTTTACTAGCTGGAAACGTATGTGGTAGAAACAAGTAAGTCGAAGCACTATAGACCATTTTGAGAACCTCTGGGACTATGGGACCACCGAGGAAGAGGTAGAGACAGACTAGGGAACAGGTGACATTTAGGATCCTCTGCAATCAGGAATGGTCAGTTCTCTTCCTCCTCACACTTGCTTATCTCCAGGGAGAGAAAGGGGAACACATGAAATGTAAATATTAATATAAGTACTAATTACTCTTCTATATTTTGGGGTGTTAAATTTATTGTAGTTCCTAAAAACCATTTCGTGATTATTCAAGTTTGTAATTATTTTAGGTGTAATGCCAGACACTGCATCAAATAGCTATCTTGTATAGAAAAAATATTTTAATGAAGAATACAGTCGGCCTGCTTTGAAGGTTCATTCACTGTGATTGCAGAAATTCAGTTAAGAAAAACCAGTATTAAAAATTTAAATATTAATACCTTGCATTTTAAAGGCCTCAACATTTGTTTTGTTTTGAGACAGGGTTTCTGTGTAGTTTTGGTGCTTGTCCTGGAACTCACTCTGTAGCCCAGGCTGGCCTCGAACTCACAGAGAGCCGCCTGCCTCTGCCTTCTGAGAGCTGGGACTAAAGGCGTGCGCCATCACCGCCCGGCAAAGGCCTCAGCATTTAGTTGTTACTTTTATAATAAACTTTTAAATGAATATACACATGCCCTGATATATCATTAAGGATTAAAACTAGATATTCAGTCGGGCCACATTGTTAGGCGTTTTAAAAGTGTTTGTAGCCGGGCGGTGGTGGCGCACGCCTTTAATCCCAGCACTTGGGAGGCAGAGGCAGGCAGATCTCTGTGAGTTCGAGGCCAGCCTGGGCTACCAAGTGAGCTCCAGGAAAGGCGCAAAGCTACACAGAGAAACCCTGTCTCGAAAAACCAAAAAAAAAAAAAAGTGTTTGTAGAAAAGAAAACATCCAAGTTTGTGGACCTTATCCATGTAACAACAAAACATTATAGCCAAGTTTCTCAGGAACCTAGGATTCAAAATTCTCATCGGGAGGTCACGCCAAATTGCTCTATCAAGCTATCAACGTGTGTCATACCGGGACCAGACCGGCAATGTATTAGTTGCTAGGAGAACACTATTTTGTATCAGAAATTGCAGCCTTGACGACGCCGTGTTTGGTGCCTATTTTGCACATGTTTTTCTACAGCGAGTCCTCTCCGGCGATCGCGGGGAGAGGCTTCCTTCTGCCCTCGTCCGTTTTCGCTCCAGTTCCCGGGGCTGCGCAGTGGCTCCGCTTAGAGGGCGACCCAGGGGACCCCCAGGACCTGCCGGGCGGGCGAGCGGGCGGACGGGCGCTCGGCCTTTCGGTTGCGAATGGGACGTGGGGGGAAGCTGCGCGCTCTGCACCCGAGCTCTGCGCAACAACAACAGAATCTTAAAAGCAAACAAACAAACAAACAAACAAACAAAAACGAGGCAGGTCGGCCTCCGAGGGAGAGCGCGGTGTCACCGCTTTAGCTCTCGGGACAGTCACACTCAGGCCAGGGCGGGCTCCGGAACCTTAGTTCATCCATGACTCCCCTAGGCCTTTAAAAGCACTCCGGCCTCGGTTCCGGGGGGAACGCGGAGCGGGCCGCGGGCGGAAGAGGGAGCCCCGCCGCGCGTCGAGGGGCTTCCTCCTCCTGCGGCGCCCGCTCGCGCGGCCCGCGGGGTTTGGCGTGGGCATCTCCCGGGCGACGGGCTCCGCACCAAGATGGCGGAGGAGAAGGACCGGGAAGGCACAGGTAGGGACGCGGAGGGGGCGGCCGCCACGACTGGGGGGCAGCGCGGCGACGCCTCCATCCCGAGCCCCTCGGCGGGCGGGCGGGCGGGCGGACGGTGGGTCGTGGCGCGGCGCCAGCCCGCGTCCCCGCCGCCGGCTCCGCCCCGCCGCCGGCTCCGCCCTCGGCCGCCCCGCCCGCCGCCTCCTCCTCCTCCCTCCTTTTCCCCGCCGAGCTCCGCGTGGGCCGCGGCTGTGGCCCCCGGGGGCAGGGGAGGATCGTAATGGCGTCCTTGTTCCCGGTCCCTCCAGGCCCTCCGGGGCGCCGGCCGCGGTCCAGGCTCCTCCGGGCTCCGGGCTCCGGGCTCCGGGAGGGCGGCCTGCCGGTGGACGCGAGCTGGCGCTGGAGCCGGGCGGGATCCACCTGCGGTCGGTCGCGCCGTAGCCCCGCCCGGCCCCAGGCGCTGGCCGCCTCCATCTTGCCTCCTCCTCCCGGCGGCGGCGGCGGAGCCTGGCCTCGAGGTCACGCTGGGCCGTGCTCGCCCGCCCGGCTCCCGCTAGAAATGCCCAGATAACCGCTTTCATCAGGGCGGCAAGAAAACCCAGCCCGGGACCCGTCGGGGCCGCCCAGATCGGCCCGGTTCCCCCGCGGGTGCCGGGGAACCGAGGCTGCAGTGACCCGCGAGAGGCCTCAGGGGACCCTCAAAACCGATGATCCGCGTTGAACCGCAAGTCCTTTGGAGCTGTTTCTAACCCAGCAGAAGGACTTAAAATCGGATCCCTGGTTAGCATCGAGTGACCCGACAGCAGTTACAAGATAATTGACAAATCCACCGCTAAACAAACAAACAAACAAATAAATAAATAAAGCAAGCCCTAAAATAGTAAAGGGCAAACACAAAAGTGAAAGCAATACTCCATCTTTGTTGGAGTTGTTGAGTTTTCACAACACACCCTGTCGACCCCTAGCCCCTCCTCTCTCAGTTTGGAACAAAGTAGTTCACTAATATTTACAGGCGATGTTTAACCCATCGTCATGGTGATCACAGAAAATCAGCAGGGAAACATAAGACTGTGCCAGAGATGTGTTGATTGATAACTGGAAATTGAGATTTATACATGGCAAAATTAATCTCAGAAGCCGGGATTGTAGTATAGATTTTACCTCTACTAAGGTATTGAGGTTTTGTGGTGCTGCTTTAGGAGTGAAAGGTACGTTCTAAGGAAAGTATCCACCTTTGTTTTTTTTTTAAGAAAAAAAGAATATGAAGTTGGTGAGTAGGAAGGTGGGGGAGGATCTGGGATGCTTGTGGGGAGGGGAAAGAATATGATCAAAATAATACCGTAAGAAAAAAAATGTTTCAGATAAAAAGCTCCACCAGAAAGCTTATTTTGGTTTAATTAGATTCTCATTACTCTTACACCCCCGAAAAGAAAGAAAAATAATAGGAAAAAACTATTAGGAGATAAATTTACAGGTTAGTTGTTTTTTTTTTTTTTTTCAAGACTTGTTTAGGGTAGCACTGCACTATACTGCTGGTTTTTACAATTAAAAAGAAAAATTCATTTATTTTGAGACAGGGCCTCACTTTGTAGGTCTGATTGGTCCTGGAATTCACAGAGATCCATGTGACTCTGCATCTGAGACAGTGTTGTGATTAAAGGAGTATGCCACCATGACAAGCAAGCATGACTTTTACAATTTTTATCCCTACACAGAGAGAGATTGAGAGAGAGAAAGAGGAAGGGAGGGAGGGAGGGAGGGAAGAGAGAATTCCTGGTTCTTAACAAAACATTTTTCTGTTTAAAAGAAGTTTAGAGGAAGAAACAATTCTGTCTGTAACTGTACAAGTAATGGCTGTTGAAAGCTGGATTTCATATTTCATATGTTCAAGTTGTTGTTTATTTAAAGCTTGTTTGATGGAAAGTGGTCTGGTGAGTGTGGAACCTGAGAAAGGTGAGAAGAAAGACCTAATCCACGATGGTCCAACTGAAGCAAGCTTTATTAACTACTGACCAGGAAGGTGAACAGTAGCCAGATCCATATCCAGGATTCCCAGAGAAATGGTGCTGAATTAGGTCAGTCAGGTGCTTATAAAGGCCAAACCCACAAGGCTACTGTACTTTCCACCTTTGTCCAATGGGGGCAAGCATACATCCTGGTATACTTCCTACCTACGTATCTCCAGCCTACGTCTGCTCAAGCACGTCCTGTGCAGTTGGGGCAACTAACCTTGTTTATCGAAGTGAAAACATGGGACTTGTTGTCTTGCAAGAACAACAGCCCCCAGCATTCCAGGAAGTTTTCTGTTTTGGGGCAAGTGGGGCTTTCGCCCTTACATGAAGTCAGAATGTTAGTGAATAGGAAGATGAGGCAGGCATAGGCTTTGCCCTCCCAAAAGGTGACATTGGTAAGGGGGGAAAGAAACCCACATGGAAAACAAGAAGCAAAGAGGGGCAATAGGAAGAGCCAGGGCCAACACAAGGCCCCGAGGCACACATGACACCCCCTAGCATCCTACTTCATCCGTGAGCCCTCACCCTTTACAGTTCTGTTCACAGTTTTGAACCTATCCCTGGATTAAAATGGATTAGGTCAGTGCCCTTAAGATCCAGTTGTCCCTGGAAAAGCTGACACATCCAGAGGTGTGCAGTATCTGCCCAGTCGAGTGGGTAATTAAGAATTGCCTTAAGTCATTAGTCTTTTTTTTTTTTTTTTTTGTACTGAAAGAATGAAATGTGATGTGGAAAAATTCTCTTTGAAGTTTTATCATTTTTTGAAGTTTCCTGATCGGTTTTATTTGAAAATCTCTTCCTTCTGGTTTGTTCTGTTTGTTTGAATGGGTAATTGATGCAGTTGTTAATTCGCTGGGCCCTTTAATCCCATTGCTCCTGTCTCCTGGAGAATTGTACACAGCACCAGCAGGATCTTCTGTCTGTAATTAGAACCACGTCCAGGAAACCAACTGCTTAGGTGTAGGAGTCTGACTTTTGGCAGACCTGTGAGCTTTGGAAGGAGTATCAGTTTTTCTAACACATTCCCTTTAAAATAAATTGTTTTTGTCTGTACTAAATTATTATTTTGGGGAGGGGGGGGGTTTCAAAACAGGGTTTCTCTGTGTAGCCCTGGCTGTCCTGGGACTCTGTAGACCAGGCTGGGCTCCAACTCAGAGATCCTCCTGCTTCTGCCTCCCAAGTGCTGGGATTAAAGGTGTGTGCCACCACCTCCTGGCTGTACTAAATTATTACTTGATATTTTGTACCCTTTGATAACATTACTCGGAAAAATGACTCTAATTTAATTATGGAGGAGGTTTTACGGTTTTTTTTTTTAATTGTTTGTATGGTACCACTCTGAAACCAAAACATTCATAAATCTAGGTGGAGATGCTGGAGAGGTGACTGCATGGGTAAGAGTTCTTGCTGAACAAGCGAGAGGCCCTGGGTTTGCACCCCAGGGCCCATGTGAACAGCAGGCCACTGCTGCATCTGCTTGTGCAACTGGGGGACAGAAACAGGCAGGGGGACCTGGGTTTGCACCCCAGGGCCCATGTGAACAGCAGGTCACTGCTGCATGTATGTGTACAACTGGGAGGCAGAGACGGGAGGATCCGGGGGCCTTACTACCTGCCAGCCTAGTTCCAGGTTCAATGAGAGACCCTGAGTTGTCTAAAGAGATTAAGGCAGGATGTGATACAGGACACCAGTGTCCTCTTCTGGTCTCCACACATGCACATACTTGCATAGATATAATACACACACACACACACACTGAAAAAGAAAAAGAAATTGAAATAGAGGAAATGGAGAAATTAAAAGTGAACTTATGTGTGCATATTTTTTCCTTAGGAACTGTTGATTATATGCTAAAGGCTGTGGGCTAGTACAGTTAACAAAGGTGAGACGTGGAGGGAGACCTGGATTTGTATGTTATCTTTCTCAAGCTATAACCATCTCATCTTAGTCTAGGTGTGAAACCTAAGGAGCCTCGGATTCCTCAAATATAAAGCAGAGAGAATTACACCTGTTTATGTGGTGATGAGGATGGTGAATCCTCCTCCTCCTCCTGTCTTCTTGTGGAGACTGGGTCTCTCTGTGTAGTCCCGCCTGTGCTAGAGCTCACTGTGTAGACCAAGCTAGCCTTGAGAACTTTACAGAACAGTGCCTGCCCCCCCCACCCCCCCCAGCGAGGGAATAAAGGTATGCACCATCACTCCTAGTGGATAGGGGTGTCGTCTTTGTGGTGATATTGTGTTCCCTAATATATTGTGAACACTAATAAACTTATCTGGGGTCAGATAACAGAACAGTTACTAGACAGACATAGAGGCCAGAAAATGGTGGCACTCACACCTTTATCCTTTACTTTATCACACCTTAATCCTAGCCTTTTGGAGGCAGAGATCCGGATCTCTGTGAGTTCAAAGCCACACTGGAAACAGTCTGGCATGGTGACTCACGCCTTTAATCCTAGGAAGAGATGGCAGAAAGCAGAAAGGTATATAAGGCATGAAAACCAGGAACTAGGGCTGGTTAAGCTTTTAGGCTTCTAGCAACAGTTCAGCTGAGATTCATTCTGGATAAGGATTCAGAGGCTTCCGGTCAGAGGAAACAGGATCAGCTAAGGAATTGGCAAGGTGAGGTGGCTGTGGCTTGTTCTGCTTCTCTGATCTTCCAGTGTTCACCCCAATACCTGGCTCCAGGTTTGTTTTTATTAATAAGACCTTCTAAGATTTGTGCTACTCTTCTTAGTCCTCAAGTCTCCAGCACCCACAATGCCTAGCATGGGAATGCTGAGAAAGTGGCTTGAAGTACCTTGCATTTTATAGGGCCTGGTGATTACTAGTATGTGCTTGACATGAAATCTGAGGGTAGGAAAAACAAACCTAAGTCCTGTTGTTGATCAAAGCAGTTGTTGATCATACATAAAGCATTTGTACATACTTCTGAGGCCATTCAATACCTGCTCTTCCTGTTTTAGGTCACTAAACAAAGAGAAAATTTACCCTTCAAATCTATTTAGAGACAGAACTAGGAGATTGCTGCTGGCATAGCTGATGGAGGGGATGGTGTGTCGGAGGATGATTATCATCTTTCATACAGCAGATGGCACATTTCTGTCTTCAGTTTTGTCAGTTGTCCATAATGCCTGTTACTTCGTTTCTCCCAGTAGAGGTGTCAGCCTGGAATCCCACATCTCATATAGTTGACTGACCTCTGGTTTCGTTTGAGCTGAGTAATACCTTTGGGTTTCTTTGTTATATTGTCAACATCGATTGGTTCAGACAGGGTTCCCATCACTAGAAATTTATGGCTTCCTTATATCTCTGTGGTTCTCACCTCTCCTTGGAGCCAGCTTTTTTTTAGACAGATCCGCCTACCTTTGCCTCCCGAGTGCTGGGACACCTGGCTGGAGCCAGTTTCTTACATGGCCGAGGAATGATAAGACATAAAGTGCAGCATGCAGACTTTCTTGGTTAGTCAGTCAGTCTGTCTGTCTCTCTTTCTCTTCAACAGGGTCTTACATAGCCTGGGCTGGCCTTGAATTCGATATATAGCCAGGGATGACCTTGACATTCTCATCCTCCTGCCTCTATCCTCCAAGGGCTGATATTTCAGGCACATTCCACTTCCCATAGTTTTCGTTTATGCAGTGCTGGGGAAGTCAACCAGGACTCCGTGGGCTCAAGGCAAGTACTCTCCCGAGTCACATCCTTAGCCCTCCAGGGTCTCTTGACACATGTTCCTCTTCATCTGTATCTTTAACTAATGTACTTGTTTCATTTATCATGCCTTACCTAAAACCCTTACTTGATTGTTTTAAAATAGTCAGAACTCTCTAGCAAAGCAAACTAGGCACTCTTTTTTCTTCCAGGGTTTGTTTGTTTTTTCCTCTTGGGTACATGTTTACGTATGCTTTGTTTTGGGGAGTGAATTATTTGTTAGGTTATTATTATTTTTTTAAAGACAGGGTTTCTCTGTGTAGCCCTGGCTGCCCTGGAACTCACTCTGTAAACCAGGCTGGCCTTGAACCCAAGAAACCCACCTGCCTCTGCCTCCCAAGTGCTGGGATTAAAGGCATGAGGCACCACTGCCTGGTTTATTTGTTAGTTTATAAGCAACATTCTAGCCTGGGCATGTATTTATTTTTTCATCCTACACTTGTAAATAATACTTGTTGGTAGCTCAGAACATGAACTCTGTGGTATAATTTATGAGCTGGGAACCCCGGTGTTCTGATTTTGCACGTGTCAAATGAGTGTCACAGAGCTGCTTCATGCAGTGAGCGACAGAACATGTAACAGGAACTTCCTGTGTAGTGAGCACTCTATAAATGTGCTTACTGTATGAGCACTGCTCGTGAGGAATAAAAGATGTGGGCCTTATCCACTTTGAGATTACTTACTGTTGAGAGAACCATTACAGAGTTATGTAATTATTTAATTACATATGGGATAAATTGTTCAAAAACGTCAGGCTGCAGCAGAGGAACACGGATGTAACGTCTTACTTCAGGGGCTTTCAGTGTGGCATTCCTTCTGCTGAAAAGCAGTTGGCTGAAATTCAAAAGCTTGAAGCAAAACAAAAAACCAAAACTCATAAAAGCCCAAAGCCAGAAAGGAAAATGGCTCCTTAGGGGAGCTAAGCAGGCGGGCGAGTGGGCCGCACTGGGAAGGTGAGGTGAGAGGCTGTCCAGTGAGGTGCACGGCACAGGCAGAGGCAGCTCTCCTTGAAACCAGGCCACGCCTGGGGCAGCGGCTGCCTCCATCCAGAGGAAGCCATTGGAGCGTTTAAAACGGGGACAGCGCAGTGCGGCTCCTGCCCAGATCAGTTACGTCGGTCTCCTGGTCCAGTTACTGCCGGGACCTCAGGCTCCTTCCCTCAGCTGTAGTCCCTGCCCTGTGTGGTGGCATGCCAGAGCTTGAACGGTGTGATGGTCACCTAGTGTCCATCGGTCATCCTCCTCAGATTTTCCCCATTCTCTCTGAGGAAATTTTATTATTTCACACAGTCTAATTTAAATGTGAGTTTGATGAGAAACACAAAGTATGGGATGAGTTTTAGGAATCTGAGGTTCAAATATTATTAGTAAATAACCCATCTGTATGTTTCATGCCAATTATCTTAACCCTTGAACTTCTTATTATATAAATTTTTGGAAAAGACCAAGGTCTTTCCTAAATACCTTTAAGTATGTTATGACTGGCAAGTTTTTATGTCAACTTGACATAGGCTAGCATCATTTGGGAAGAGGGAATATCAATTGAGAAAATGCTCCCAGCAGACTGGCCTGTGGTTCCTTTTCTTCATTGATGATTGATGTGGGAGGGCCCAGGTCATTGTGGGCGGAGCGCTCCTTGCCACGTGGTCCTGGATGCTGTAAGCAAGCGGACTGAGCAAGCCATGGGGACTAAGCCAGTAAGCAGTGGTCCTCCACGGCTTGTACTTCATCCATTTCCTGCCTCCACAGTCCTGCCCTGCTTGGCTTCTCTCGATGGACTGTGACCCCAGATCTGTAATCCAAATAAACCCTCCCCTCTCTGAGTTGCTTTTGGTCATGGTCTCTATCACAACAACAGAAACCAAACTAGGACAGGGGACAGCAGTGACAGAGAAGATTTTAGTCTGGGAAGTCTAGAGGTCTTGGGATTGCTGTTGAGTACTTGGAGGAGAGCTAGGGGTTAACACCTCTCTAGTGTGAGTCAGACTGACTAGGTCCAAGGACCTATCCTCAGGGCAGAAGTGGAGGCTGCTGGGTGTTTCTACAGAATCATTTACTCCCTGCTGAGTTTTAGCTTTGATCCCTAACGATTTATTGTAGCCAATCTTTTAAATTAGATGGCTGTATTGTAAGTGGATGATTGATACTCTGGACTGAACTCAGGGCCTCATGCATGCTAGGCTAGTGCCCCACCACTGAACTATATCCAGCCCTCAATAAACATTTCATAGAAAAGCACAATGTATAAAACTAGCTGATGATTGACTTATGATATTTTTGGCTGAGTGTTTGCTGATATATTCTCTTTGGATAAAGTTATTCATAAAATATGAATCACTAAGAACTTCCTCCTCCACACAGGCAAGAATTGGTTCCTTGGCTGTTTTTAAACAGTGCGTGTCTAGAATAGATGCTGGCATTACTTGAGTCAAGCAGGACAGTAACACACTTTCCAGTTAATTAACCTTGAGGGCATTTCTTTACCTTCTCTGTTGTATACTTTAAACAGTTCTCATGGCAAATGCTTCTCTTGGGACTTATTATCTTGTCTTCATTTCTGCAGGCTAGGGTTTTGAACACCTGGTTAGGTGTTTGAATATGTACACAGATACGTCAGTATCAGAAAATCCTCAGCTGCATTCTTATTTGAATCTTTCCTATACCTTTCGGTGATTGGACTTCTATTTGGTTATGGCTGCTCTCTGTGTAGACTGCCATTACTTTCTGTCTTGGAAATTAAACTTAACATATACCCCCTCTGGTTGGATTTTAACCTATTACCACACACACTTTCATCTTCTTAGCATTCCGATTTCCCTAGCCCCCCAGATTTCTATTCCCTAGTACTATTGAGGCCAAGTGTGTGGGTTTTCGATATCACACAGCCTTCTAGTTCTCTGTGGATACCAGTGGTTGTTTACAATATCCTCACTTCTGACACTACTGGACATAGTGTAGACTGTACCAGTTGAGCGATAGCTCCACAAAACTGTTACCATGAAAACATGCCGGTTGCAGCTAGTGGCTAACTTGGCTACAAGTTGGGTGGTCCTACCACCCCCTTCTCAGTTTGATAATTTGCTATAATCAGTCTCAGACCTGATGGGAGCACTGATTACTAGACTAGTACAAAAGGTGTTGTAAGGGACACAAAGAGGAGGCCTCTAAGGCTCTTACCCAGGACCTGGAGTCCCTGTAGAATTGTGGTGCACCATCTTCTTGATATGTGGATGTGCCTGTCAGTCTAGAAGCTTTCCAAAACCCTTTAGCATTTTATGGTGGCTCCATTGGTTCTCTTTTACGGTGGTTGATTATATCATTGCTCATTTGTGATTGGCTCTCTTCCCTAGCTCTTCATCTCTTGTTGGAGATCAGGGGATGGAGCTGAATTTTCTTTTTAGCAGTTTTTTTTTGGTTTGGGTGTTAGTCTTTCTGGTAATTACTTTGGTTACATTCACCAAGGACTTGTTTACTATTAGCAAATCTTATGTTAATTATTTTATGTACTTTATTTAATCTTGACTGCAGGTGTATGAGATGCTATTTTATTTTACAGGTGAAGAAGTAGCCTAGTTAAAGGACTCGGTTGATTAAATATATAGTTAGTACTGCGGGAGTACCTCAGTGGACAGCTTGCCTATCAAGGCATGGTGGTTCACATTTGTATTCCTAGTACTCGGGAAACCAAGGCAGAAGGATCTTAAGTTTGAGGCAAGCCTGGACTATACAGAGTTCTCAGAGAGTTCTAGGTCAGCCTGACCTACATAGCAAGACCTTGTTTCAAGGAGAGAGATGGCTCAGTGGTTAGGAGCACTGACTGATGTTCCAGAGGAACTGGGTTCAGTTCCTTGGCTTTCCAGTGTCTGACCACACCAGGATAAATTTAAAAAAAAAAAAGACCTTGTTTCAATGTCCAATTTGTGTGTGTGTGAATATTAGTTAATTGGGGAAGGGCTTGTTTGGCAGCATTTTACTATTTCCTGTTTATTCAGTTCTATTTTTATTGTTTGGGGAACAAGTTCTCCCTAAATAGGTTGGCCTGGACTGAAATTTAAGGCCTGGGTTGCCCTCAAACTCATGATCCTCCTGTCTCAACCCTCCCAAATGCTGACTACAGGCATGTGCCACTATGCCTGGGTTTGTTTGCTATTTCAAATTTTAATTATTGATACAGAATTTTTGGAAACTCATAAAGATCTTGACATTTATTCAATCAGTAAACAAATATCCATGATGAAACTATGCCTTTCCTCTTTCTTTCTTTTTTTTTCCAGACGGGGTTTCTCTGGTAGCCTTGGTTGTCCTGGAGCTCATTCTGTAGACCAGGCTGGCCTTGAGCTCCAGAGATCCACCTGCCTCTGCCTCCCAAGTGCTGGGATCAAAGGTGTGCTCCACCACTGCCCGGCTCTATGCCTTTTCTTGACATTCAATACCTTTCCAATTATTACCATATAGTTTCGCCTTTCAAGGAAGGTTTTCCTGTATTCTATAGTATAGAATGTAAAGAAAGCTGTTAAACCGACTTTTTGCAATGATTGAAGAATCATTGAAGAAATCAGTTGGTTTATAGAAGACCTTTAACATTTCATGACTGGGTTTTTACACCACACTAAAAAAAAAAAAAAAAAAAAAAAAAAAAAAAAATCCCCCTGGAAATAGCTGCCAGTGAGCTGAAAACTGCAAGATGCTCTCCTCTAAAGTAGAAGACACAGTTGACAGACATCTTTTTATAGACATGTCTGTGGCTGTGCACTGTTTTTAGGCTTGATAAATTTTTTCAGAAATGAAAATTTGTCTTTCAAAATTATAAAAGCTGTTTACAGTAAAATAGTCCACTATGACAAGATGGAAACCAGCCCTGTTTATCTTAAGGCTCATTTGGACCATGTTTCTCTTCAGGTGGGAACAACAGCAACAGTAGAACACAGTGTGGTTTTTAGTGAGGACACACTTTTTAATACTACCTACAAAATCATTTTTAAACTTCAAATTAGATAAAAAGTTAAAAACATGAAGGAGGCAGAAAGGTATGTAAGGCATGAGGACCAGGAACTAGAGCCTGGTTAAGCTTTTAGGCTTTTAGCAGCAGTTCAGCTGAGATCCATTTGGATGAGGACACAGAGGCTTCCAGTCTGAGGAAACAGCATCAGCTGAGGAATTGGCGAGGTGAGGTGGCTATAGCTTGCTCTGTTTCTCTGATCTTTCAGCATTCACCCCAATACCTGGCTCTGGGTTTGTTTTTATTATTAAGACCTTCTAACAGTTCGTGGTACACATGAAAAATTCAGATGAAAATGGTAATGGAAAGGAAAGCTAATCAAATTTAGTAAAACTTTAAGCAATAAATATTTCAGAAGCAAATAAATTAGACACAGCCCTTGTATTAGTTACCTATTAATGTGCAACTGGTTACGCCACATCAACAGGCAGTCTACAACCATTTTCCTCACACAGCTTCTAGACATGCTTTTGCTGAGTCTTTCTGGCTGAGGCTCTGACAGAACTCTGGAGCTCTCTTGTATGGCTGTTGGCAGGAGGCCTTAGGCCTCCCCTCTTTGTTTTTTTTTCTTTGAAGGAGATAGACACATGATGAAAGCGGAGATGCCAGGCTTTGGTTGTCCTTCCAGTTACCTGGTGAGCCCAAATGAGGTGTTAGCACTGCATAAACACAGCTTCCCAGTACCTGTTTCATGGCCTATAGTCCATTGAGCATCTGCTCAGACGTCAAGATATCATATCCAGATCAAGTCAGGAGTGAGGGTTCTTGCAGTGGTTACTTACAGCCCCTTGAGAACAGCTCTTCTTAAGTCTGCAGTCCTATAATCTTAAGACACCAGCTATTTATTCCTTACCACCCGGTATTTGATGGCAAAGATGAACACCCCTAGAGACATTGCACCAACTAAAGGGGGAAGGGAAGAGACACCCACCAGCCCATAGTTGTAAAAGGGGGCTGGGCAAACGTTGGGAATTTTGAAAGCCTAGGCTTAAAGGGAAAGAACAAGCTGCTTAACTTCCATTTTATTTTCGCTATCTCTGGTCAACTGTCTTTTCTTATATTCCACTCTTTACATAGCTAGCCTTTTATCACTCTGTTTTCTCATCCACCCTGAACACTTTTCATGGGAGCTTTGGAGCCTCAGATTTTTTTCTAACCCCAATAAGCGTCTTTACAAACACTTGTTTTACTTATTTTATGCACATTGGCATGTCACCTGCATGTATGTCTGTGTGAGGGTGTAGGATCCCCTGGAACTGTTACAGACAGTTGTGAGCTGCCAGATGTGTGCTGGGAATTGAACCCGGTTCCTCTGGAAGAGCATCCAGTGCTCTTAACCATTGAGCTATCTCTCCAGCCCCACATTTTTTTTTTGTTTTGTTTTTACTCTAGCATTCTCTTCTGGGCTAACACTGTTGGGTATCTTGAAGAAAGGTATTCATCCTCCTCTGTCTCCTTTAATTCAAGACCATAAGTTAGTTATTTAATTTCCAATTAAAACATTTTAGATGTTTTTGAGCCAGGCTTTTTATTTTATTTTATTTATTTATTTATTTTTGGTTTTTCGAGACAGGGTTTCTCAGTGTAGCTTTGGAGCCTGTCCTGGAACTTGCTCTGTAGTCCAGGCTGGCCTCGAACTCACAGAGAGCCTCCTGGCTCTGCCTCCTGAGTGCTGGGATTAAAGGCCTGCACCACCACCGCCCGGTTTGAGCCAGGCTTTTACTGGGTAGTACAGGCTAATGTGGAACTTGTAATCCTCCTGCCTCAGCCTCCCCAGTTCAGTTCTTGGATTACATTTATGTACTACCATGGTACAATTCATTTCAAAATTATTGCTCTTCATTCTCATAGAAATTTTTCTTTTGTACCTTCATTTAAAATTTTTAATTTTCAGCTAGTTTACAAAATCGTGGGTTTCCTATGACCTTTTATATGTATATCATTGACTCTTGCTCATATTGCTCTTCTCTACTCTCGGCCATTTGCCTTACCCAAATCGTCCTTCTGTTTTCCTATGGCGTGTTTGTATATGTAAATGCATGTTCAAATCTAGATTCTGCATATGATAGAAAACATGGATAATTACCCCACCCCCACCATTTTCTGTCACTCTGCGCTGTCACTTTCTTCAGTGTCTCCCTAGGTTGGTTACTCCTGTTGATAAGAGATGTTGTCATTTCTTTGTTAATTTTCCTGTTCACACTAAGTCCCACCATCCTTTTGGGTGACATCAGTAGTCATTTCAGTGACCATGTAAACTTTGCCCAGCACACTCATCTCATAGACGCTTAACTCTGGTTATTTTCACTTCCACTCTCCTCCTTTTCAGCAATTTTTTTTTTTTTTTTTTTTTTTGAGATAGGGTCTCTCTAGGTGGACCAGGCTGTCTTAGAACTCTCTGTAGATCAGGCTGGCCTTGAACTCACAGATATCCTCTTGCCTCTGCCTAGTGAGAACTGAGATTAAAGGCATGCACCACCATGCCTAACTTCCTTTTCAGCATTTTGTAGAAACTTTTTTTGGTTTTTGTATTCGGTTTCCTGGGAGGTAGTGGAGGTAAAACAAGAGCAAACCAGTGTGCTGAGTTTATGTTCATCCTTGTGATGGGTTGAAAGAAAACGGCCCCCATAGGGAGTGGCACTATTAGGAGGTGTGGCTTTGTTGGAGTAAGTGTGGCCTTGTTGGAGGAAGCGTGTCACTATGGGGATGGGCTTTGAGGTCGCCTTTGCTCAAGCTATGCCCAGTAACACAGTTCACTTCCTGTTGCTTGTGGATCAAGATGTAGAACTCTCAGCTCCTCCTCCAGCACCATGTCTGCCTGCATCCAACCTTGTCTCACTGTGATGATAGTGGACTTCACCTTCTAGAATGTAAACTGTAAGAGTTGCCGTGGTCATGGTGTCGCTTTGCAGCAATAGAAACCCCAAGTCAAGCCTTTTCAGCATTGTTCCTTTGTGTTAAACTCGGTGAGCCACTTTGAAATCTTGACTCCCTCATTGTACTGACTAACTCAGTCTCCCAGATTTCCAGTGGTGCTCTGCTCCCCTACCTACACACTTAAGCGTGTGTGGGCTCTATCAAGAGTTCGAGCTTCCTTGAGCCCACAGTTGATCAGTCAAACAAGACTGATTGTGGTTAACGTGGAAGAAAGGAGTTTCTGAAAAGGTAGCAAGGAGCTCACAAAGCCAACAGAAAGCCCTAGAACCAGATTGGCTGAGAACAGAGGAGGCCCAACCTGTACCTCAGCTGATGGCACTGCCAGGACAGGCTCTGCTGCTTCATCACATCATTCCCACGGATAATCTTGTCTCTATATCGCAATAGTATCTTTTTTTTTTTTTTTTTGGAAGGCAAGATTTCACTCTAGCCCTGGCTGGCCTGGAACTCATTATGTAGACAAGATTGGTCCTAAACTCAGAGATCCTCCTGCTTCTGCTTTCCAAGTTCTGGGATAAAAGATCTAGGCCACCACACCCGGCTAAAATTATTATTATTATTATTATTATTTTTTTGTCTGAGACAGGGTTTCTCTATGTAGCTTTGCGCCTTTCCTGGAACTCACTCTGTAGACCAGGCTGGCCTCGAACTCACAGAGATCCGCCTGCCTCTGCCTCCCGAGTGCTGGGATTAAAGGCGTGCCCCAACCCTCCCCCTAAAATTATCTTCTTAAGATTCAGAATCCTGAACAAAAACACCTGGCCCCCCAGCCTAGATCACATGCCTACTCTGTTGCCACCAGAAATCTGGGAGAAGGCATGTCTACCTTTTTTGTCCTATATGGTGAGAGGGTGTTACCATCTTCTGTCAGAGTTTTACACAATAGGGACTCCTTCCAAACAGAAGGAGTATTCAGATCCTGGATGTCCAAAAAGAATGAAGAAGAAAAGAAAAAGGAGGAGAAGGAGGAAAAACAAGAGGAAGGAGAGCGGAGAGAGGTGTAGAGCGGGGAGAGGTGTAGAGCGGGGAGAGGTGTAGAGCGGGGAGAGGTGTAGAGCGGAGAGAGGTGTAGAGCGGAGAGAGGTGTCCACGGCCCTGGAAGGCATCCATTCTAGCCCTCTTTTGGTTTGGGAATGGGAGAAAAATCTGCCTTTGAGCCTTCTGCTCCAACTTCAGCTTTCTAAGTCTCCATGGATGGTGTTGCTTTATGGTAGCTATTAGGCCTGAAAACTCCATTGTTGCCTTAAAACCTACCTTATGAATGCTTTTCTTTCCTGCATTCCTTAAGGTAGGAAGGCCATTTATTTTTGTTTTTGTTGTCACAAGGATGGAGCCCAGAATCTTGAATGTGCTAGGCCAGTGCTGTAGCACAGAGCCAGCCATACCTCTACCCATGTCCTCCTATGGCCATCTTGGTAGAAGATCTGTTCCTTCTGTTGTTCAAAGCTAACTTCCCCATTCAGATTTGGGAATTCATCCACCTTGTCTTTTCCAGGACCTTCCTTCATTCAATAAGCATTCTTCCTTAGATGACTTATTAATTCTCCCTCTTATGTTGGATACTACAAAATACAGGAGATATAAAGATGAACTTTTATTTGAGGGGCCTAGTGTATAAGGGAGGTAAAATGCAAATAATTGGTTGCAGTGTAAGGATTTGATCACATTCAGTTCTTTGTGTAATTTGTTTAGTGTCTTTTTTCCCATTAGAATGGCAACACAAGTCTGTCTGCTCTGTTCGTGTTTAGTGCCCAGCAAGTACTCACTTGAATTAATGAATTCCAGAGGACGGTGGTTAGCACAGCCTGGAGACTGAGGGAAGGGAGAAGGGGAGTGTGGTGAAGTGGAGGTTTGCTGGGAGAGAGTGCACTCAGTGCATTAGGAGCCCCCAGGTGGGGAGAATGAGAGAGATCAATGCAGACTTCTGTGAGTGAGGAGTAGTTTGCATTTTAGGAAAAAACTTTTAGGATGAGATCAAATGTTAGTGGTAGAGCATTCACCTAGCATGCACAAGGCCCTGACTCTGACTCCCAACGTGGGGGAGAAGGCAAAATGTCTGCAGTCCTTAGGGAAAATAACTTGCCCAAGTCCCCTTAGCCAGTGTTAGCTCACTGATTGACTGTGGGGTCCTACTGGTCGCTGTCTAGAGTTCTTTGTAAATGCGATGTTATACTAATGGAGTGGTTGCCAAACTTGGCCACTCAGCAGATTCTTCTGAGGAAGGCCGTGGAAAGAGATTCCTGGACCTCCCTCACACCACCGAACCAGACTTCTGTTCCAGGAGCAGAGCTGCTAGATATCTGAAATTAGCTCCTGGGTTGCTCACATGACTGGCCAAGTAGTGGTTCCCCTGTCCTTGAGAATCTTCGGAGATGGTGGCATGGCAAAGTGCGCATGCTCACTAGGCAGAGCACGTCTCTAGCCTGTAGCCATTGGGAGTTTCTGAAGGCTGGAGAGTGGTGTAATCAGACGGACATTTTATGCACAGCTCCTTAGCAGCAAACAATGGAGGCGAAAGGATGGGATTGTACATGTTCAATTGCTGTATTAACTGATTTCTTCTTGCCTCAAACATTCTTAAATCATCTGGCTTTTCTTCTCTTGTTAACTTTTGACTGTGTGAGTTCTTTTTCTAGCTAATCTGTAGAGAAACACTTGCACTCAAATTCCAGGTTTCAGTCATCTCAAGAAATACTACTCTTCATTTTCATCCTTGCTGCCTTACCCTTACAATTCAGAATTCTGGTCCATTGTTGTTAGAATTCCCTGCCATCCCCCAGCTACATGACTGCACATGTGTTTCCAGTAGCCAGGCAAGATGCTTAGTAATCCTAGGGCCTTACGTCCTACATGTGATCCGTGTGCTGCATGATCACGTAATCTGTGCACATGCGTGGTGTAGCTACATAAACCCATATTCACATGTGTGTGGGGGACCTATAAAAGTGGGTTCCATCTATCCCTTTTCTCTCTTCCTGCATGGTCATTCCATAGGCCTATGCACATCCCTTCTTTCCCTTCCCTTAATAAACTCTTACCAGGTCGTGGTGTCGCAGGCCTTTAATCCCAGCACTTGGGAGGTGGAGCCAGGCAGATCTCTGTGAGTTCGAGGCCAGCCTGGTCTACAGAGCGAGATCCAGGGCAGGCACCAAAACTACACAGAGAAACCCTGTCTCGAAAACCAAAAAAAAAAAAACCAAACAAAACAAAACAAAAAAAATTCTTCCAGTATTTTGTTGTGCCTCATGGTTTCTCTTGTATGTACAGTACGCACAGTAAATAGCACCGCTTAATAAGTAACAGTTATCTTATGTCTTCGTTAAGGCTAGCTTTCACACAATGAATATTTTTTTAGAAGTTATTTGCAAGCAGAGTCCTTTCTCAGATTTTGATTTAAGATGAAGATACCTGGGATCTTTGAGTTTTTCATTGCCTAATCATTGATACTGTCAACTTTATGGAGCTCCAAGTAGCCCTCATGTATGTGCTTTGTGCTGGGGCCGGGAACCAGCAGTGAGGTGAGCTGGTGAGGCTTCCAGTTGAACTGACTTTGCAGCTAATGGGAGCAGGGAGTGGGAGGCAGGCAGGCAGTTCCAGTGTGACCTGGGGACACCGGGCACAGTAGGGATGCGTTGATCACCTCTTCCCTCCCTGCCTCCAGCTTTGCCCCTTCCAGTTTAGTTACTTCGTAGAAGCAGGGCTTATCTTGAGCAGTTAGGTGCTCAATAAATATTGTTTGGTTTTTTTTTTTTTGCTTTTGTTTGTTTGTTTGCTTGTTTTTCCCGAGATAGGGTTTCTTTTTGTGTAGCCTTAGCTGTCCTGGAACTCGCTCTGTAGACCAAGCTGGCTTGGAACTCACAGAGATCCACCTGCCTCTGCCTCCCAAGTGCTGGGACTAATGGTGTGTGCCATCACTGCCCAGCATAAATATTGTTTTTATTTTTTATGTGTATTGGTTTTGTCTGTGAGAGTGTTGGATCGCCTGGAACTGGAGTTACAACAGTTGTGAGCTGCCATGTGGATGCTGGGAATTGAACATGGGTCCTTTGGAAGAGCAACCAGTGCTCTTAACCACTGAGCCATCTCTCCAGCCCCAGCTCAAAAAAATTTTTTTTTAAAATTATATCTATATTGATCTGGAGAGATGGCTCAGTGGTTAAAAGTGCATACTGCTCTTGCAGAGGACAGGAGTTTAATTCCCAGCACCCAAGTTGGGCAGCTCACAACTGTTTACAACTCCAACTCCAGGGAATTATAACTCCCCTGGCTCCCACAGACACACATACATACATAAATAAAAATAATAAAACAAACATTTAAATATGCATGCCAGGCCTGTTGGCACACATCTTTAATCCTAGCCTTTGGGAGGCAGAGGCAGGCAGGTCTCTGTGAGTTCAAGTCGAGCTTGGTCTACCTAGTGAAATCCAGGCCAGCCAGAGCTACATAGTAAGACTCTGTCTCAAAAAGCAAGTAAGCAAACAAACACCCCCCCCAAAACAATATGTATATTCACATTAAAATTGATGATGATGAGTGTGTGTGTGTGTGTGTGTGTGTGTGTGTGTGATGTTATACATGTTCAGGTGTCCTTAGGGACAGAAGAAGGTGTCAGATCCCTTGGAGCTGGAGTGACAGGCAGTTGTGCACTCTTGTTGTGGGCTGGGAACTGAACTTGGGTCCCATGCACTTGACTGCTGAACCGTCTCTCCAGCCCTCAGTGCATCTTTGTATTTAGTGCCGTGTATGGGATCCACAGGTACTCACAAACTCTGCAGCCGTCTTGTTGCTCTTAGATAAACTCAGCCTCCTTTACTGTGGCTCACTAAAATCTCAAGCCTGCCCGAATGTTGCTGGATTCTCTCTTCCAGCTCCATCTCATTATAGGGACATTAAGGGGCAAAACACCGAAGTATTCCTCATGCTTTTGGTTCTTTTCTGAGGCTGTGTTGTATTATCATACCTTTTAATTCTTCTCTTGCTTTTTCATTCCTTTTCTCTCTCCCTTTCTTTTTCCTTTCTTGGTAGTGTTGGTGAATAAATCCAAAGCTGTGCTATACTAGACAAGCACTACCACTGAGCTACCTCCCTAGCCTGTCATCCTTTTAAAACATATTTGGAATTGTTTTGGGAAGAGAAAAAGATGCTTAAGTTAATACAAAGGATGATCTTCCTAACATGTACATGTAAGAGTTATTTATAGTAAATACCCAGAAGAATGCATAGGGAATGGGGAGAAGCAGGAACTGAACAGTGTTCCTGTCTGCTAACACTGAAAAGTACTGAGATTCTTATTTTATCAAAATAGACAAGCCTTCTGGCAATAAACAGTATGTTCAGATGTATAAAACAGCCTGAAATGGACTACGTGCTGCTGCAGTGGTGTGTTAGCTGGCGGTTCTGGTATTTCTTTAGCATCTGACCATCAGTGTTCACATGTGCGCTCTCTCTCTCTCTCTCTCTCTCTCTCTCTCTCTCTCTGTTTTTATTTTGGAAATGGATACTCTACACAAAGTAACATTTACTAGAACATTTGCTGAACATACCATTTGTCCAAAAATAAATAAGTAATTGTTAATATTGTCCTTCAAGCTCAGCAAAACTGCATAGAGTTTATTAAAAACTTAAGCACTATGGTTTTAACTTTATTTAATTTTATTTAATTAATGTCCCTGGCTTAATTAAACTAGATATAATTGTGATTAAATAGATGTATTTCCATTATCAACCAATCATGTTCTCATATATGGTAAAGTTACACTTTAAACATTTTCTGTAGCAAGAAGTTGGTTATTTCTAGAGCAAACTTATGAATTATGGCATTGTTTATTGACATGACTAATGAATCAAGTTAAAATAAGACTTTGTGGGCTGGGGAGATAGCTGTCAGTAACATGCTTGAAGGGACCAGAGTGTGATTCCCAGGATCCACATTTTAAAAAAGCCAGGCATCTCAGCACAGACTCAGCTTTAATCTTAGCACTGTGGGGGAGGCGAAGAGAGGCGGGTCCCTGGGGCTCACTGACCAGCCAGCCTGGCCTGCTTCTTGAGTCCCAGGACAGTCAGAGACTGTTCCAGAAAAAAAAGAGTGTGTCTGAGGAATGACAGCTGAGGTTGCCCTCTGGACTCCGTGTGTGTGTGTGTGTGTGTGTGTGTGTGTGTGTGTGTGTGTGTGTGTGTGTGTGTATACACAGGGAGAGAGAGAGAGAAGCAATAACACAAAGACTGCCTTGTAAAGGGGACTTAAACATAGCTCTGTTTTTTTGTTTTTGTTTTTAAACATGTTTTACTTAGTGGTAGTTATAGTCAAAGCTCCTTCCCTCTCTTTCTGTGGTCCAAACTGGCTTCAAAATCAGTGATCCACTTGCCTTAGCCTCCTGAGTGCTGGGATTACAGAAGAGAATATCACCATGCCTGGCCTGGGCAGTACCAATTTACTGTGCTGCATTTACACAAATATGAAGAGAGAAGTACTTAAAATGTTTATTTTTGTGTGTCTGTATGTATGAGTATATGTAGTGTATGTGCACAAAGGTTTGAGGGTGTTCACACCTGTGTACAGGCATGTGGAGGCCTAAGGAGGATATGGGTGTCCTGTTTTATCACCTTCTGCCTTACTCTCTTAGGGTTTTTCACTGAACTTGGAGCTAGTCTGGCAACCAGCAAACCCCAGTGATCCTCCTATCTCAGTCCCTTACAGTGCTGGGATTACAGCTCTGAGCATAGCCATCCTTGACTTTTGATGTAGGTGTTGAGATTTGAACTTAGGTGTTCACACTTTTTGTTTTTGTTTTTCCAGATAGGGTTTCTCTGTGTAGTTTTGGTGCCTGTTCTGGTTCTCAGTCTGTAGACCAGGCTGCCCTCGAACTCACACTGGCTCTGCCTCCCAAATGCTGGGATTACAGGCGTGTGCCACCACCGCCCGGTTTTCAAGCTTTTTAAAACAAGTGTTTTTACCCACTGAGACACCCTGTTAGCCTGAAAGGACTGTTTCATCTGTGTGTGTGTGTGTGTGTGTGTGTGTGTGTGTGTGTGTGTTCCTCCTTCTCTGGTAGGTACTAGGGACCAAATCCAGGGTCTGGTACACATGAGACAAGCATTTAACCAATGATTTGCATCGTTAGCCAAAGAGAAACATGATGATTACCCATTTTTACAATTGGTGATAACACATTGAGTTATATTCTTTTATAAGGCTAAGTCGTTACAATTTTTGTTTTGTTTTTTTGAGACAGGGTTTCTTTGTGTTGCTCTGGCTGACCTGGAACTACCTTGGCCTCAAACTTACAGAGATCCTCCTGCCTCTATCTCCCAAGTGCTGGGATTAAAGCATGCACCACCACTGCCCAGCTTACAATTCTTACTCCTAAATCTTTCCCAGAACATCACTAGCTAGGTATACAGAAAAAAAAAAAAAAAAAAAAAAAAAAGCCGGCAAATTATGAAACAAAAAGAATGTCAACAAGAGGGCACTGGCCCAGAACGTCAGTAATAAGTTTGGGCACTGGAGAAGCACTATGCTCTCGGTTGCCTATGAGGCTCAGCCACTCAGGCTGAGGCAAGAGGTCATCACTGAGCTGGGAGCTAGTTGATGGCAGCCTGCAGCATATAGTGAGAAAAGAAAACAAAAAGTGAAAGACACCCTGACCTCGGGCTGTCTCCTTGGTGTCCCCAGGCTGCTTGCTTTGGGCTTCTGTGCTGTGGAAGTGGAAGCTCGCCTACAGCTGTGTGCCAGCTCAATACACGGCAGAGAGTTCTGGCCATGCTAGTCTCGGGAGTGCACGATACCTTCCACCGGAAAGTCTGATTTCAGTCCCAGGTTTCTCATAAGGGCCCGACTGCTGGACACTGCTAAGAAATTCCTAGTTCTCAGAATTTTTGTTTTCAATCATGAAGAGATGTTGAATATTGTTAGGTAGTTTTTGATGCATTTGAGATGATCATGTGTCTTATTATTTTTTCAAATAATTTTAGGAGCTGGTGAGATTGGCTCTGCAATTAGGAACCCTGGCTGCTCTTACCGAGTCCTGTGTTCAATTCCCAGCACCCACATGGCAGCTTACAACCGTCTGTAACTCCAGTTCCAGGGGATCCAACATACTTACACAGATATACATGCAAGCAAAACACCAATGCACATAAAATAATTAATTCATTAAAAATAATTTTTAAGAGATTTATTTATTTCCTTAATGTGAATGGAATTTTACCTGCATGTATGTTGGTGTACCTACCATGTGTGTCCTGATGTCTGCAGAGGCCAGACAGGGAGATAGATTCCCTGGAATTGGAGTTTCAAATGGTTGTGAGCACTGTGACGGTGCTTGGAACCAAACCTAGTTCTTCTTCAAGAGCAACAAGTGCTCTTAATTACTGAGCCATTGTTCCAGTCCCTTGTTAGTGGTTTTGAAGGATTTTGTGACTCTAAGAAATACTGGTCTGTAGCATTCCTTTTTCTGATTTCTTTCTGTTTCTTTGATCATGTTTAGGCTAGATGTGGTGGTGTGGCTTGTATGCTCATGTGCTTGGAGGATGAGATGGGAGCATCAGTTGAGTCTAGGTGTTTGTGACCAACCTGGACCATATAGGGTATTCACACTTAAGAAAAGAGAAAGAATTAAAAAGAAAAATGCTGAAGTTTATTTAACACTCAGTGAAAGAGGGGAGGAGTTGCCTTCCGTTCCGATTTTGGAAGAGTTTGTGAAGGTTTGGCATTGATTTCTTCTTGACTCCATTCACTTTGGATATTGCATCATATATGCGTGCATTTTCCCCCTGAAATAGGTCTTGCCATGTTGCCTAGGCTAGCTTCTAACACGTGGGCCCGAGCAATTCTTCTGTCTCCACTTCCTTTATAGACTAGCTGGGATACGTCCATGCACCATTATGTGTGGATATGTTTGTATTTTAAACTAGAGGTTTTGGATATACGACAAAAGCATATTCATATGGTAAGTATACAGTGGGGACGTGGCTGCAGTGTGGTATGTGGCTTCCCTCTGTGTTAGAAAGATCATTTCTTTCAGTCTACTACTTAATTATGGAGTAGATAAGAACCCATTCTTAGGCTGTTGAATTATATGCTCACTGACTTATTTTTAAGTGATTTATTTTTGTTTTTGTGTATATGTCTTCTCAAGCATGTGCCATACTTGTGTGGGTGCTTTTGGAAGCCAGCTGGAGTTACAGGAAGTTGTGAGCTTCCTGACATGGGTACTGAGAACTGAACTCAGGTCCTCTGGTAGAACAGCAAGCATTCTGAACTCCTTGGCTATCTCTCCAGCCCCTACTTACTTATTTTTAATTAATTAACACACACACACACACACACACACACACACACACACACACACGTGCCAGAGGAGCTGAAGTTATAGGTGGTTGTGAGCCATCTGACATGAGTGCTAGAAATTGAACTCAGGTCTGCCGGAAGAGCAGTATGTGACCTTAACCACTGAGCCATCTCTCCAGCCCACTTGTTAGGCTGTTCTATAGAAGATTTTTTTACCCATAGTTAATATTCTTAGCTTCATGGAAATTGCTAACATAAGATAGAAGGGCATGAAATAATGGCAGCATGTTTAGGCTAGTAATTAGAGCATTTAGTGCTATCCTATGCTAATGCTTTTTGCATTTATTTATTTTGGGGGGAGTGGGGCACAGAGAGGTTAGAGGACAGCTTGCTGGAGTTCGTTCTTTCATGAGGGTTCAGGGAACAGGTTGTCAAGCTTGACCACAAGTACCTTTACCTGATGAACAAACACTCTGGCACTATACTAATGCTTTTGAAAATGAATTCTACCATTAAATTAGTCATGCATACAGATTTTCTGATCAATCCTTAAATAACCATGGAGAAAGGAACTTATCCTAGAGTTGGGAAGCTTTGGGCTAGTACTAATATGTTAAAGTAAACATTTCACTTTAGGATTTTAAGCAAACAATTTTATATTGGAAACACTTAGAGGGAAAATAAATGTCTGGAAATTTACCTTTGGGCTGTTATAATTTTGCCAAAGAAAATGTTTTTTTCCGAGGCTACATGAATTTAATGCTTGCCAGTATGTATATTGCCACAATAAAATGGATTGCTTTCATTAAAATGTGAATGTATTGCTGGGATTTTTCTAGAAGAAAATTTGCATTAAGTACTTGGTGTTTTTATTTTTAATCATTCAATTTTTTGTCTGTAAAAACATACTCTATTTATTAGAATAATAGAAATGCTTTTCTATATATTTGTATTCTCGGTGAATCAAAGAATTGTAAGGTATCTTCTGTCTGTCTCTCTCTCTCTCTCTCTCTCTCTCTCTCTCTCTCTCTCTCTCTCTCTCTCTCTCTTTTTGGTTTTTCGAGACAGGGTTTCTCAGTGTAGTTTTGGTGCCTGTTCTGGATCTCGCTTTGTAGACCAGGGTTGGCATCGAACTCACAGAGATCTGCCTGCCTCTGCCTCCCGAGCGCTGGGATTAAAAGCGTGCGCCACCACTGCCGGGTCATCTTCCTCTCTTTTAAATGACAGTTTAACTAAGGTATAGTGTATCTGTCATTCAGTTCACCTCTTGAAGTGCTTAATTCAGGGTTTTTTGTTTTTTCTTTTGTATATTTTCAAGTATATACAGCTGTAGGACTTTTGGAAAACCACAAAGGTTAATTCTTTATAAATTTTATTTAAATTAGGCCCTTTTCAAGCTGCCTCACCTATTTCTAAGTGTACAGTTCAGTGATTTTAAATGCATTCATAATACTGTGCGTCATTCCCACTATCCATTCCAGAACTGTTTCCTCATCCCACACTGAATCCCCATTTCTTCCTCTTCCAGCTCATGGCAATCATTGCTATGGCCTCTGTCTTTGGGAGTCTGATAGACCTCATATAAGACAAGTCATACAGTATCTGTCCTTTTGTGTCTAACTTACATCATCACTAAGTGTAATGGTCTTCAAGGTTCAAAGTCCCCTTCTTTTTAAGACTGAGTAATACTTCATTGTGTGTGTATACCACAGTTTGCTATCCATTTGCTTATGAGTACTTAGATTGTGTCTGCCTTTTGACTGCTGGAAATTCTAATCCCTAATTTTGAGTCAGAATTGTTGGAGCAATAGAAGTGAAATATTTAAATTTTTGAGGAGTTGCCATATTTTTTTTTAATATCATCTGTACCATTTTATCTTCCCAGAAGCAATTCACAAGGGTTTCTTAATTTTCTACATTCACATAGTCTACATTATTTGTCTGTGCTTCTATAACAAAATATTGGCTATATTATAGAGAACTGGAGTTTATTTCCTGAAAGTTCTAGGAACTGGGAAGTTTAAGATCAAATCAGCAAGAGCCTTCTTGCTGTGCAGTCCATGATAGACAACAGGAGGGAAGGAGGAGGGAAGAGAGAAGAGAGAAAGAGGAGAGAAGAGAAGTTAAGAGAAGGAGGTGGTCTTCGGGTCACTGCTTCTGCGATTAAAGACCGTGATCAAAAGCAGCTTGGGGAGGAAAGGATTTATTTCACCTTACATATCCCAGTTACAGTCCATTACAAAGGGAAATCAGGGCAGGAACTCAAACAGGGCAGGAACCTGGAGGCAGGAGATGATGCAGACGCCATGGAAGGGTGCTGCTTACTGGCTTGCTCAACATGGCTTGCTCAGCCAGCTTTCTTATAGAATTCAGGACCACCAGCCCAGGGATGGCCCCACCTACAATAGTCTGAACCCCCTTTCTTCAATTATCAATCAAGAAAATGTCCCACAAGTTTGCCCACAGGCTAGTCTGGTGGGCAGCATTTTCTCAGTTGAAGTTCCTGCTTCACAAATGACTTAGTTTGTGTCAAGTTGACATAAAACTAGCTAACACAACTGACCCCTTGGTAACCTGACACAAAAACCCTGTCACCATTCAATCTTTCCTCCCTATTTGTCCATAAGATGGCATATTAATATTAATATCACAACATAAAACACTCCAACTTTTAAAAGTGCCATAGTCTTTAAAAACATCAAATACTGTAAAAAATAAGTTTTTAAAAACATGCAGAAATCTCTGCACTGCTCCTGAGGCTGCACCTTCACCAATGGCCTCTCCTGGCCTCTCACAGTGCCAAGCCTCAGCTGCTCTCCATGACTCACTCCATAGACCAGGCTGGCCTCGAACTCACAGATCCTCCTGCCTCTGCCTCCTAAATACTGAGATTAAAGGCTACCATCGCCTGACAACTCCTTCGTGCCTGTAAAAACCAGAAACCATTTGGGAGACTCTTACACATCGGTAAGTTTGACCAACAGCACGGAGTAGAGCCTTGGCCTGCCCTGGACCACAGTTTCTGTGTGCTGGCCCTGTAGAAACATTTCTCAGAAGACTCAGTGATGATAGTCTCTTTGTATCACTGCTAATTTCCATCCCTAGCTAACCAGCATCAGTTGTCCTAGAAAAGCAAAGGTTTCACTTTACTGGTTTTTAATTCAAAATATAGAATGGCTCAAACATGGGTTTTGTTTTGTTTTTCAAGACAGGCTCTCTGTAGACCATGCTGGCCTCAAACTCACAGAGATCTGCTTGCCTCTGTCTCCTGAGTGCTAGGATTATAGGTGTGCACCATCACTGTCTTTTTTTTTTTCCCCCAAAAGCATTTTTAAGGGACTCTTAAAACTTCCCACTGAGCTGTGTGTGGTGGCACATGCCTTTCATCCGAGCACTCAGGAGGCAGAGGCTAGCCTGGCCCAGTTCCAGGAAAGTCAGGGCTACACAGAGAAACCATGTCTCAAAAAACAAAACAAAATAAACTTAAAAAAACGCAAGCAAAGAACAACAGCAGCAGCACTTCCCTCTGGAACTTCACAAGGCAGGCCTCCATTATCTGCACTGCTCACAGCATTATCTTCTAAATTCCCGCAGAATAGCCTGCCGAGTTCTGAAGACTCAATGGCTTTCCAGTCTAAAGTCCAACACCTCCACAGTCCTCTCCAGAACACCAGGTGGTCAGGCCTTCCACAGCAGTTCCACATGACTGTGCCCCGGTACTAATTTCTGTCTTGGGTTTCTAGTGCTGTGATCAAACACTATCACTAAAAGCAGCTTGGGGAGGAAAGGGTTAATTTCAGCTTACATGACTTGATCACAGTCCATCATGAAGGGAAGTCAGGGAAAGAACACAAGGCAAGAACTTGGAGGAAGGAACTGAAGCAGAAGCCAAAGAGAAATTCGGTGTGTTCCTCATGGCTTGCTCAGCTTGCTTCCTTGTAGCATCTAGGACCACCAGCCCAGGGGTGGTACTGCCCACAGGTCAGTGCCCACAGGTGGCAGCATTTTCTCTACTGAAGTTCCCTCCTCCCAAATGACTGCTTGAGTCAAGTTGACACAAATGTGGCTGGTCTGGAGGCTGAATTCACTCAGTTTCTATAGCAAGTACCTTAACTCAGTCGAGAGCACAGGCCACATGGCTTGGTCCCCTCTGAAAGGTCCTGACTCTTAGACCCAGTAGCAGTTAAATTCCAATGTGAGTTTTAGAGGAGACAGTCACTCAAACATAGTGACCTGGTAGTTTCCGTTTTTCTGATAATCGGCATCCTAGTGTGTGAAGTACTATCTCATTATGCCTCTGATTAGCATTTCCCTAATGACAAACAGTATAGAGCACTCATGTGCTGAGTAGTTCTTCTTCTTCTTCTTCTTCTTCTTCTTCTTCTTCTTCTTCTTCTTCTTCTTCTTCTTCTTCTTCTTCTTCTTCTTCTTCTTCTTCTTTTTAGGAATATTTATTCAAGTCCATTGTCCACTTTAAAATCAGGCTGTTTTCATGTTTAATTGTAAGAGTTTAAAAAAAATGTGTTGGGAAATTTAGGCATGGTGGCACATGCCTGTAATCCCAGCATGTGGGAAGCTGAAGTAGGAGGCTGTCCTGGGCTACATGATGAGTTTGAGGGCAACCTGGGCTTCATAGAGACTCTGTCTCAAAATTAAATAAAAAAAAATGAAAAGTAAAAATAAACATATCTGCTGGAGACGGGTTGGGGCCTACCTAGTTCATAAAGGTCTTCATGTGTCCAGCTAAGCAGGCTTGCTGTTACTTGGAATGGCCTATGGGGGGCCACTGAAGGATTAGAGAGCACAAGGTCACAGGATTAAACTCCATTTTAGGAAGATCACCCTAGCCTTGGGGCTATAGCTCCGTGGTAGAATGCTTGCCTAGCTTGCATAAGGCTCTGGATTCTAGTTCCCTCACCAGAAAAACATACAAAGAAAAAAAATTTAAATAGGAAAAAAAAATCACCCAAGCCTAATGTGACTGTTGTTTGAGGAGTGGAATGGGAAAGGATGTGCTTTAATCCACTCAGAGGTGATGAGTCTTTACACCTAAATGGTGCGGTACAGATGGAGGGAGAAGGGGAAGTATTTCAGAAGTGTTTAGTAACTAGAACTTGGGACATGTCTTGCAAACCGAGTGACTCTGAATGATAAATTTGGAGAGAGGAGAGGAGGAGAGGAGGGGAGGGGAAGAGAGGGGAGGGAGATCTTCATCAGGAATCACTTGAGGGCAGTGAGAATTGGTAGGAGGTGTTCCCTGAAGGGATGGACTTTAATGGATCAGTGATTGAAAGGGAAGCTATCAGTCAAGTCCAGATTATAGGGAACATTACGGAAGTTAGTGTGTAGCACCGTCTCAGCAACAAACTGATTTCCCAAGTGTGGAGGGGAGGGGGAACAGTAGGGACTGTTGGAAATACACACGTGCACGTTAAACGGTGTACACAAACGTTTATAAAATTTTAGGTTGAAGGAAGTAGCGAAGACATTTGGGGACAGATGGAGACATTTGGATATGGAATAGAGACTAGATGATTGTAGTGAATTTGGTTATTTTTTAAGGATATTAAAATAGTGTTGAGATTATATAGGAGATTGTCCTTATTTGTAGGAGATGCATGTGGAAGTGTTCAGGGTAAAGTATCCCTGTGCCTGCAGTTACTTAGGGATGGAGGGAGGGCAGGGAAAAATGGCAGTCTTCACAATACTTCAATCTGGCTGGTGGGCACAGGGCTGCTACTAAGCTTTCAACTTTTCCATATGTTTGACAGTTTCTTAATTAAAGAAATTGGAAAAGATAAGCTCTGAGTAGGAGGTTCCGAGTAGCATTGGGGAGCAGAATATAGCTACTGATGATCTGAGTAGGATGGGAAAGGTGACCATAAGCAAAAAGGCAGGAGTGAGTCTCGAGTCCCTGAGATAGTCGAGCCATAGGAGAGTGACAGAGTTTAAGGTGGCCTTTGGGCCATGAATGGCTTATCACTCAAAGCAATGGCATGGAAAACAGTATTGTATAATGGGCTGGGATAATAGCTAGAAGAGCTTTTGGACGTTAATAAGCGGCTTGATAACCTTTTGTTGTGCAGTGCTGGAGATAAGCTTTTGTTTATCTTGCCTTGCATATGCTAGGCAAGCCTGTTACCTGAGCCACATCTCCTTGTTTTGAATTTAATCTATTATTATTGTTATCGTCATCATTGGGGGGAGGTGTGTGCTGTGGGGAGGTGTGTGCTGTGGGGTGTGTGTAGAGGCTAGAGGACAACTCTAGGGAGTCACTTCTCTCCTTCCACCGTTAACAGGGTTCCAGGGCTTGAACTCAGGTGGTCAGGCTTGCATGGGAAATGCCCTTGCTCCCTTGCCAGCCCGCCTTAGTTTTTGAAGCGGCCTCACAACGTAGCTGAGACTGGCCTTGAATTCAAAGTCCTCCTCACTGGCTACAACATCTAAAATATTACATCCTTTTTATACATTTATTTATTTTCAATTTACTTTCTGGGCTGGAAAGATGGCTCGGGGATTAGAGCATGTGCTGCTCTTTCAGAGGACCCAAGTTTGCCTCTCAGCACCCCTCAGGGAGTTCACAGCTGCCTGTGAATCCATCCAGGGCACTGGAGACGCTCTTCTGGATCTGTGGTCACCTGCACTCAGAAAGACACATGCCCACACACTTAATAAAAAGGTAATCATTATTATTATTTTTTAAAGCTAAGGCCTCACTGTATAGCTGAGGAGGACTTTGAGGGCTTGATCCTTCTGCCTCTACCTCCTGAGTGCTGGGATACAAATGTGTGCCACTAACCGTGATTGAAGTTCAATATGTTTCCCTTGAGACAGGGTCTTACTGTGTAGCCCTGGCAGTCTTGGAACTCACTCTGTAGACCAGGATGGCCTCGAACTCACAGAGATCTGCTAAAGGGGTGGGCCACAATGCCTAGCCCAAGATTCAATTTTTTTTTTTTTTTTTGGGTTTTTCAAGATAGGGTTTCCTCTGTGTAGTTTTAGAGCCTGTCCTGGATCTTGTTTTGTCGTGGGCCACCACCGCCCAGCCCAAGATTCCATACTTGATATAAATTTTTGTATAAGTCTCTCAAGTTTTGATAGTATTCCACCAATGAAAAACTTCACTCAAAAAATGTGAAAACAACTGGGCAGTGGTGGCGCACGCCTTTAATCCCAGCACTCAGGAGGCAGAGGCAGGCGGATCTCTGTGAGTTCGAGGCCAGCGTGGGCTACAGAGTGAGATCCAGGACAGGCACCAAAACTACACAGAGAAACCCTGTCTCAAAAAACAAAAAACAAACAAAAAATGTGAAAACATTTTGAAACTAGTAAAAAAAATTGCAATTATTAAAATTATAAGTTTGTAACTGACAAATATAACTTAAACATTTCTGCTAATATAAAAATGGCTTATTAATTCAGCTTAGCTTTCTTTTCTTTTTGGGGGGTAGGGTTTTGAGACAACTCACAGAGATCTGCCTGCCTCAGTCACCCGAGGACCCCCCCACTCCTGCTGAGCTTTCTTATATTAATTACTTCATAATAATTCCAAGAGTGGTGTGGTAATTTATGCCTGTAATCCCAGCAGTCAGAGGGTTGGTGCAGGAGGAGTTTGAGTTACAGACCTACTTGGTACATAATGAGGGCTTGTCTCCCAACAAACAGAAAAAACAATGCCTATTAGAATAATGATAAAGGTTTTGTCTATGCACAGTGCCTGTTGTCAGAGCCATGCAAAGAGCTTGGCTGCTGCTAAAAGGCTAAAAGCTGCACAGGAGCAGAAGTGGCTGACGTGTGATCATGAGCGTTACAGTCTTTAGAGCCACCAGCCCCTCGGTCCCAACTGGTTGCACTTGAAAATGAATGCCAGCTCTTTGGGTTTCTGGACTATCAATCCATTTCTCCAGTAGCCCCCTGAATTCCTTTCCGGAGTGGGTAACAGTGGACTCTCTAGCTGATATCTGATGATTATGACTAATGTGGACTTTCCTGGGGCTAGGGATGTAGGTCGGTTGGTAGAGTACTTTCCTGGCATGTGTGAAGTAGTGGGTAGGTCCCTGACACCTACACTGTATAGATCAGGTGTGGTGCCACTTGCATGAACTCCCAGTACTCAGGAGGTGGTGGAAAGAAGATCAGAAGTTCAAGGTCATCCTCTGCTGTATAGTCAGTTTGAGGTCAGCCTGGGGGATGTGAAACCTCTCAACAACAACATTTTCTTTCTTTCTTTCTTTCTTTCTTTCTTTCTTTCTTTCTTTCTTTCTTTCTTTCTTTCTTTCTTTCTTTCTTTCTTTCTTTCTTTCTTTCTTTCTCTCTCTCTCTCTCTCTCTCTCTCTCTCTCTCTCTCTCTCTCTCTCTCTCTCTCTCTCTCTCTCTTTGTTTTTTGAGACAGGGTTTCTCTGTGTAGTTTTGGTGCCTGTCCTAGATCTCACTCTGTAGACCAGGCTGGCCTCGAATTTACAGAGATCTGCCTGGCTCTGCCTCCTGAGTGCTGGGATTAAAGGTGTGCGCCACCACTGCCTGGCCAGTCTTCCATCTTCTTTGTGTGCATGCGCTAGACATTTGTCTGTATGTGTATGCTGGAATGTGTGTGCGCGTGAATTCATGATCGTGTGTGTGTGTGTGTGTGTGTGTGTGTGTGTGTGTGTGTGTGTGAGAGAGAGAGAGAGAGAGAGAGAGAGAGAGAGAGAGAGAGAGAGAAGGCCAGAAATGTGTGTGCGCGTGAATTCATGATCGTGTGTGTGTGTGTGTGTGTGTGTGTGTGTGTGTGTGTGTGTGTGTGAGAGAGAGAGAGAGAGAGAGAGAGAGAGAGAGAGAGAGAGAGAGAAGGCCAGAAGCCAACATCTGGCCGGCATCTTCCTCAGTTGCTGCTGTCCACTTGTAGCTCACTGATATGGCTAGAGTGCTGGTGAGCAAGCCCTGGGGACCTCTTGTGTCTGCTGCCTCTGAGCACTGAGATTACAAGCATTGTTGCCGTGGTGAGTTTTTATGTGGGTGCTGGGGATTGAACTCAGGTCCTCATGCTTCTCAGGGAGCACTTTGCTGACTCAGCCATCTCCCCAGCCTCCTCCACATTGAATTCCAGTGAGGCAGATGATGAATGCACAAGAGTGAATTGGACGGAATTGCTCACTATTGAAAATATTCTGAATATCCACAATGACAGAGTTGATAAAGACCTCCAACTGATTGTCAAGCAATCACAGAGATGTACCGTGCAGTATCTTCTGAGAAGAAAGACTGCTTACAAGTTATCTTTGAGTGAAAGATTACAGAACAATGCTGAGTAACTTACAGTGCAGTATCTTCTGAGAAGAAAGACTACTTACAAGTTATCCTTGAGTGAAAGATTACAGAACAATGCCCAGTAACTAATTCTGGGGGGAGAAGGTAAAGATTTTTAGATGATTTTAGCTAATTTAAACTCTCCCGTATCCTTTGCCCTGCCGCTGGTATTGGATAGTTAGCAGGAGCATCTGTTCTCATTTTACAAAACCAAGTTCAACAAGTGACCTTGAAACTTGTTGGCAGTGCTTTTGCTGGGCTCAGTCTTGCTTTCCGGGAGCTCACACGAATGGTTAAGAAGTAAGAGAAGATCCTGGTCGGGACTGAGTGCGTAGAGAACATGAGCTGACAATTAATAACTGAGAACAGCTGGCAAACAAACACATGGACTATTATCGAGATTCATGTGTAATCAGAGAAGTGTAAATTGAAGTAATGGAGCAACATTCCTGTTTTGTTTATAAAATTAGCAAGCTTTTCATTGCCATGTTATAGTAAAATTTAATTATGTCAGTAAATCCTGTTGTATTCCTGTGGTGCTGCTAAAGATGGGAGATTATGCTGCAGTCTGGAAAAGAGCATTTAAAGGAAGGAACTACAGGTTATAGTCCTTATGTTAGGAATACTAATAATCAGGTGGAGTGAGATTTAGTGGGGAACAGGGTTCAGTGGGAAAGATCTGGGTTCCATCCTGCTCTGCCCCTTAATAAACTCTGACCTTGGGTGAGTTGCTGAACCGCAATGAGCCTTGGTTTCTTCAGTTCTAAGAAGGAAGTATTTGGCTCTATGTGTTTATAAAGCACCCGGCCTGGAACCAGATACCTCGTACTTACCCAGTAACTACTTCCTGAGTGAATGAATGTCGAGAATGAAAGACCATGTATCAGGGTCCATAGAAAGAAGGATTGGAGGAGACAGGACATAATGATTGGTGGTTACATTAGAGTAAAGAGAATGAGGGTTAGAAAAACTTCCCATTTTTTCTTTGGACTTTTAGATTATTATTCCTTCCTGTGGCCTCTACCTAAGGTGGGACACGTATGAGGTCTCACTCCATATTTGGTGGTTTTATATTTGTGATAAACTGTGCTCACACTTTATCTTTCTCTTCCTTTCTGGATATCCTGTTGTGTGTATTGCTTCATAAACTTTGAGACTTGAATACATGGCTGTGCCAGTGTAAAAATTTGAGACTTGATAATGCGCCCCACTTTTATGGGGGGGCCTGTAGCCTCCCACCTGTGTTCCATCACTAAGCTGTATCTCTAGTTTCTCCTTCTTTTACTCATTGAAACACTTTGAAGTCGGTCTTGCCCCTTATTCCCATCAAATCTGTCAGCACGCCTTAGTGATCTCAACCAGAATTTCTTTTTATGTCCATGGTTCCCCTTCTAGTCTCAGCCCGTGTGGTGGTTTGAATAGGCATGACCCTCATAGACTCATTTTTTGAAGGCTTGGCCCATAGGGAAGCACCAAGCAATGGCACTATTAAGAGGTGTGGCCTTGTTGGAGTAGGCGTGTCATTGTGGAGGTGGGCTTTGAGGTTTTATATGCTCAAGCTAGGCATAATGTGACAGACTCCTTCTGCTGCCGGTGGATCAGATGTAGGATTCTCAGCTCCTTCTCCAGCACCATGTCTGCCTACATGTTGCCATGCTTCTCATATGGACTGAAACTGTGAGCCAGCCCCAAATAAATGTTTTCCTTCACAAGAGTTGCTGTTGTCATGGTGTCTCCTCACAGCACTAGAGACCTTAGCTAAGACACCACTGACCATGTCTGAAAGAGATACTGAAGCAGCCTCCGCACTGGTCTCTGTGACCACCTTTCTCCTTCCAGTGTCTTCTCAACACAGTGACAGGCAACAAGAAGATCAGGTCACCATAGTGCCTAGAACCTTCCAGTGGTTTCTCATTGCATTCAGAGGAAGTTCAAAATTCTTAAAGGATTCAGCTCCCACCCAACAGCTCACAGCCGTCTGATCATTAGTTAGCCTGCTCTTCTGCACTCTTTTCTCTCTGTCTGAAACCTTTCCAGAGATATTGCATATGGGTTCTTCCTGTCTGGCAGCTGTGCCCTGTCACCTTGTCACTAAGGTGGGCATTCTCACCGGGACTCTTCATATCTCTTACTTTTTTTTTTTTTTTTTTTTGGTTTTTCGAGACAGGGTTTCTCTGTGTAGCTTTGCGCCTTTCCTGGAGCTCACTTGGTAGCCCAGGCTGGCCTCGAACTCACAGAGATCCGCCTGGCTCTGCCTCCCAAGTGCTGGGATTAAAGGCGTGCGCCACCACCGCCCGGCTTATATCTCTTACTTTTTACTTTTTTTCTGTGTTTAAGGTCATGCAACCTACTGTATATGTCAGCAAAATTGTAGACATTTATATATCTTTCCAGTAAAAATAGCTGTGAGGCAAGAACTTTTGTCTGTTTTTACTTCTTACTGTGACCTTGTTGGTGTCTGGAATGTAGTACGTTCTCAATAATGTTTATTAACTACTTCACTGTTTCATGTAAGTGAGTTTTAATCACACTCTTGTTTAAAGGTGTGTGAAGGATGCACAGGAGGGTTTATATGCCTCTCATCCACCTTCAACCCTCCTCAGGAACAGAACAAAGGCGATGAGCAGCCTAATAACTAGATGGTGTTTGTTGTCTTGGGTTTACTCTTCTTCTTCTTGTTGAGCTAGAATGGCACCTAAACCACGTTAGCTAGAGGGGGTAGGCTGGCAGGTCTCCAGGTGAGATCTGGGTGGTGGCTTTTAGTGTACGTACATTGTATTTACAACCAAAATTAGGGCCTGCAGGGATTGCTCAGTGGGGAGATGTCTCAGTGACTGAGCAGCAAGAGGTGGTACAAACAAGAGGACCTGGATTTGAATCCCTAGCAAACATAGAAAAGCCAGGGGCAGCAGGGCACATCTGTAACTCCAGCAGTGGAGGGCAGAGACAGGCAGGTTCTGGGGTATAGCCAGCCAGCCTATCTGAAGCTGTAAGCGCCACATTTGGTGTGGGCATGAGTGCACATGCACACACACATGTACACATAAGTGCACACACACACACACACACACAAGATGAACATTCAAATAAGTTTACTGTTATACCTCAGAAGAAAATGTTTGGCGCCATGACTTCCCCAGTGTGAGGGACTCTACCAGAATAGCCCATTCCTTCTTTAACTCGCTTCTGTAAGATCTGTTCTTGGACATTTCCAGAGGGAGTTAGCATGCATATGATTTATACAGGGACCAAGAATGGCTCTTTAGGTTCTTCCTTATTTAGCTCTCTATGTTAGTCAGACATAATGGCATGTGCCCGGAGTCTCAGCATTGAGGAAATGGAAAGACAGCTTGGTCTACGTATCTCGACAGTGAGACCCTGTCTCAAAACAGACAGACGGACAGATGGATGGTCAGACAAAACAAACAAAAACCCAAAATGATTTCTAGTTAGGTTGCTGGGATTTTTGTTTTGAACTAATAATTAAGGTAATTTTGTTGACTTTGTGTTTTGCAGAGGTAATAGTGGCAGAATTCCATAAGAAGATCAAAGAGGCCTTTGAAGTGTTTGACCATGAAACAAATAATACAGTGGATGTGAGGTTTGGAAATACTTATTGTTGTTACAATTCTAAATTATAGATATAGTTCATAAATAGAAGGAGTCCATTTTCTCCTTTTTTAAAAAACTGTACTTTGAGTGTATTTTGTTATTTCAAGTATTTATTTTCTTGTGGTCTGTGTTTTTGCTAACTACCACTTTAAGGTAAATTCTGTTTCATATTTTTTGTAGTCTAGTGGGTAGACTATATTATCATTGTTTATTCCAACATATAGACTGTGAGCCGAGTAAGATGAATGTGGTGATATTTTGTTTGTGCTCTAATAAATAAAGCTTGCCTGGAGATCAGAGTGCAGAGCTAAGCCACTAGTTAGCCATAGAGGCCAGGCAGTGGTGGCACACACTTTTAATCCCAGCACTTGTGATCTCATGCCTTTGATCCTAGTACTTGGGAGGCACATGCCTTTAATCCCAGCACTAGGGAGGAGGAAACAGGAAGTGATGTGGCTGGGTGGAGAGAGGAGCATAAGGCTGCTGAGTCAGGAGCTCAGCCCCTTTCAGGCTGAGGAGTTGGAGAGGTAAGAGGTGGCTGTGGCTTGCTCCTTTGTCTTTCTGATCTTTCAGCTTCACCCCGATATCTGACTCTGGGTTTTTATTATTAAGACTAATTAGAATTTGTGCTACAGATGAACTTCGTTATAGTTTTAGTGATGGCACATATTTGGTGCTCAGTACATCTCTGTTTAGTGAACAGATGGAGTTTGCATTTTAAAATGTACAAATATGGACTGGGGAGATGGCTTAGTTTGTCAGGGTGCTTCCTGTGCAAGTATGAGAACCCAAGTTTGGATCCATAGTGCTGATGTAAAAGCCAGGTGTGGCCGGCCACACACACCTTTGACCCCAGCGTTGGAGGGCAGAGCCCAGCAGATCCCAGGAGTTCAGTGGTCAGTCAGTCTAGCTGAACAGCAAGCTTCAGGTTCAGGGAGAGACTCTGTCTCAAGGGAATAAAGAAATCAATAGAAGAAGACACCTGATGTCCCCTCCTGGCCTCTGAATGTGCATGCACACATTATAGCAGTGGTTCTCCACCTTCCTAATGCTGCGACCATTTAATACAGTTCCTCATGGTGTGCTGACCTCCAACCAGAAAATTCTTTTCGTTGCTACTTCATAACCATAATTTTGCTACTGTTATGTATCATAATGTAAATACCTCTGTTTTCTGATTGTTTTAGACGACCCCTGTGAAGAGTCATTTGACCCCATTGGGGTCATGACTCACAGACAGGTTGAGAAACTGCTGTTTTATATATATATATATATATATATATATATATATATATATATATATATATATATAATTTTATACATATACATATACATGTTTTTATATATTTTATATAATATTAATATATTTATAGAATATTAATATATACATGTATAATATTATACATAATATAATATAATACATGTTTTTATATATTAATACATAACATTATATTTTATATAATATTAACATATTATATTAATATAATATTAATATAATATTTTAATAATAAATATAAATATATACTTATATAATATATATGTATATGTATAATTTTTTTAAAAGATTATAAAAATACATAGATATGTATTACCAAGCCATCATTACAAAGAATAATAATGTTTACAGAATGATATGTTCCCCAAGTAAAAATAATAAATGGACTAAACAGAGCATGAAAACAATGGAAAGACATGAATATGGGAAGATTTAGAGTAGAATACAGGTGTGGTGGTGCACACCTGTAATTGCAGCATTTAGGAGCTGAGTCAGGAAGACTATGAGTTTGAAGCCAGCCTTAGCTATCTAGAGGGTGAAGGTGAAGAAAACCGCATGAGTCTAATAGAAGCTGTAGGCTCTGTACCTCCTACAGCAAGGGGAAGCCACGAATCCACTCTTCCGGGAGGCCAGGCGAAGTGAGGATTATTTGATGAGTTCATAGTCTAAGAGCTTCCGTTACTGAAGGCAGCAAAGCAGTGGGGATCGAAAGCGGTACAACAAGGAACTGCTTATAAACCAGGGCCACCCATCACTTCCTGTACTAGCCAGGGCCCCACATGCTTCAGCCTTGAGCCAACTCAATGAACAGTGTGAGACTTGATTCGTAAATTGAAACTGCATGCATTATTTAGTTCCTCATACCCGAGAGTCCGAGATTAACAAGTGTGAGCAGCTTCATGTCTTCACATTAACACTTCAGAAGTTTTGTTTGTACTCTAGTTTTGTGTGTAAGTCTGTTGTGATAGACAAAGTGGAAGACAGTTAAATTTGTCCCCACAGCTCTACTAGTTACTTGTCTTGCTGAAACAAAGGATCTGACCGAAGCAGCTGAAGGCAGGAAGAAGGCAGGAAGGCAGGCAGGAAGGCAGGAAGGAAGGCAGGAAGGAAGGCAGGAAGGAAGGAAGGAAGGCAGGAAGGAAGGAAGGCAGGAAGGAAGGAAGGAAGGCAGGAAGAAAGGAAGGAAGGAAGGAAGGCAGGAAGGAAGGCAGGAAGGAAGGAAGGAAGGAAGGAAGGAAGGAAGGAAGGCAGGAAGGCAGGCAGGAAGGCAGGAAGGAAGGCAGGCAGGCAGGAAGGAAGGAAGGCAGGCAGGAAGGCAGGAAGGAAGGCAGGAAGGAAGGCAGGAAGGAAGGCAGGAAGGAAGGAAGGAAGGAAGGCAGGAAGGAAGGAAGGCAGGAAGGAAGGCAGGAAGAAAGGAAGGAAGGAAGGAAGGAAGGAAGGAAGGAAGGCAGGCAGGAAGGAAGGAAGGAAGGAAGGAAGGAAGGAAGGAAGGAAGGAAGGAAGGAAGGCAGGCAGGCAGGCAGGCAGGCAGGAAGGCAGGCAGGCAGGAAGGCAGGCAGGCAGGAAGGCAGGCAGGCAGGAAGGCAGGCAGGCAGGAAGGCAGGCAGGCAGGCAGGCAGGCAGGCAGGAAGGCAGGCAGGCAGGAAGGCAGGCAGGCAGGCAGCAGGCAGGCAGGCAGGAAGGCAGGCAGGCAGGAAGGCAGGAAGGAAGGCAGGCAGGCAGGCAGGCAGGCTCCTTTGGCTGCCAGTTTGAGAGGATAGGCTGTCATGGCAGTGAGAGCTTGAGATACGTGCTCACCTATGGCCATAGGCAGAAGCAGAGAGAAGGTTGAAGTTCAGCTCACTTTCTGTTTTGTTTAGTTCTGGAACCTAGCCTATAGAAGGGTGCTGCCCACAGTTAAGGGGATCGTTTCACCTCCATTAACCTTTCACAGGCATGCCCAGAAGCTGACCCAGTCTTATCCCACAGGCATGCTCAGAGACTTGTCTCCTAGTTGAGTCTAGGTCCTGTCAAGATGATAATCTAGGTTAACCATCATGGGCAGTGTGAGTCTAAGTTCAGCCATTGTAGTGGAAGTGTGACGGGAACTTCAGGGTAGCATGGCAGCATTGTGCAGCTCCCAGAAGCTCTGGTCATTCTATGGGAACGGCTCTTCAAAGAGTACTGAGCCTTGTCTGTGTGTCCTTGCAGGAAAATGAGCGGAGAGGGATGGTGCTAGTTATAGGTTTGCTGAGTAGAATGGAGCATGTAACATGTACCTTGCAATTAGATGGACTAGATATATGATGGACAAGTTCTTATCCCCTAACCTCTCCTTGAACCTGAATGGTTCTCCTCCTGGGCCAGGGGAGAAGTACTGTTAGAAAAGTCAGGGAAAGTAAAGCTTCAGATGTGTCTGTTGTGATCTCTGGGGATGGATTCTAAGGCCTTGTACATGCTAGGCCAACATTCTACTGCTGGGCTACATCCCAGCCCTATCATAGCTTTGTGAGAGAAACAGGTAAAGAAGATCAAGGATTTACAGTCTAGCTGACAGTGTAGCTATCGTATAGTTGATATCTAGGAGCTTTGTGTCTATCACCTCATCGTAATGTTTTTATTAGTGTGGAAGGGGTGGTACCTCCAGTTTTGGAGACAAGTGGCAAGTATGCTTTGCTTAGTGTCACACCATGGCTCTTCCACTCCAAGTCCCCATCTGAGCTCGGGAGCATGTCCTCCTGCCGGCATTCTCCCAGGCCAGCCCTTCACGGATTCCTGGCCTTGTCTCTCCCTTAGTTTTCTTGACAGTCACAGTGAAAGGGAATTTCCCATATCCCATAGGGCAGAGATGCCAGCCAGGCCTTTTTTGGTAAAAGGGCCAATTCAGGAAAAAGAGATGTGCTTATGGGCTGCAACTTTTCCCCATACCAAAATAAAACAATTTTACTGAGGCCCCAAGGGAAAATGTATGCTCTTATAATTTAGTCTACTTTATTAAATAAAGATGGTTACTGAGAGAAATGACATTGTTCTTAGCACTAAAATATTAATGCTAAGCATACTTGAAGAAGAGCATCGTGGATGACAGCAGCTTTCTCATCTTGATTACTTAGGCTATTTTTTTTGTTTGTTTGTTTTCATTTTGAGACAGAGTCTTACTCTGTAGCCCAGGCTGGCCTCAAACTTGTGACAGTCCCCTTGCCTCAGCGTCCAAGTGCTGAACTTCAGGTGGAGGCTCCTGTGCCAGACTCCTTGTGCCGAATTATACGGAACTTTATGCTCATGTTTTTGGTGTTATTTTGAATCACTCGCCCTTTATAAACTAGATGTGAAGGACAGAGACACCAAAACTCTTGCCCAGGGTTGCACAATAGTGAGCAGCAGGGTTGGAAGTCAAGTTAGTTTGTTTTCTGTTCGGCAGCATTTTCCAAGTTGGCTGTACACCAGCCTCAAGGGAGGCCCTGGGAATCTGTGATGAACAGGGTCAACTCTCTCCATTTATAAAAGCAGTTGATCTGTTTGGAATTTATTACGGGTTTATGATTAAAAGTGAAAGTTGAAATAGACATTTATTTTTAGCTTACTAAACAGTTTATATTTGCTGTGTGAAGTGTTAGACCCACTGTATAACTTACTACCTTTTGTACAATTGGATCCAGTTTCAACTGGCTTCGGATCTATCGCATTATCTTCAGTAAGTTCAGTACTCATTAAGAGGTATCAATTTATAAAACGTTTAACATCTGATAAGGAATTTATTACTCTTGGAACATTTAAGGACTGAAGGCAGCATTCTATGTAGACTGAATAGTGCCGAGAAGTGTCTTCTAGTCAGATATGTTGGCTCATGCTTATAATCCCAGCATTTGGTAGGCTGAGGCAGGAGGATAACCACAAGTTCAAGGCCAGCCTGGGTAACAAAGTAAGAACTTGTTTTTTTTGTTTTTTGTTTTTTTGTTTTTTAAAATGCCCCTCAAAACCCAAAAAAATGTTTTTGTGTGTAGTAAGAGCACCAGAGGGATGGACATTCAATGGCAGGATGAGAGCTAGCTGATCTCTAAGAGGAGGCCAGGGCATTGATGGCCTCAGGGAAGTATGGAGTTGCTTTCCTCAGTACAGACCCAGGCTGCCTGTGAGCCTCTCCCTCTATGTGGGTGCTTGGATCTGAACCCAGGCCCTCGGTAAGAGCAGCCAATGCTCTCAACTGTGGAGCCATCTTTCCAGCCTCCAGGATTCAATATTTTAACTCTTAGTTTTGTCAGGAGGTTTACAAAAGCTGCATGATGTGCAACATTATTTTCCATAATTTTTATTTATATAAACATACAATAGATTTATTTCTAAATGAATTAATAGGGCTGGTGAGATGTGTTTACCTGATGACCCAAGTTTGATCCCTAGGATCCACCAAATGGAAAGAGAAGCAACTGCCACAAGTTGTCCCTTGACCTGCTCATCTATCTCTCTCTCTCTCTCTCTCTCTCTCTCTCTCTCTCTCTCACACACACACACACACACACACACACACACACACACACACACACACCAGTCATCGGTGGACACTTTTATAGCTCTTAGAAAATTATTAACCAGAAGCAATTAGCTCCAAATAATACTAGCTGTTACTGTTGTTCCACTTTATATCTCTAAGTAAATAGTGTAAAAACTTTTTCTCCTGTTTAATATGGCATAAGCAATGTTGTGTTATATGTAATAATATCTTAACTGAAAATTTAACTTATTTCTGTGTTGTTTTGTGCTTTGAGTTATAAAGCATTTTATTTTCCTTTCAAAACCTTTCAAAAACATTTTAAAATTAGGTTTTGAAACCTAGATCCTTGAAGAATACTGGGCAGGTTTTTAATATCATTAACCAGAGGCATTTTCATATAAAACATAGAGCATAATACATTTTCATTATCACTCATATGTAGTTTCTTTGTGTTTAGAAATTAATAAGATTGAAAGTTACATATTTGAATAGATGAAATATGCACATGGAGAGAACTCTAAAGGTACAGAGACTATTTCATAAGTCTGTCTCTTTACCTCTAACTCTTGAGTGTACAGTGTCCCTGAGTGTTCGTGTGTGTATGTGTGTGTGTGTGTGTGTGTGTGTGTGTGTGTGTGTGTGTGTTTGTAATTTGTGTGTGAAGGTGTAGGTGTGTGTGTGAAGGTACAGGTGTGTGTGTGTGTAATTTGTGTGTGAAGGTGTAGGTGTGTGTGTGAAGGTACAGGTGTGTGTGTGTGTGTGTGTGTGTGAAGGTGTAGGGGTGTGTGTGTGTGAAGGTGTAGGGGTGTGTGTGTGTGTGTGTGTGTGTGAAGGTACAGGTGTGTATTTGTGTGTGAAGGGTGTAGGGGGTATTTGTATGAAGGTGTAGGTGTGTGTGAAGGTGTAGGTGTGTGTGTGTGTGTGTGTGTGTGTGTGTGTGTGTGTGTGAAGGTACAGGTGTGTGAGGGTGTGTGTGTGTGTGTGTAATTTGTGTGTGGAGGTACTGGTGTGTGTGACCCACCACATGTTCCTGTGGAGAGCAGAGGACAGCTTTGGAGAGTTGGTTCTTCCTCCTTCCTTGTTGGAGGCAGGGTCCCTCACTATGTCTACGGTGCTGCGTCCTGTGCCAGCTGCCCTTGCATTGCCTGGTTCTCTGTCTCCATCCTCCTGGCCTGTAGGAGCGATAGGAATACAGACGGGCATCAGCTCATCTGCCTGCTCATATGGGCTCCAAGGATTGAATTTAGCCTGGTCAGGCTTTGGTAGCAACACCTTCACCTGCTCAGCCGTCTCACTGGCCCTCTTCCGACCTTTGAACGAGGTGGTTTGGTGGCTTGGTGGTTTGCATGATGGGTATTTTTTCCCGGTTTTTCAAGACAAGGTTTCTCTGTGTAGCCCAGGGTGTCCTGGAACTCTCTGTAGACCAGGCTGGCCTTGAACTCACAGAGATCTGCCTGCATCTGCCTCCCAAGTGCTGGAATTAAAGGTATGTGCCACCACCGACTGGCAATGTGCATGCATTTTCAACACAGGTGAATAAGGTATTATATAAACAATCTGTATCCAGCTTTTTTGCTTATCAGTTATCAATGTCTTTTATTATTTTTTTAATTAAAAATTTTTTTTGAGACAGGGTCTCACTATTTGGCCTTCTAGGCAGGAACTCACTACATAGACTGGGCTGGTCTCAAATTCATAGAACTCTCTGCCTGACTCTACTGGAATTAATAGGCCCTGCCCTACTTATCAATATATTTTGATGATTACTCTTTTGTATTGTCTACAGCTCTTCATTTCATTGTGCCCATGTATCATAATATACTGAGGTAAACTTCCATTAATTGATGATTTAAATTGCTTGTAAGATTTTTTGCTTTAATAATCCACGCTGCAGAGACTCTTGGTGTATATGATATTTTTCAACTGTGAGAATTTTTCTGTAGAATAAATTCTTAGAAATAGGTCAAAATGCATGGATATTTTTGGTACATATTGTTACCCTGAGAAGATGGTTTTTCATCTGGCCATGTGATGTTGCCTGTTTTTTCTCTCTCTGAAACAGTTTGTCAAACTGTTACTTTTTATTTTCTGAATTGTGAACAGCTTTTTGTTTTGATTTTTGCATTTATTTGTGTGTGTGTGTGTGTGTGTGTCTGTCTGTCTGTCTGTCTGTCTGTGGTGGTGGTTGGGGTTGCATTTGCCATGGCATTCATTTGGAGGGCAGGACAACTTTTGGGAGTCACTTCTTCTTCCACTGTGGGTTCCAGGGATCCAGCTTAGGCCTCCAGCCTTGATGGCAGTCATCTTTACCTACTGACTCATCTTGCCAGACCATGAATGCCTTTTCTAGCGCTAAAAATTATTTTTATCTCCTTTTATTTGCAAGGGTAGTTTATGACCTTTGCTTATTTTTCTTATTCAATTATTCCTGGTTCTATAAATTAAGATCTTAATGTGTGATTAATACCATCTGCCTTCTTCCTTTGATTTTATTTGCTGGCATTCAGAAATTTAAAAAATATCCAGATTACCAACCTTTTGAGTATGAATTTAACTTTTGGAGAAAAAAAATCATTGCTGGCTTGGGTGTGGTGGCAAATGCCTTTAATATCAGCACTCTGGAGGCATAGACATGTAGATGGCTGAGTTTGAGTCTAGCCTGCTCTACATAGTAAGACCTTGTCTTAAAAAAAAAAAAATCATTCCATTAGGTTGTTTGCTGTTGTTGTTTTTTTCTGCCAGGCCCAGGGCCCTCCACCATGTTTTACCATGTTAAACAGGTACCTTATTTACCATTGAGCTGTGGTGATATACTGTGTACCCTAGTAAACTTGCTGAGGATCAGAGGACAGAGCCAGCCACTAGATTAGACATAGAGGTCAGGCAGTGGTGGCACACACCTTTAATCCCAGCACTTGAGATCTCATGCCTTGGGAAGCACATAAGCCTTTAATCCCAGGAAGTAATGTGGCAGGGCAGAGAAAGGTATGTAAGGTGTGAGGAACCAGGAACTCACTCTCTTTAGGCTGAGGATTTCTTAGAGGTAACAAGTTTCTGGTGACTGGCTGTTCTGTTTCTCTGATTTTTCAGCTTTCACCCTGATATCTGCCTCTGGGTATTTTTTTTTTTTTTTTTTTTTTTAATTAAAAGACCATCTAAGGGCTGGAGAGATGGCTTAGAGGTTAAGAGCACTGGCTGTTCTTCCAGAGTTCCTGAGTTCAATTCCTAGCAACCACATGGTGGCTCACAACCATCTGTAATGAGATCTGGTGCCCTCTTTTGACCTGCAAGCATACATTCAGGCAGAACATTCTATAAATAATAAATAAAAATCTTAAAAAAAAATAAATAAAAGACCATCTAAGATTCAAACAACATTGAGCCATCCAGCAATCTGGAGAGCTGTCACAGTAGAATTAATTTGGTTACCCTGAACAGAATTAATTTATTAAAAATAAATAATAAAATACCTGAAACATATTCTTTAAGGAATGCTTGAAAGGTCAAGAAAGTATTTTTTTCTATATGGCTATATTTTTCAAATTCAATTTGAAAGAAACTGTAATCTTACCAAGAAATCTAATTTTTTGTAATTTGTTCTTTTTGAATTTAATAGGGTAAAAGTCAGTAGAGTCAGCTTCAGGCTCTGCCATTGCTTTTCAGAATTGCACCCTTTTCGATTGATCTGTTTTCCTTATCTATTAAGTTGAAATAATGATTTCTGCCATACTTAAACAACAAGACCATTACTGTCTAGTAAAAAAACAGGAGTGAATTTTGGTAGGAATTATAAGATTGTATCAGATTGCAACACTTTAGACATACTTGGTTAAACCAATTTCAGAAGAGCTGATACTCAGGCTCTGAGAGCTAGGCTAGACCAGGCTCCCGCCCTGGGAGAAGGGACTGTTCTCTCCTGTCATGGGGCCACAGCCGCTGTCCTGGTCCTGTGCTTCAGTGTGTGGCAGCAGCCTGGCTGCACTTCCAGGTGTTACAGCTGACCCACGTCAGCTCTTACAGAAGAGGTATGACCTTTCGTGGAAGGAGGGAGCAGGTCATGAGACCCCTCCCAGCCAGTTGTACGTGGTTCTGCCCTAATTGCACATGACCTCAGGGTCTCTGGGTATTAGGGGAGGGGACTCTATCTACACAGCCCTGTGGGAGTCATCATCATGCTGGGTGTAGACCTTCCAGTGTGGCTGTTTTAAGGTCACCCATGTTCCTGCCTGTCTGTCTGTCACCCCTCACCTATTGCTCTGTACGTAAGTCTGGTAAACTCATTTGTCCCCAAAGTGAACTTGGATAGAATTGCACCTTAGTCTGTCACTGGGACTCAGGATGAGGAGTGGGCTAGAGATACATGATCATAATTGCATGCTTTTTAAAAATAAAAACAGTTTGCTTGAGTATGACATGGTGGCTCATATCTTTGATCATAGCACTTGGAAGGTAAAGACAGGAGGGTCAGGAATTCAAAGTCATCCTCAGCTCATAAATTCTAGGCTAGCCTGGCTGCATAAGACCCTGTCCCAAAACAATGAATTAACAAAAGAAAAAATTAATTTCCATTGAGGAAATTGTGGAGTCCCAATCGCTTGTCATATAAAACATCATTTAAGTTCAGAAAAGATCTTAGGAGACTGTAGGCACATGGATGTGTATGCATGGGTGAGAGTGTGTTTTCAAATAATCTACTTCAAATGTAGAAGGTACCATTTAGCTTTTTGCTATAAAAGGAAATCAATACTTTAAAATTTTTCTTGTATTCCTCCAAGTTATCTTATGAATTATTTTACTTACACAATTGCCTATTTACACTGTCTGTCTGTCTGTCTCTTACACACACACACACACACACACACACACACACACACACACACACCCCACAGGAAAAAGGGAAATCCACTGTGGTGCCCTTGAGCTTCCCAGGCCCTGGGTTGGCGTTTGTTGCCTTTGAGGAGCTGCAGGGGCTCTCTCTATTTCCTGTCACTGTGGTAGCCGAACATCAGCTCTGCTCAGCTACCATGCTGGTGCCAGTCCTGCTCTTCCAGGTTCTTCCTGGTGACTGACTGCTCTCTCCTGCCTGCCTCTTCGTCCTGTGTCCACTCCCTCAGGCGTCTGCGGCCTTCGGGTGCTGCTTCACTGCCTTCTCTGCTGCTCCCCTCCCAGGGTACCGCTCTGGATGTGTCGCTTCAGAACTCCCAGGGAAGCAAAGGGAAGGTCTACTTTGATCACTTATTAATATTCAGCAGAGGGTGCCCTTGTGGAGCGTAGCTCATGCTAGACTTCAGAGGCCTCTCCTGAAGGCTGGAAGAGAGATGTGACTTTGGGGTTAAGTAGCCACCTCTGGTTGAAGCAGTTGTGCCCGGGGAGACGGATCAAACAGCACAAAACATGGCAATCTGTTTAGGAAGAAGCCCTTGAATAGGGGCCTCTGGATTTGGCAGGGACCTTGCTGCCTTGTGATATAATGACCTCCAAAAATCCCAGTGAGGTAGTTAGCCTAATGGGAATTCCGACCGCATCTCTAGGGCAGCAGTTGGAACTCTGTGGTGAACTGCCTGGTTTCTTACTGACCCTTCTCTGGTTGCGTGGTGACTAGTGGGCACTGTGGTGGAACGTGGTCATCTTCTGTTTTCTCTCCTTCTGGAAGTTAGCCCCACTCTAACTTTCAGACTTCAGCAGAGATAGGAGGGGACGTGGGATCGTGGTCTAGTGGGCCATATAGTTGAGTCTTTGTCGGTGGCATGTGGGGCAGGGTGACGTGCCACTTCAGGCACACATCAGGATGGGTGGAGTTATTAGCAAATCTTTCTTTTCCTCTCCATCCCCTCCCCTGCATTCTCTCTCTCTCCCCCTCCCCCCTCCCCCTTCTCCCCGCATCTCTTCCATAGACTAGGGTTTGTGAAAGGCCTTGTGAATGGCAGGTAGACACTCTACCGTTGAGTTACAGCCCCAGTCCTTAGCACCCTTGCCCCTAGCTGACAAATTGTTTCTGAAACTGATGCTTATCTGTAAGGGAGCCACTGTAACCTAAACAGTCTTGGAAAGGAAAAAGAAGCCTGGATGCTTACTTCCTGTTTTCAAAGTTTACTTCAGAGCTACATTTACTGACTGAGACTCTTCTTTATTTGATCTCCAGCAAAGTTGGAGACCTATCTCCAACTAAATATGCATTTGTTGATATGTTAGGAGACAACTAAATATGCATTTGTTGATATGATGTTGGATCCCTCCCACATACCATGTATGAAAATGAACTCAAAAGAAAAAAATCACATGTAAGACCTAAAGTTATAAAACTCTTAGAAAAAAACATTGGTATAAAGTTTGTGACTTTGGATTGGATAGTTCCTTAGTGGGTGGGAGGCCCCCAGGGGCAATAGCAATAACCTATAATGTTTGGGAGTCCTTGGACCACCCTGACCTACAGCTCAAAGGGGGGCCCTCATGTGTGGTGTTGGGGGTTTTGTTAAATAGTCTATGGCTCTTTGGGGGAGTATTATCAGGCCAGATGGGAAAATTTCATTTAAGCTATATATTTATATTTGTACACTAACTTACATGTGTTGTAGCCATTTCCTACATGAGGGCACTTGTACCCTGCTGTTCCATTCTGTATTGCCCCCCTGCCCACCTGCAGCAATGGTCGGTCGCTTTTTACTTTCCTAGTTTGGGGGCCATCATAGAAAACCATTGATCCAATGCAAGAGTGGTGGAGCCCAGTCCCAACTGCTCCGTCTACAGCTCAACTCCTGCCCCTGAGGCTCAGGGTCACCGTGGAAGGGGCAGAAGGAGTGTAAGAGCCAGAAGAGCAGCGTGTGTCACGAGATTGTGTCTCCTAGAAATGTCAGAGAGCTATGCCCATGCTGTCTCACCAACATGGCCGCCTAAACATGACCTGAACAAGGACAACACCATAGACGTGCTAACACGGGAAGGGCCATGCTCACGAGGCCTCGGCCCTAGACAGCCACAACCAAGGACTGCCGAGAGTGGGAGAGAGAGTCTTTCCCAGGGACGAGCCCAGCCCTGAAGACTACATACAACAACATTGTATGGACTGAGCAGGTCGTATTGTTATAGATTAGGAGTGTGTGTGTGTGTGTGTGTGTGTGTGTGTGTGTGTGTGTGTGTGACAAGAATTAAAGAAAAAGAGGACAGGAATTTGAAAGAGGACAAGGGGTCATATGGGAGGGTTTGAAGGGAGGACACAGAAGGGAGAAATTATATTGTCTCAAAAATGTAACAACTGGCCGGGCGGTGGTGGCGCACGCCTTTAATCCCAGCACTCGGGAGGCAGAGGCAGGCGGATCTCTGTGAGTTCGAGGCCAGCCTGGTCTCCAAAGCGAGTTCCAGGAAAGGCACAAAGCTACACAGAGAAACCCTGTCTCGAAAAAAAAAAAAGAAAAAAAAAAAAAAAAAAAAAAAAGATAGATTTTGGCCGGGCGTTGGTGGCGCACGCCTTTAATCCCAGCACTCGGGAGGCAGAGCCAGGCGGATCTCTGTGAGTTCGAGGCCAGCCTGGGCTACCAAGTGAGCTCCAGGAAAGGCGCAAAGCTACACAGAGAAACCCTGTCTCGAAAAACCAAAAAAAAAAAAAATGTAACAACTGAGAAGGGCTGGAGAATTGGCTCAGTGGTTAAGAGCTTGTACTGTCCTTGCAGAGGACCCAAGTTTAGTTCCTGCATCCACCTCAGATGGCTTACAACCACCTGTAACTCTAGCTCCATGGGGTCCAACATCCTGTCCTGACCTCCTCAGGCACCCACTCACATAGACATGTACACATAAAAGAATAAAATAATATTTAAGAAAATCAACTGAAGAAAAAAGCAAGCCAGACAGATCCTAGAAAATATATCCATAGAAAATATAGACACACTTATTTCTTTAGCACCAGTAGCCAGGTTTTCAAAGGATTCACCACTAAAAGACTTTAGTCCAGATAGCTGCATATTAAAATTTAAAATGTAGTCCTTATGGAATTTAATCTCTTTCAGGAGATGGGACAAGAAGGAAAACTTCTGAATTATTTTCTGAAGTGTGTATAATCCAGACACCAAAAACCTAATAAAGCTCAAAACTGTAAATAAACTAGTAGCAAAAAGCTAGGCAGTGGTGGTGCATGCCTTTAATCCCGGACAGAGTCAGGTGGTTCTCTGAGTTGGAGGCCAGCCTGGGGAGTGAGTTCCAGGACAGCCAGGGCTACACAGAGAATCCCTGTCTTGAAAAACAAAGATAAGAGCAGTAGCAACAAAATCTAGTAGCACATTAATGTGAACTGTGTTTTTTCTAGGAATATAAAAGTATTACTATATTAGACATTTATTAGTGTAGCACATCATATTAGTACACCTGAGAAGAAAAACCATGGATCATCCCTGTAGGTAGTTAGGAGGATTCAGCACATGTTCATAATTTTAAAGCCTTCATAAAGTAGGCATTAGGGAATGCTTCCTGAGCCCCAGACCGAGGCTCTTACTTAATGAGGAGGTGTGTGCAGCATTTTGGTCAAAATTAGGAACAGGATAAGTGATGGTTATGATAAATGGTACTGGTAGTGGTGCTGGTTACTGGCGGAAAAGTCACGGGCCACGGCCACGACTACCAGAGGTACAAAGAGCTTTATTAGAAAGGAAGGGATAGGAGAGAGGAGAGCCAGGCCTGGAGGGAAAGAAAGATGGCGGGAGCAGAGCGGGAACAGAGAGAGCAGGGAAAGAGTGTGGGTGTCGGTGTCCGGCTTTTTAAGGCGGGTACGGAGTCTCCTACGCCCATTGATGACGTAAGACACAAGACCCCAAGCTGCGCATGTGCCGGAGTGAGGGCGGGATCCTAACAATAAGGATATCTACATTTGCCATTGTAAATTAGTACTAATCCGAGGCATGAGCCAACACAATTGGGCAAGTGGTAGCATGGATATGAATACTGGACATGAAATGGTAGGAGGTAGAAAGATAGGAGAAAGAAAAATTATTTGCAGATATATGACCAAATAGCTAGAGAACCTAGGAGAATTGCAAAGATAAATAAAATTGAGTTAAGTAGTGAGAAATAAGCTTAATATACAGAAAGCTGCTAACATGCTTAAGCAGGGAGAAGCTCTGTGTGCAGTCCTGACAACCTGAGAGAAATCCCTGCATCTCACAGAGTGGCAGGAAAGCCCAGCTTCCTGAAAGTTGTCCTCTGATCTCCACCTTCCCTCAGTACTCACCACCACACCCATCACAAAGAGAAATAAGTAAATATTTCAAAATAGTTTAATATATAGAAATCAGGAGCCTTAATAGTCTATAACTAGTGCCTAGTTAGATGATATAATGGAAGATAAGACCCACTTATAATAGCAGCAAAGATATAGAGTTTATAGACAAAAATGCAACAAGAAATATATAAATCATACCACAGGAAAACCCACATGATGTAAAAATTGAACAAATGGAAAGAAACCATGTTTGAGGGATAGAAAAATTGAAATAATAAAGGTGTCAAATCATCCTAAATTGACATAAATTTAGCACAAATGGAAATGAACATTTCCTGTGACTTGACAAGCAAATTTTTTTTTTTTTTTTTTTTTTTTTTGGTTTTTCGAGACAGGGTTTCTCTGCGTAGCTTTGCGCCTTTCCTGGAGCTCACTTGGTAGCCCAGGCTGGCCTCGAACTCACAGAGATCCGCCTGGCTCTGCCTCCCGAGTGCTGGGATTAAAGGCGTGCGCCACCACCGCCCGGCTTGACAAGCAAATTTTAAGGACATATGAAAAAGTAAGTCAGAAGGGTCAAGGGGACTCATAAAGAAGAGCAAGGAGGTGGGAGTCGCTTTATTTGATATCAAAACATATTACAGGAGCTGGAGAGATGGCTCAGTGGTTAAGTCCTGGATGCTCTCACGGAGGATCCTTGGAGAGAAGGGCACACAACCACCTTTTGTGCCCCAGGCCACTCATTCTCATATACACTCATACACAGAAAGTGGGGGGAGGGGAGAAGAGGAGGGGAAGGAGGAAGAAAAGACTAGCAATCGTTATATGAAGAATTAGTGGGAAGCAGATACAGAGGTGAAGGGAAACGGCCTTAGCATGTTGGGGGAAAGCGGAGGAGAGTGCAGTACAAATGCGAAGGTCCATAGGCCCACGGAGAACATTCTGGTAAAGGGAGCGACCCCAGCGTGGAGGGTGTTAAGTAAGCGGGGAGTGACACAGTGGGATTTCAGTTTGGTGTCGTGGCCCAGGCAGGAGGATGGCAGCCAGCAGTGCGGTGGCAGCAGGCTGTGAGAAACATGTCATTGCTGTCCCCAAAGTTCATGGTTTGAAATGTTCTTTTCTTTTAATCAACACGTGATAATTTGTGTGTTCATGGGGCACACGTGATATATGAGTGTAAACATGTACACACTGTGTGTTGATCAACTTGGGTAATTCACATTTCCATCTTACACATTTATCTTTGAGTTTTTACAGTTCCTTTCCTCTAGATCTTCGCACAGTCTGTGCAGGTCTCGTACGCTGGAGTCGCTGTTCTGTGCTGTAGGCTCAGAACTCCCTCCTCCCGTCTCCTGTGTGTGCGATTCCCAGGTCTCCTGCCATCACCTCCTCCCCCTCCCCTCCTACAGCAGTTACTGTTCTCAGCTCCCTATTTGTTTGTCTTTGCCTGGTTTGTTTTGTTTAATGTCCCTCAGTTACATCTACTTTTTTTTTTTTTTTTTTTAAGATTTATTTATTATGTATACTGTGTTCTGTTTGTATATATGTCTGCACGCCAGAAGAGGGCACCAGATCTCATTACAGATGGTTGTGAGCCACCATGTGGGTGCTGGGAATTGAACTCAGGTCCTCTGGAAGAGCAGTCAGTGCTCTTAACCTCTGAGCCATCTCTCCAGCCCCACTTCTACTTTGTTGTAAAGATAAATTTAATTTCTTTTTTTTTTTTAAATGTTTGTGTGTGTGTGTGTGTGTGTGTGTGTGTGTGTGTGTGTGTGTGTGGTCCGTCCCCGTGTTCGTCCTTTATCCATTTGCTCACTGACATGCCTCAGTTGGTTCCCTAGCTTGGCTGTTGTGTATCATGCTGGAGTAAACAGGAGTGTGCAGGTGTCTCTTTGACATGCTTACTTAATTTCTTGGCTGTGAGGAGTGTTCATAGTGCTCTCTATATGGTCACACGAATCATATGCCGTCAGTGTCTTTCAGAGTGTCCCCACCCTCCCCAGCATTTGATACTTTTCATGTTTTGGTAATTGCCGTCCTGAGGGGTGAGATGACATCTCATTGTGGTTCCCTGGTGGGTAGTGACATCAGACATAGTGTCATGTTTGTGGGCTATTTGTGTATCTCCTCTTGAAAAATGTCCGTTCAGATCATTACCTTTTTTAAAAATTCAGAGACTTAGTCTGGAGAGATGGCTCAGTGGTTAAGAGCAATGGCTGTTCTCTGGAGGTCCTGAGTTCAATTCCCAGCAACCACATGGAGGTTCACAACCATCTATAGTGAGATCTGGTGCCCTCTTCTGGCGTGCAGGTAAACATGCAGAAAATTCATGTATAAAATAAAAAATAGGTAAATAAATAAATAAATAAATAAATAAATAAAATTAAAAACAATTCAGAGACTTTTTAGTTGTTCAAATTCATCATATTTTTCTAGATATTAATCCTTTTTCAGATACATAGTTTACAAATATTTCCCCTATTCTGTAGTTGTCTCTTTTTCTGTTGTCTTGAAATAACACAATTTGCCTATCACTGCTTTGTTGGCTGTACTTTTGAGATCCTAACAACCACCTCCACCACCACCACCACCTCTACCACCACCACCATCACCACCATCACCACCACCACCACCACCACCACCACCACCACCACCACCATCACCACCACCACCACCACCACCACCACCTCCACCACCACCACCACCACCACCACCTCCACCACCACCTCCACCACCACCTCCACCACCACCAAATCATTGCCTATAGACCCGTCTTAAAGTGTTTCTGCTTGTGTTTTGAAATGGTAATCTCTGGTAGCTCAAAATGTGAGCTTATGTGCACAAGGTGTTCAAAGAGGTGATCGGATTGAAAATGAGGCCTAATCAGGCTCACTGGTTCTTTCACCTTGTGCATGCCAGGCAGGTGGCTGCCACTGGCACATACCGGGACAGACACCAGGGAGCCTGTGTTCAGAAGGATACCCCTGTGAGAACACAAGTTAAGCAGGGAGGCTTTAAGTGAAACCACAGCCCAGATCTCCCCTTGAGAGAGGTGAGGAAAGTTGCTTGACATTGTGTGTGGGGTGGGGGGTGGGGGTGGGGCTCCCCCACACCGTGTGATACTTCATCACGGTGGTAGCTTCAGCAAGCTAACACAGGGACAAAACAACCGTGATGGTGCGATTTCCCCATAGCGCTTATCACGGGCTAAAATTAGCTCCTACTTATTTATGGTGATGCTCTGCCCCTCCTGGTGGAAAGCTCCAAAGGCCGGAACCGGGACTCTTTCTCAGTCCCCACAGTAGTCACAGTCCTGAGCAAAAGCAGCAGTGCCATGAAGTTACTGATTCTGTCTCTGCGATGTCTGCTTTTTACAGAGCTTAGCGTTCTCGTGGGGCCATGACCTCTAGCACAGGGACTAAGAAGAAAGAACACTGCAGTACTTAAGACCAGAAACATTCTGTTCTGTTCTTCCAAAGGCTCTTTGGGTGATAAGAGAGACCCTGAGGGCCACCTTTTTAGAACAGAGTAGTTCTGGGCCCTAGAGAGTTTACCCTTGTTTTTAGCTTTATTTTATTGTTTAGCTTCAAAATAACGTGGATCTATGAAAAATGCCCTCCTAGGGGAAGAAGGCAGGGTCCTTGTTTTGTTCCCCTCTCTCCTGTAAATAGTTCCCAGCATAGCCGTCTACAGTAAATGTTTGTGGAATGAATGGAACCCATTTTCCAAAATTCTGCTATGTTCTTAGAGATTCCCAAATTGTTAGGGTTTCTTATCCTTAGTGCAATACCATCTGTATTATAGAGGGGCAGGTGGGTTTGCCGCCTTTTGCCCCTTAGAATTGCATCAGATGTCCTCAATCTGTCTTCACTGGGGTGTTTTTTGACCTTGACTGCCCTTAATGGACGATTCCTAGTCTAGCTCAATGGCACTGGTGCCACCTTGTGTCCACAATATGATACTACACCCATTGAATGTTAGTGTGTCCAGAACCAATCTGATGCCTCTGTTGGGGTGTTTATTATGCCTTGTTTATCTAAATGATATTGCTCTCTGTATGGTATAAATGCAGAAACAAATTCTTCTATTTAGAAGGATTTGGAGCTGATTTGTATTTATCAATATAAGACAATCGCTGTACTTTGATAAAATAAATGGAAGTTTCTATATTTTAAAATGTTTATATAAAATACATTTTCATTTTGTCAGCTTATTAAAAATCCCATAAAAGCTGGGTGGTGGTGGCATACACCTTTAATCCCAGCACTTGGGAGGCAGAGCCAGGTGGATCTCTGTGAGTTCAAGGCCAGCCTGGTCTACAGAGTGAGATCCAGGACAGGCAACAAAACTACACAGAGAAATCCTGCCTCGAAAAAAAAAAATCCCATTAAATGTATTTATAAAGAATAAAATAATATTTCAAAAGAAAATTAAAAATTTAAACAAGAGTCGTATTGATTTCTGCTTCATATGCATGGTAGACTACTGAGTGAGTGTAGTGATTGTCCTAATCACTACAGTCATGGAGAAGATGAATTTGTGCACAGACAGGCCTGTGTCAGCTGTCTGAAATGGCAGTGGCCCACAGTATCAGTGACTGATGTACTGAAGCCAGTTCAAAAGAGCTATTAGGTTTTCAAGTGTTCTGAAACCATTGTTAAAAACTAGTTCATATTAAAAAGTACTTAAACTCAGTTTAGTTACATATTTTTTTTTAAGGTGCAGGCTGTAGAGATGGCTCAGCAGTTAAGAGCACTCTTGCTGAGGACCTGGGTTTGGTTCCCAGCTCTCATGTTGGACAGCTCACAGCCACCTGGAACTCCAGCTCTAGGGGATCTGATCCTCTCTTCTGGTCTCCTTGTGTGCCCAGATGCATGTGGTACACATAAAAAGACACATAGTCATACACAGATACACCCCCAAACAAACAACAAACAAACAAATGTGATGAAAATTAAAATAAAAAACAAAATAGTTTTCAGTCAGTTCACTTGATCTAAAAATCTCACTTACTAGAAATAGGTTAACCAAGTTTAACATTTTATATCATTCTAGCTATTGCTTTCTTCTTGTAATTGCTATTTATCCTTTACAGTATATTTTTAATCATATTATTTCCCACTCCCCACCTCCTTCCAGATTCTTCTCTGCTCCCTACCCACCCATCTTTGTATTCTCGCTCTTAAAAGAAAGAGAAAAAAATAATAAAAAGCCATAGTCTCATTGTACTAGCCATCTATCTGCTCCTGAGCATGGGGCCTGCCCTGCAGTGTGGCTGATATGCCCAGTAGCACTCCATGGAAGAAAACTGATTTTCCTTCGCCCAGAAGCTATCAATTTTGAAAAGCTTCTTTGCTGGAAGCAGGACCTTGCGCTCACTTCCCCTCTTTTGTATGGGATTTTGTCAGGCTTGAGCTTCTGCAAGTCTTGCATGCTGTCGTAGTCTCTGTGAGTTCATATGTGCCCTTTCCCTGTTGTCTGGAAAATGCTAGTTCCTTAAAATTGTCCACCACCTGTGGCTCTCTGAATTTTTCTTCTGCCTTTTCCACATAGATTCTTGAACCTTTTCAGGGGGGTGTGACAAAGACACCCCATTTAGGGCTGAGCATTTCAGAGTCTATCTCTCTCTGCATGTTGTACAGCTGTGTCTCTGCTAGTTACCATCTGCTGCAGGAGGCTTCTTTGCTGCAGGTTGACCAGTGCACTGTCCTGTGGGGTAGTGGTTTAAATGAAAATGCCTCCCTCAGGCTCATAGGGAGTGGCACTATTAGGAGGTGTGACCTTATTGGAGTAGGTGTGGCCTTGTTAGAGGAAGCCTGTCACTGGAGGTGGGCTTTGGGGTTTCAGAAGCCCAAGCCAGGCACTTTTTTCCAGCTGCCTGCTGATCTGGATGTAGAACTCTCGGCTACCTGTCCAGCACCATGTCTGCCTGCATGCTGCCATGCTGATAATGGACTAAACCCCTGAACTGTAGCCAGCCCCAATTAAATGTTTTCCCTTATAAGAGTTGCCATGGTCATGATGTCTCCTCACAGCAATAAAACCCTAACTAAGATATATGGGTATAGCAATATGTCATTAGGAATAATTTTAGTTCTATGATCATTTAGCAAAATAATGATAGTAGGTTTTCCCCAGGGTCCATGACCTATTTAGTCTTAGATGTGGGTTCTATCTCATGTAGTGGACCTTATAACTAATTGGAAAAAAAAAGATTGGTTGCTGTGGGGTGGTCTGTATGTCAAATTGCTCTGATTGGTCAATAAATAAAACACTGATTGGGCATTGGCCAGGCAGGAAGTATAGGCGGGACTAACAGAGAAGAGAATTGAGAGATCAGGAAGGCAGAGGGAGTCACTGCCAGCCGCCACCATGACAAGGAGCATGTGAAGATGCCGGTAAGCCATGAGCCACATGGCAAGGTATAGATTTATGGAAATGGATTAATTTAAGCTGTAAGAACAGTTAGCAAGAAGCCTGCCATGGCCAAATACAGTTTGTAAGCAATATAAATCTCTGTGTTTACTTGGTTGGGTCTGAGCGGCTGTGGGACTGGCGGGTGACAAAGATTTGTCCTGACTGTGGGCAGGGCAGGAAAACTCTAGCTACAATTGGTTACTTTCCTAACATTCATGCCACTATTACATGGGTGAGCATATCTTTCAGGTAGATCATTACTAACACTCACAGGGTTTGTAACTGGGTAAGACTTGATTATTTTTCTCTTCAGGTAGTGTGTATAGAATCTTCTAGCAGGATGAACACTAGCTAGTAGGGTGAATCTGAGTACCACTTAGATTTCTCCATGTTCTGTGCCCTAAGTATGTGGTATCTTCAGCAATAGGGTCTTACATCAAGTTGGCAATAGCTTTCAGTGTTTGGGGGAGCTTATGGGATCCCCTTTGGCCAATGACTCAAAAGATTCTTGTTACTGGGGGTTTATTTGACCCCGTATAATGTCTGCTTAGGGTATTGTCTCCCGCATTGTGTAGTGACTCATTTAAATTCCTTTATACATGTACATATTTTAGGAATGTCCTACAATAGTAGATTTTCCTATGGCTTTTCAAAAGGCATTTAGTGTTAGTTGTTCACTTCATATTTCCTCCTCTACTCTGCCCTCCCCTCCACCATCCCATGTAATCCTTGTAATTTCCTCTTTATCTCTTTAGAGCACTATATTCCATTTCTCCTTCCTTGGAAGACACTCCCACTATGGCACTATGGCTTTCTTATTTCATATTTTTGTTTTATTTCTAGTTCCTGACTCATACATTTTTTTCTTATCACTTCTGAATTTTTTCCTTTGTTGTTGGCATTTCTGTTTTGTATATCCTGAAATTATATTTTCATCTTTTTTTGTTGTTCTGTTTTTGAGATAGGGTCTCATGTAGCTGAGGCTGGCTTTGAACTTGCTATGTAGGAGAGGGTCTGAGCTCCTGATTCTCTTGCCTTCATTTCCCAAATGCTGGGATTACAAATGTGTACTGCCATGCCTGACATTTTTCTTCTCTTTTGGTGTTTTCCTATGTTTCTGTTTCATTTTTCTCCCTTGCTGAGGCTCCCTCTCTCTCAGAACAAAGGCCTAGCCTTTTTCTTGCCTGTGTTCTCTTTTCTCTGTCTCCCGCCCCCGGAGCATCACTGCTCCTGAGGCTGCAGCATCAGCAGCCTGATTCCCTCACAGCGGCCAGCGGCCCAGCTCATCTCGAAGCCATCTGGAGCTCTGCAGTGCCCACCTGGCCCCTTCTGCTGTGTTCCCATGTTGTTGGCACCAATGCTTCGTGAGAAGGGCTTAGAGGATTGTTTAGTCTTCTGTGTCTCCAGCCTTGGGTTTTATTCAGGCCACGGAAAACCAGGGAAGCTCTGAGTCATCCAGGCGTCTGCTGTGATTGCCCTTTCCTCCCACCTCACAGGCCTGGGGGACTCTGCATCCCTGCTGCTGTTCAGGATTGAACCCAGGGCCTCACACATGGAGACCTGTTGGAATCGCTTCATCTCACTTCATTACCATCTAAAGAGATATTTAGAAACACTGGCATTTAAATGCCACCTTCCTGTCCCTTCCTCATTTTCCCTTCTCTCGTCTCCTCAGCCACCCTCTGTATTGTCTTCCCTGGATTGCCACAGCTCCTCATGAGCTGCTTTCTCAGGCCATATGTCCATCTGCCATGTAGCAGGGAAGTGCTACTCTTCTTCAGAGAACCAGACCCTCCTGCTTCTCATGATACAAGCCCAGTGCTCCACCCAGCTCTCACCATAGTAGAGGCAGGAGTTCACATTGTTGCCTTCATTGGTTTGTCTAGAGGAAGAAAGACAAATGACTCCATCCTTCCCATATACTTTTTCTCCTCTCTTCAAGGAATGACAAACAGCCTCGTGTCCAGCCTCATGTTCACTTTCACTTGATGAAACACTATTGTAAATCCATCCAGCACTTTCAAGTTTTCACATCTGAGGTACAGTGTAGGAATGTTTTAATTAACATATTCATTATATATTAAGTAGATAATTGGAGTGAATAAGTGAATGAATTGAAACATCTTCAACAATCACATTTTCAAGCCAAAGTAATACAGTTTATATAACACAAAAGAGAAAACTGTTTTATGTGTGAGGTGAGAGTTCTGCTTTTATTTGTTGTTAATTTGGTTTCTATGAATCAAGTGTGCTTTTTAAAAATTAAAGTCTTTTAATTAAAAAAGTTCAAACATAAATTACGCAGGTGCCGGGTGGTGGTGGCACATGCCTTTAATCCCAGCACTCGGGAGGCAGAGGCAGGTGGATCTCTGTGAGTTTGAGGCCAGCCTGGGCTACCAAGTGAGTTCCAGGACAGGCTCCAAAGCTACACAGAGAAACCCTGTCATGAAAAATCAAAATAAAAAAAAAAAAAAAAAAGCAAAAGAAAAAGAAGACCAAAAAAGCTATGCAGGTATGTGAACTATGTGCTTTCACTTGGATGTGCCATTTACGTATCCCGTTATGCTCATCCTTTTGCTGATTGTTGGAGAACTGGTTGTAGATGTTGTAATTTTTGCCTGAAAGTGCAGATTGTCTTAGTATTGTCTTAGATAATCATAGAGTTGTTGGTTTTTTATTTTATTTTATTTATTTATTTTGTTGTTGTTGTTTTTGACACGAAGACTTTCTGCATAGTCTCTGGCTGTCCTGGTGGAACTCATGATGTGAACCAGGCTGGTCTCGAACTCAGAGAGATCCTCCTGCCTCTGCCACCATGCTTGGCTTTATGTACATGTATGTGTGTTTTTTAGTCTATTTTTTACCACTGTAACAAGACATGTGAGTTAACCAAATAAAAAAGAGGGAATGATTATTTAAATTTTTAAAAAATATTGATTATTAGTCCGTGTTTACATGTACATGGAGGTGAGGGGTCACACTTTGGGAGTTGCTTTTCCTCCTTCCAATGTGGGTTTGGGGGAATGAGCTCAGTCTGTCAGCTTGTTCAGCAAGCGCTTTTACCCACTGAGTGTGCCCTTCATTGGCCTGAAGGGCATCTTTTGTGTCATGGTTTCTGAGGTTTTAGCCCATAGTTGTCCCATTGCTCTTCAACTGTGGCAAGGCAGTGCCAGGCAGAACATCTTGGCAGGAAAGGGAGATGAAGACGGTCTGTCATGTCATGGAGACAGGAGTGAGGGGAGGGGCAAGGCTCTCAACAGTCTCTTCAAAGGCACACCTCCAGTGACTGGTGTTTATGTAAGCCAGGATACATGTGTGGGCCAAAGGACAACTTTTAAAAAAATTTTTATTTATTTTTATTTAATGTGCATTTGGTATTTTGCCATGGGTGTCAGGTCCCCTGAAACGAGTTACAGACAGTTGTAAGCTGCCATGTGGGTGCGGGGAATTAAACCTGGGTCGTCTGGAAGAGCAGTCAGTGCTCTTAACTGCTAAGCCATCTCTCCAGCCCAAAGAACAACTTTGTGGAGTCCTCCCTTTATCTATAATGTGTAATGGCACACAGGTAAAGCCATAGAACACATGGTGACATATAGATTAATAGAAATGGACTGAATTTAGTTATAAGAGCTAGCTAGCAAGAAAATTGAGCCATAGGCCATGGTCATACAGTTTGTAATTAATATAAGCCTGTGTGTGTTTATTTGGGTCTAAGCGGCTGCAGGACTGGGTGGGACACAGGAAAGCTTCCAACTACAATGTGGGGCTCGAACCCATGACCCTTGGATTAAGAGTCCCATGCTCTACAGGCTGAGCTAGCCAGGCCTCAGAAACAAACCATAAACTAACATGTTTCTGAGAGAAATATTAGGAGGTATTGTAAACAACAGTCACCAGCCATCCAGATTGTACAAGAACAGGGCACAACAGCTGCTGATCTTTCAAAGACACCAACAGCTCTACCTTTAAAAAATGGTTAACAGACAAGCCTGTATAGGTTCAGCAATGGCTTTTAATAACAGAGAAACTGCAAGCTTTAGAAGAGCTGGTAAAAGAACAGTTAAATGCTCAGCATATTGAAGAATCAGCCAGCCCTTGGAATTCTCCTGTATTTGTTATTAAAAAGAAATCTGGCAAATGGAGAATGGTAACAGACCTTAGAGCAATTAGCAAAGTAATTTAGCCAGTGGACGCTCTACAGTCTGGAATTCCTTTGCCTATCCTGTTACCTAAAGGATGGCCTATTATAGTTATCAATTTAAAAGACTTTATTCTCAATACCCTTACAAGAAAAAGACAGAGAAATATTTGCCTTCACGGTGCCTACTTATTATAATTCTCATTCGATTAAGAGACATCAATGTAGCATTCTCCCACAAGCAATGTTAAATAGTGCAACCCTGTGTCAATATTTTGTATGACAGCATTGGAAGTAATATGTAAACAATTTCCTGAATCTATAATTTATCATTACATGGACGATATTTCACTAACTGATTCAAATGCAGATACTTTAGAAGGATGTTTGAAGAAGTAAAGAAAAATTTGCCTTGTTGGGAATTACAAATTGCGCCTGAAAAGATACAAAGAGGAGATTCTATTAATTATTTAGGATATAAAATAGGTCTACAAAAAAATTAGACCCCAAAAGGTACAAATTAGGAGAGATTGATTATGGATTCTTAATGACTTTCAAAGATTATTTGGAGACATTTTCCATCTATGAACTGTATGGCCATGGCCTATGGCTCAATTTTTTTTTTGTTATCTAGCTCTTATAACTAAACTCAGCCCATTTCTGTTTATCTATATGTCACCACACATTCCATGGCTTTACCTGTGTGCCATTACATGCGAAGAGAGGTGGAGGAGACGCCAGCCCGCCATCCAGAGAGGAGCAATAGTTCCAAAGGCTGATGGGCTCTTATCCAGATAGATCGTTGCAGTGTTCTTCAAAATAACAGGAAAATCAGAGTACATTAAGAGGTCATTTGTTTCTTGTATGTAAGTTTCTAAATAACACAAAGCTGGCATTTTTTTTTTCTGGAGCTGAGGACTGAACCCGGGGCCTTGTGCTTGCTAGGCAAGTGCTCTACCACTAAAGCTAAATCCCCAACCCCAAAGCTGGCATTTTTAAGGAGGGATAAACACAGATTCATATGGGGATCATCCTGTAATGACAGTGTGGGACATAACAGTACTTGGGATTTGCATATATGTCCCATCTAAACAGACAGGGGCGGGTGGAGATCAGAAGTAGGGTATCTTTAGCATACACAGGCCCTGGCTTCCCTGTGTGCCCTCCCTCCCAAATATAAGTAAGCGCTGTGCTTCTCCGATGCATCTTCTCTGGAGCCCTCTTTCCCTGCATCAGTCTTGGAAGCTTCTTCCTCTTCACTTCTTAGGTCTGTTGCCCTCCACCCTTTGCCATCTAACTTCTCTCTACTTTCAGCAGACACCCCCATTGTCAGAGTCATCGCTTGTCTCCTGCTTTCCCAGCTCCGGGAGAGTTCCCCAGTCTCTGAGAACTGTCTGCGGAACTCTCCACCCCTTCCTTCCGCTAGCACCTTGACACCAAAGAGGGCTGGGCGCACACTTTCCCTTTGTTTTCCTTAGGTCCTCCCTACCACCCTCCTCTGGATGTCTGTTCACCCCAGGTCCTCTCTCTTCCCATAAAGGTTTCTGTGCCTCAGATCATTTCTTGAGGTGAGAACTTCTCCGTCAGTGGGTGTCCTGCTTAGCCAGTGTATTTTTTTTTTTAAGATTTATTTATTTTTTGTTATTTTTCACTATAATGTGTGGATGTTTGTGTCTGCATGTGGGTGTGTACACATGACTGCCGATGCTCTCAGAGGAGGCCACGGGTCTCATATATCCTGGATCTGCAGTTATAGATGGTTGTGAGCTGCCTGGTATGGGTTCTGAGAACTGAACTTAGGTCCTCTGGAAGAACAGCAGATGCTCTAACCACTGCTCCATCTCTTCGGCCCCTGGGGCACTCTTCTTAGAGGAGGAGCCCTTTGGCTCCCATACCTGATGTCCGTCTTCAGCTCAGATCTTCTGACTTAATGCTCGGAAAGTTTCATCTCTCTGGTTGACTTTCCCCTAGTTGTAAGCTCAGGGGTTAGCCTGTTCTTGTCTCATAGACGGTGGCATGAGATTCCTTGGTCAGTGACAAAGGCCTTCATTACATCCCAGACAGCGTGGGCAGTGACTTGTGGTGTCAGTCACTCCTACCCTATTGGGTTCTATAGCACCCAATCTAGTGACTGCCTTACAGCAGCCATGGCCATCAGAAAAACAGAATTGCCTTGGGGAGCGGTCTGCTCTTATGGCCAGCAGTGGACAAGCCTGCTGTTTGTTCTGAAGGAAGGACCACCTCATCCCCCGAGGTTGCTCACTGTAAATGCATTTTTTTAAATTTAATTTTATTTTATTTTACAATACCATTCAGTTCTACATAACAGCCACAGATTCCCTTGTTCTCCCCCTTCCTGACCCCCTCCCCTTCCCCCCAGCCCACCCCCCCATTCCCACCTCTTCCAGGGCAAAGCCTCCCCCAAGGACTGAGATCGACCTGGTAGACCCAGTCCAGGCAGGTCCAGACCCCTCCTCCCAGATTGAGCCAAGTGTCCCTGCATAAGTCCCAGGTTTCAAACAGCCAACTCATGCAATGAGCCCAGGATCTGGTACCACTGCCTAGATGCCTCCCAAACAGATCAAGCCAATCAACTGTCTCACCTATTCAGAGGGCCTGATCCAGTTGGGGGCCCCTCAGCCTTTGGTTCATAGTTCATGTGTTTCCATTCGTTTGGCTATTTGTCCCTGTGCTTTATCCAACCTTGGTTTCAACAATTCTCGCTCATATAAACCCTCCTCTTTCTCACTAATTAGACTTCCGGTGCTCCACTCGGGGCCTAGCCGTGGATGTCTGCATCCAGATTCCTCAGTCCTTGGATGGGGTTTATGGCACAACCATTAGGGTATTTGGCCATCCCATCACCAGAGTAGGTCAGTCCCGGCTGTCTCTCGACCATTGCCAGCAGTCTTTTGTGGGGGTATCTTTGTGGATTTCTGTGGGCCTCTTTAGCACTTTGTTTCTTCCTTTTCTCATGTGGTCTTCATTTACCATGGTCTCCTATTCCTTGTTCTCCCTCTCTGTTCTTGATCCAGCTGGGATCTCCCGCTCTCTTTCCCTCAACCCTCACCCTTCATTGCTCCCACTCATGTCCAGGTAAATGCATTTCTAAGAAATGGCCAGAATCTTGCATTCTTGACATAACCAGCAAGAATATTCATGCTGGAAATTCAATATGAGCTCTTTGTTTCTGTATGTCCTAGACTTGTTTCTTTGTTATTCCCTTCCCTCCCCTTCCCCTCCCCTCCCTTCCCCTCCCCTCCCCTCCCCTCTCTCCTTTCCCGCCTTCCTTCCTCCCTTCCTCCTCCTTCTACTTCTTCATCATTCTTGTTATCTTCCTTATTCTTTCTTCTTCGAGACAGAGTCTTAGGAATCTGAGACCAGCCTGAGCAATACTGTCGTGAGACTTGTCTCAAAAATAAAAACAAAAGCAGTTTTTAAAATGCACAGATGTACTCATTTACGGGACCCAGTGTGGTATTTTAATACATAAATACAGTGTGTAACTGGCCGCATTGAAGTAAGTAAAACCAGTTTTAAAGATCTGCTGTATATAATGTGTGTTATTTGCATGTCTTTGTGTGTAGGGAGTTGTATACATGTAAGGATAAGGGCCCTGTGTTAGATCCCTGGAGTGGGAGGTCTTGTGATCCATGAAGTGGGTGTGCTGGGAACTGAGCTCAGATCCTCTGTAAGAGCCGTGCGAGTCCTTAACCACTGAGCCATGTCTCCAGCCCCCTAAAGTTAATTTCAGTAATATACTATACATATATGTCTAAACTATTTCAATATTTAACATATCTTAAACTTATAGTTAATATTAAATACAAGTGAGATATTTTATATTCTCTTTACACTGATTTTGAAATCTGTGTGTATTTATTCTCTGCTACATTTCAAATATTTAAGAGCCAGATACAGACAATAGGAGCTTCAAATTTCTTCACATTGCCTATTCAAGAGCCGTCAGGCTTTTGTCTCCTTACTTCCTGCTGTCCTTTTGTTGTGTGAGTTAGCATGGCTTTAACTGTTTAAGCAGTTCTCATTGACTGGAAACCCCAGTAGGGTTGTGGAGAGCACAGTCTGAACACTCATCAAGACTTAAGTGTTATCCTTGCCTTATGAAATATTTGTTCTTGTGTACTCAGTTAGTAGCTAATCTGTAGTTTCAGTGGCATGTTTATTATATTGATGTTACTTGATTTCATGATATACTGCTGGAGGCTTCATAAGAGAAAGTATAATCTTATAAAGTATTTCTAGTGGCCGTCATGTTCAGATCTGCCTAGATAACCCTATGGCAAAAACAAACAAACAAAACAAAAAAACAACACAGTACAGAGGGTTGAAATGAGAGAGAACAAAGGAAGGGTAAATGTACTCACAGGAAGAATCTGTATTAGTTTTATTTCAGTTGATGTAGTAGAGACCGTGACTAAAACCAGTGTGGGGAGGGAGGGTTATTTGGTTTGTACATGGGTGTCAAGTCCATCATGGAGGGAAGCCAGGGCAGGAACTCAAGTCGGAATCTGGAGGCAGGAACTGAAGCAGAACTGTGGAGGAACACTGCTTACTGGCTTGCTCTCCAAAGTCTACTCTGCTTGTTTGCTTGTATGAATGACCCAGGACCACCTGTCCAGGGTTGGCACCAGTCACAGTGGCCTGGGCCCTCCCACACCAGTTGTTAGTCAAGAAAATGACCCATAGACATGCCCACAGATGTTGTGTGATATTTTTATCGCATTCTGAAAATAAAGTTTGCTTTGAGTCAGAGGATGGTTTCTTTGCCCAAATGGCTAGCTTTTGCCATAAAGAAAGCAAACTCTATATGGAGGTTCTTCGATGCCCATTGTCTTCTTTTGAAGTAAATTGGTGCTGTCAGGAACAGGTGTGTCTCACTGTCATGAAAAGCCTTAGGTTATTAAACATGCCATATTCTGTAGGTCTTTGAAGTGTTTGAAGACCATCTATCTGTCTAAATATATCTGTGTGTGGCCTTGAAACATAGCTAACATGACTATAAGTTTGACTACTATAGATGACTATTAATCTGTATTTCTTAATTATGCATTACATTTTTAAATGAGCTGCATAAACATGATACCCCAAACAAGAGTAGAAACATACATACAGTTTAAGAAAATTAACTTTAGATTTGTATCAATATACAAAAATCCATACCAATGTAAAATATTTAAGACTCATAGTTGCTTTTTTTAGTTGAAAAGTAGATTAAATAATCTACTCTTTATCCTATCATTTCTATATCCCCACTTTTCTTTTCAGAATGAGATCCCTAATGTAATCTCCTTTGTTGAGCTTTTTTTTTTTTTTTGACCATTACCAATACCACACAACTCCCAGACTCTGAAGGAGGCAGCTCCTCAGTTGAGGCTCCCTCTCTCTGGATAACTCCAGTTTGGGTCAAGAGCCAAGCAGCACACCTTGAGTGGTGTGGTGGTGATCACTTGTCATGAGGAAGTGTGAGCAACACACTCTGCCTGTCTCCCTGCTGCTGGTCAGCACTCACTGCAGCCTCTAAGCAAAGAATTGAATCATTCTTACTTAAAGTGATAGTGGTTTTCCTCAGTAAAATTCACAGCAAATAAAATTCTTCTAAAATTATCCAGAATGGTAAGGAAATTAAAGTGTTGAGTGAATGTATGTGAAATTTAATTAACATTCAAATATGACTTAAATTTTAATGGAAATGTATAATAATCTACTACAAATCCCATCATTATTTGCAGAGAATATTGAGTTGGATGTATTCTTTTCTTAGATTATTTGTTGGATTGAATTTCATTGTTATGGGGAAGGAGGGAGAGAGTAACTAATACTGAGTAGCTATATTGTCCTCAGCTGAGTTTTAGATTACACTAGTATTTGACTCTCTCCATGTCCCCAGATCCGTTTATGTGCTTGGAGGAAGGTACTGGCTGTTTTGCCTTTAGATGTATTTAGGGAGGGAACTTGTCCAGTCTATCCAGTTATGGAGTTGTGATTTGACCCTATGTAGTTTTGTGCTGAAGACCATGCTTTTAAATTCTTTGTCAGTAATGGAGCCTCTATGGCAAACCTCTGGGACAGATAACAGCATCCTCATTATACAGATGTGGAACCCGAGGCTCTAGTGTTATGGAAATCCAGCTCTCAAACCAAGCAGCACGCACAGAGATGGAGAACAAAGCTTTATTCAAGTCCAGTAGGCATGGACCGAGGCTAGTGTTTTGCAAATTCTGGTCCCATCCTGCAGTTTTTTACAACTTCTGTACTTTGAGCAACAGTGTGAGGATTCCTATCTGCACTGACCATATGAGGTGGTCTCTGGGGCTCATGACCACCGAAGGGATGTTTCTGTTGCAGTTTAAGTGTGTTTAGAGAAGCAGATATTGCGGGTAGCCATTGGGACATTCTTACTTTAGCAAATATGGCCAACTATTTCTACAGATAGCTTTGCAAGCGTTTGCTTTTTCAAGATAAGAAGGTGGGATTCAACCGAAACAGGCAGGAGTACAAGCAGAGTGGAGTAAACTTCAACCCAGCCTGTCTCTGTTTAGTCCTATCGCCAGCCCCCGGGCAGAACTTCTGAGGTAGAGTTCGATTGTGCTAGGCGCATAGTCACATACTGAAGGTTTAACATATATTCTCTTTCCTTCTCTACTAGTTAAGGACAGTTGAAATCAGCCATCAGGGGGCTGACGTCCTTTCTTCCTCCTGCCATCTTGTCCTGACCCCTTCTCTGGAGCTTTGAGATTTTTGAACTGGTCAGGGCTTGCATTTGCTAGTCAGTGAAAACGTTGGTCTGTTCCGGTTCACTTGTGTGCATGTTACTTTTCCCAGAAAGCTTCTCATACAATTGTGAGCCAATACTTGAGCAAGGTGACATGCTATATTACTTGTGATCTGAAATAATTTAGATAATTATTTGATAATTTATACTACACTTGCTTTTCCAGAACTTATATTATAAAACTGTTCACAACTTTTTTTCTTTTTTCTTCTAGAGAGATTGGGACAATTATCAGGTCACTGGGATGCTGCCCTACTGAAGGAGAGCTACATGATTTCATTGCAGAGGTAAGCAAGTGGCGGAGGAAATGTCACTCAGCTGAGTCTAGAACTCCTTGTAATTAAAAAAAAAATCTTCCACAAAACTCAGAATTCCCTAAATTGCTGAGGGTGCTGTTTGAGAGTGTTAGGACAGCCGTGCAGGTAAGTCAGCCAGTGGGACTTGAAAGCATTGTGAATGAATCTTGAAGAAATGGCAACTGTTGACATATTCAGTTTTTAAATTAGTTGAAGATAGGCCAGTGAAGACAAGGAAGTCTGCCCACATGGAGAGAGACCAGTAACAGACATATTTAGTAATAATGTTGGTTCACAGGGGATGCAGAGAGACTGCAATTTTATTTATTTAAGGAAATTAAACTAAGTTTCAGAACACATACAGTAATAAATAGATTAAAATAGAGAACCTTAACCAGTCTAGAATTCTAAAAATTACTATTCATAATAATAACAAAAAGTTAACCATTATTAGTTAAAAGACCTTGATTGGCTTTCTTCTGTGGTAATAGATTCCTTGAAATGAGTAAACGTTGCTGACCAGAAGAGACTGGTGTTCCTGCTTTCCTCACCCCCTAGGGAACAAGGGACAAAGATCTGATTGGCTGTTTTGGAGTTACTTGACTTATAAGGCAGGGAGACAGAACAATGGGAGACTCATTAGTTAACATCAAATTACTCCAGGCAACTTTTTTCCCCCCAAAGAGTAAAACAGAAGGACTTTATTATCATGCCCATTGAAACTGGCTTTCCTGGGGGAATTCTGCTTGGCAGTGTTTGGCTTTATCATGGGTGACTCCATTTTGGTTTTAAGTCTATTCTTTGGGACTTAGTGTAGGAGCTGAATCCAAAACAAAAGTCACTTGTACACTGCTTGCAGTGTAAGCTGAGGTTGAGAGAAAGAAAACAGCCAATGCCCAGGGAGCCTCACACTCCATTTTGCTTTCCAGAAAGATCTCTGATTGAATGTTAAGTGAAGGTTTTAGTTCTACAAAGAGAGACTTTAAGGGGAAAAAGCTGCCTGGGCTGCACCATAGAGTTGCTTTTCTTTGCCTTGGGGGTTTGGTTGGAGAATTAACAAGGGATGAGAGAAAAGCAGAGGGATTTGACCCATCTCCTTACTCCTTGTACTAGTGGAGTCCTTGTTTATTCTACTGTAGACAGAGTTTTCTTTGGGCTGCCAGCTCACAAAAAATGACATGGATTATAATTAATTATGAAAGGTTGGCCTATAGCTTAGGCTTGTTCCACCGGCTCTTATCACTGAAGTTAGTCCATTTATTTTAATCTGTTTTGCCTCGTGGCTTTTTACCTCTCTTCCATCTTGTACCTCCTGTTTCCTCTCTGTGTCCTCTGGCATCTCTGCCATGCCTAGATTTATCTCCTCTTCTTTCTCTCTGCCAGGAAGTTCTGCCTGCCTTCTTCCTGCCTAGCTATTGACCATTCAGGTCTTTATTAAGCCAATCAGAAGGTGCATTGACAAAGACACATCTTCACAGTGTACAAAAGGATTAGTCCACAATAGTCTATCACATGTTAAAAAGAAGGCATTTGGGATTTCAGGCTGATGTAGGGGAAACTTGAAGTCGTAAAACTGATGCTACAAAGGACTTACTGATAATCAAGATTAAGAAATAGTAAGTTACACCAAGTGGAATTTAGCCAAAGGAGTGCTGCTTCCCATATGACTGGGAGATAAGGAATGCGCTCACCAGACTTGTCAGAAACTTTAGGAAGGAAAAATTTGTACCACAATTGAAATTTAGGGATGCTAAGAAAGTTTCTGCCAATGTTTATTTACTAAGATCGACCTCCAATTAGGAAACTTACAAGCAGCCATTAGGCTCATCCCGTATCAAAGAACATGCCTCTGAGGGGCGGTTCAAGGAGGTAGAGCACGGTTATAACCACCCTGCCTTGAAGTCTCTGTGCTCTCATCAGGAATAGCACAGTTCTGCTGGGTGGACTAAATGGACCTGGGTGGCAACTTTGTAAAGAACAACACTGGTGTACTTAGGAAATACTAAGACAAAATTCTGGCAATATCTTTCCTGTGTAAATCCCCATCTGTCCAAGTGGCTGGACTTGCAGTCTGTTTAAATTGTTCAAAGTGGAACCTGGGGCTGGGACCTGAAAGAGGTTTAAGGGTGACAGCATCTGTGAGATGCATAAGCCTGTGGTGTGTATAAGTTCCAAAATCTTCTCTTCAAGGCCAGCTCCTCTTTGCGCATTAGCTAGAGCTGGATGCGTGCTACATTAAAGAGCTTTTTCCTTTATCAGTCTCTAAGTGTGTGAAGTGATTTCTCACTAGGAAGACATAGCAATTCTAGAACAGGGCAAGCTAGTTAATTTCTGTTGAGTATCAATTTCTCCATAATAATGGCTATGTCAGAGTTTTCCTCCAAGATACATTCAGTAATATATTACAAGCCAGTTTTCAACAGAAAAACGCTGTGTAAGTCAAGCAGTTTCAAGTCAGATGGATAACTATTGCTGCAGTATCAACACCTTGGCAGCTCTCGGTTGTTTTCACATTGCTGTGATCACAATACCCGACAAAGACAACTTGAGGGAGCAAAGCCTTGTTTGGGGGTGTGGTTTTAGAGCAGTGGTTCTCAGACTTCCTAATGCTGTGACCCTTCAATACAGTTCCTCATGTTGTGGTGACCCCCAACCATAAAGTTATTTTCATTGCTACTTCATAACTAATTTTGCTACTGTTATGAGTCACAAAGTAAATATTTATGGAGACAGAGGTTTGCCCAAAGGGTCATGACCCACAGGTTGAGAACCAGTGTTTTATAGGGCTTCAGTCCATCGTGGCTGGGAAGGCATAGTGGAGCCTCTCAGTTCATGGGGTACCAGGGAAGCTGGAAGCAGGGGTGCGTGTAACCTTCAAAGGCCCACTCCGGCTACCTGCGGCTACTAGACTTCATATCTAAAGGTTCCAGGTGCCCCAGGATGCTGCCAGTGAGGGAACACGTGTTAAAAACACGAGTCCATAGGGATATTCAGACACAAGCCATAGCGGCAGCAGCGTTTTTTTCATTGCTATTTTGAAATGTTTAGCAAGCTATTCTAAGTTGTAAGAATACATTGTTTTTCTACTTTGGAATCTCAAAAGTTATTTTGAATGAAAATTAGGAAAAGGGCTTGTTTTTCCTGTGAACCCATCTGTTAGAGCCCACCTAAGTTTCCCAGTGGCTTTACCCAGCAGGACTGCATAAGAGGATGACTGGGCCACAGGCCTGGGTACCAGGTGTTTGGAAGGGCCTACACTTGGCTGTATCTAGCAAGGGAGAGGTCTTTTGCCCCTCCTCTTGGCATTGTTATAAAAAGCCCTTTTGAATAAAGTTCTAGGTCAGTGGATAAGGATCCAGGCCCACCCAAGGCTATACTGTGTTTCTGTCTGTTACTCTCCCCTCTACATTTCTAACTAAATCTCTTATCCCTCACTCCTCAAGAGACCCTGGGGCAAATAAATGTGGGAGCTGGTCCCCACCCACACACTCCCTCCTCCCCCAAAGATGTTCTTGGTGCCTGCTTCAAAACGTTGATTCACAAAGCTGGAGCTGGTACAGGGAGAGGCAAAGAGGCGCTGTGGGGAAGGTAGGGATGGGGAAATGAATTTGTGGTGAAATAAGAATCAGCGTGTAGCAGGCATGCTGGCACACGCCTTTAATACCTGCACTTGGAGACAGAGGCAGACAGGTCTCTGAGTTCGAGGCCAGCCTGGTCTACAGAGTTAAGTTTCAGGACAGCCACGGCTACACAGAAACCCTGCCTCTAGAAAAACAAAACCAAAACAAAAGAGAATCAGTGTGTGTTCAGTAAACAGAACAGGACTAAGAACTGAAGATTAGGAGGGAAAATGGTTTTTAGGTGTTTAAATATATATTAGGAATCTGAAAAAACCCTGCCTGCATCATCCAAACACCACAAAATCCCACTTATTTATAGCTGCTCGCTTGCTTTCCTTCTTTTTTGGAAACAGTTTCACTGTGTAGCCCTGGATGGCCTGAACTCACAGAAATCAGTTTGCCTCTGCCTCCTTAGTGCTGGCTGGCATTAGAGACATGCACCACATGCCCAATGACCCCAATCAGACCACAACCATTGTAAATATGATTGAAAAAATTATATATAATAGTTATGGTTCAGTTGGGTCACCAACCTATGTAGGTTCTGTAAAAGTTTATTGGTGTGCCAGCACAATTTATTCCAGCTAAGTTCTAGCAATCGAGTTACAACAGCTGTGACTTCCCTTCTTGAATTTTACCAGATAAATGAGAAGAAAACACACATATTTATACTTATCAAATACATTTAAGACATTGAAAATCCACAACAGTTAGTGCCTAATGGTAAATATCATATTGTTAAATGTTTTATAATAACTTCTGAGAGCAAACAGTTGAAATGTACTTATATGTATGTGTGCTTTAAAATCATTCTGGGCTGGCAGATGGCTGAACAGGTAAAGGACCTTGCTGCTGTGCTGGATGACCTCAGTTTCCTTCCTGGAACCCACAAGATGGAAGACGCAAACTGACATCCACAGCTGTTCTCTGACCTCTACATATCTTACACACACACACACACACACACACACACACACACACACACACACACTATGTACACACACACACACACACAATTATTCTGTAAAGATTGGGAAACTTTTATCTGGAAATTGAATTCTCTAGCTATCATGTGCTTGAATTTTAGGACAGAGACATCTCTAACAGAACTTTAAATTCTCAGCTCTTTGCTTCCTGAAGATCAGAAATCTCTTGAAATAGATCAGTTTTTAAATTCCTCAACATTGATTCATCTGTTTAATATTCTAAAAGTAGCAACTTGCTCCAAGTGATCCTGTCTGTACAGGGTGTTATAAAAGCCAGCAGCTGTGAGAAGGAAAGGCTAGTGCAAATCTTCCTGCTCGCAGGTTACCCAGCAGCCCTGCCTTTGATACTAAGTCAGAGCTATCTAGGAGCTTCAGTGCGTGGGAGCTGGGAGGAGAGAAAGACTATTTAAAGGTCTATGTCCTTTGAAATTCAAACCTTCTTAGAATTAGAATTATATTACACAGGAAAGCTAAAAGATGTCTCAAAAAATAAAAAAAGACCCATGTTGATAGGGTTATTGATTTAGGTTTCAGAACTAAGCTAGAATTGTGCCTTTTTATTGGGGGGACATCTTCAGCCCCCTGCTCCCGCACACTTGCCTGCTGTGGATGGTAAGCGGCATCCCTGTTGACTCCTTTGCTTGCTATTAATGTATTGTGCTCCTGAGAACACATCTTGGGATCTCCTTGTGTATTAGCCAGGGCTCTCTAGAGTAACAGAATTTGTAGAATGAATCCCTCTCTCTGTGTATAGAAAGGGGATTTATTAGAATGACTGACAGGTCTAGCTAATCCAACCACGTCTGCTTATGAACGGAAGGTCCAAGAATCCAGTAGTTGTGAGGCCATGAGTCTGGATGGCTCAGCTGGTCTTCAGTATAAGCCAGAATCCTGAAGAAGTGGGTTCTAATGCCAGTGAGGGAATGGACTTGCTGTTGAGGTCGAGAGCAAGCAGGCTGGCAGAGAGAGAGAGAGAGAGAGAGAGAGAGAGAGAGAGAGAGAGAGAGAGAGAGAGCGAGCGAGCTAGCTTCCTTCTTCCTTGTCCTTTATATAGGCTGCTCATAGAACATGTGGTCCAGATTAAAGGTGGATTTTCCCAACTCAAAAGATCTGGACTCAAGTGTTATCTTCCTACTGCAAAGATTGGATTAGAAGTGTATCTGCCCACTTCAAATGATTTAATGAAGAAAAAATCCTTCACACAGGTGTGTCGGCCATTTGGGTTTGAGTTAATTCCAGATGTAGTCAAGTTGATGGCCAGAATCGCTAGCACACCTTGGTTCTCTGTTTAGCCTTAGCAGCCAGTGTTGTGAGGCCTCATAGCTTCTGTGGTTCAACGGCTTTACATGATTGCCATTCCTCGGGCTAGAGGGACTGCAGATTCCCCACCAGATGTTAACCAGCCCAGGTTTGTGGACCCAGTGACCCCAGGTCTGGCAAGGCGACCATCTTGGGCCCTGTGCTGCTTAGGCTGTGTTCAGCAGCATGTCCCCATGCCCTCAGTGAGCTGCGAATTGTTCCTTCCGCCACCTTCCATGGAACATCATCCTCCGGTGGGTTGTCTGGCTCATGAACGCTGTATCTGCTCCAGTTAGTCCATGAGAAGGCGAAAACTAGTTATTTATTTATTCCAGGCCCCCAAGAGCCACCCTGCAGCAAGTCTTCCTTACCTCCTGGGGGCCGGGGGTGGGGTGGAGGGGAAGGATGGGGGTAGGGGATGGGGTGTGGGCCCTGTGTCATGGGAAGTGCCCGAGCAGTCCTTGCTTTCCTGTCTTGTTTTAGTCCTCTGATCGCCACAAGGCTCGGCTCCTAGTCACGCTAGTCCTTCAGGATGCACTTTCTTTCCTCTCCTGATAGGCCCAAGGCCTCCCCAGCTAGGTTATGCAGGGATTTGCCTCATTTACCAGTCTACCCTGTAGGAGTGATTGGCCGGCAGTTCCTGAGGGGTGCCTGTGGCCTGAGGTGAGAGTCTGCGCAGCACAACACTGCCACCTCCTGTTAGAAAGGGGTGACTGCAAGCCTAGCGCCTCCAGGGCATTTGCCTAGCCAGTGTCCTTAGAGGAACCTGCGGTTTGATTTCTCCATCCAGCACGCCAGGCCTTTGCAACCAGGACCCTGGCCTTAAGTATGTCAACACCTTCTGATGTCTTTAACTGTTGCATTTCTATTTCAGGGATGTCACACTAGAGTGTATGTACCCCCCCCCCAACAGCCTGTTATCTGAAGCCTGATCTAAGGATGGCATATATGTTACTTCTTACTGGTGTGACAAATACCTGCAAAAACAACCCGGGGAGGGACAGAGGTGTGCACTTTGGCACAGTTTGAGTCCGTCCTGGTAGGGATTGGATGAGGCAGGGACACGAGACAGTCGTTACACTGCATCTGCTGTTAGGAAACAGATGAACTCTGGTGCTCAGCTCCCGCTCTCCCTTTGATTCAGCCCAGGACTCCAACCTATGGGAGGATGCTGCCCACACTTAAGGTGGTCTTCCTTCTTCAGTTAACCTTTTCTGGACACACTCTGACAGATACACCCACAGCTGGATTTCCATGATGATTCTTGATATTTGGTTATGAGCTGTTATCGGCCGAGATAGCTCCTTAGTCTTCAAAGGCAATCTTAACACAGTCAAATAAACAATGAAGATTGAACATCAGTGATGGTTTAAAAATTTTTAAATATTATAAAATGTAAAGAAAAATCTGCATCAAAAATCTTATGTATCCAGCAGTACCTAAAATATTCATTACTCTCTTTCATGGAATTGTACCACTCCTGTTTAATTGACGTGTAACTGAGCCTGCCTTTCACTGTGGGAGACAAGTACTTCTTTATAGGCTGCCAGAGAGCCATGTGGCCTTGAGATCTAGCAACGGCTTAACAGAGCTCTCATTTCTTGTTTTCCCACAGGCCTCAGTACAGCCTACAGCTACTGCTCTGCTTTATTGGCATTGTTCTTCTCTTGCTGTTGTTAGGGTTGCTCTGGTTCTCTTCTCTGGCATCTTCTCAGTTACCTTTCATAACACCTTTATCACTAGACTTCCAGAAACAGATAGTCTGTGTCCATAGCACTCAGTTACCATGTCACCATTTTGTTCTGCAAAGCAATGAGCCAGCCTGACTGAGAAGTCCATCTCACTGCCTGTGTTCCTGTGTCACTTTGAGGACACATGTGGTCCCGTGGACACTCGAAGAAGCTAACACTGAGCCATAGACATTGAAGAGACTTAGTGGGGCCTGTCAGAGCCAGAGGAGGTGGGAGAGTGTCAGAATACAGTGCAGGGTTGACACGTGAGGAGGAGAGATAGAAAAAAGGAACATTATGAAAGAGGACCTTTGCCATCTGGCTGATGACAAGCCCTCTGTCCTAACTTGCTCATTTGAGGAGGCTCCCCTTGCTGGCATGGGACTTATTTTGATAACTGTGCTACACTCTTAGTGGCTGGAGAAGCCATGGAAAATGTGACTGTGGCTCAGACGTGATGGGTGGGAATATCGTTGGGTTATTTCTTAGAATCAGATGTGAGGAGAGTGGGACACAGAAAAACTCCAGCTACAAACAGAGCTTGAATAGAAGGACATTTCCATAGGAGCAGTTGTGGTGGGTTGAGTGAGTATGGCCCCAGAGGCTCATTTATTCGAATGTCTGGTTTGAAGTTGATTGACTATTTGGGAAGGATTAGGAGGTGTGGCCTTGTTAGAGGCGGAGGCTTGTTATGGCATGTGGAGGTGAGCTTTCTCTCTCTGCCTGGAACTTGGGGATCAGATGTGAGCACTTAGCTAGTGCTTCAGCTGCACACCTGCCTGCCACTGTGCTCCCCACCATGATGATCATGGACTAATGCTCTGAAACTCTAAACAATCCCCAATTAAATGCTTCCTTCTGATTTCACCTTGGTCAAGGTGTCTCCTCACAGCAATGGTGCAGTAGCTATGACACCGTTTCTGTCACCCAGAAGAACTATGATGGGAGCTGGGTGTTGAGTGTACAGAACAACATGATCAGGAATTAGCCATGTTCAGTTTTTATTCCTAAGCTCAGATGGCCACTCTCTAGATTTTGGGATTAGGTTAAAGTACAACTACTTAGGGACCCACCGAAGGCTGTGACAGAAGCAAGGAGGAATGAGCAGAAGCTCCTCAGCACGTGGTAAGGATGGTCAGTGATGAACTAGGCCAGGCTTGTTCCAGAATCCTGCCCATGGATAAAACAATGGCATCATGGCAAGGCTTGGTAATATTGATGGTCCTCAGTAAGTCAGATCTTTAGGGAACACCTTCAGTGTGGTGGTTAGCCCTGCATCTGGTGTACAGTGTCCTTAGGATATTCCCAGGAATTGCTCTTTTTCCCCTTTATACCCCATATTCTCTTTTCTATCGCTTTTGGCCTATATTTGATAACCTCTTGAAGTAATATTTTTGTGACTTTTTTTTATGGCTGGGAATAGAAATCAACATTTAGGTTTTCATTAACAGTTTTAAGTTAGCCTTGGTGGTACAGGCCTGTAATCCTAGCTAATCAGGAGGCTGATGCAGAAGGATTTCAAGTTCAAGGTTGTATGGATCACAAAGTGAATTTAGGGTCTCAAAAAATATAAAAACTAAAACCAAAAAGGGCTGAGGGTGTAGTCCAGTGTAAATCACTTGCCTAGTATGTCTGATGCTTCAGGTTTTACCCTTAGTACTGCAAAAACAGACAAAAGTCAGTTTGGAAGCAAGAGTTCTTTGTTGTTACACCTTCTGGTGATGTTGTTCAGATAGTCTGGACCCATCCTTTTTATATAGTGACTTTGTTTCTTTGTTTTTTGTTTTGTTTTGGTTTGGATTTTTTGAAGACAGGGTTTCTCTGTGTAGTCTTGGCTGTCCTGGAACTTAACTTTGTAGATCAGGCTGGCCTCAAACTCACAGAGATCCTCCTGCCTCTACCTCCTGACTGTTGGGACCAACAGTGTGCACCACCACTGCCTGGCTTTGTATGTGACTTCTTATTTAAAATTTCTTTTCTGGAGGACTGCTTTTCTTTTGTCTCTAGAGTTTGAGATTCCATAATGGTTTGTCTGGATCTATTTTCATGTGTAGTAGGGACCCGGTGACCTTCAAACCAGTGAGTTGCAGCCTCTGCTGCAGAGAAAGTCCTTGCAGTCATTGTTGATTCTGTTTCCCCCCTTCCTGTCTTATTACCTCTTTCCAGACTGCTCCATCTCTGTCTTCTGCTCTCTGGAGACTTCTTGAACTTACTCTTGTATGTTTTTACTGAGCTTCCTGTTTCTGATGGCACTGGTTTCCAGTAGCCTGTTGTGTTCTGGAATGTTCCTTTGCAACTAGCATTCATGTTCTTCTTCCCTATCTCTTGAAGTTCTGTTTGATGTTGATCTCTGCATCTGTTCTGGTTGTTCATCTGCTAAGTAGATCTCCTCGAATGCTAATGAACTAGTGAGCCCCTAGCCATGCCCAGAGCTAGTCAATTTTTTTAAATTGAAAATAGATTTTTTTCATACAATATATTCTGATTATGGTGTCCCCTCTCCCAACTCCTCCTAGAACCCTCCCCAATTCCCCTCCCACCACAAATCCTCACTCTTTCTCTTTTTCCTTAGAAAACAGGAGACCTAAAAAACAGGCACCTAAAAAAAGGTAAATAAAGATAAAACAAACGAACCGGGATAGGATAAAACAAACAAAAAGAAGAAAAAGAGCCAAAGAAAAAGCACAAAAACACCTGTAGCACACTCAGGAATCCACAAAACACAAAACTGATGGTCATAATATATACACAAGGAATCCATAAGGTGAAAAAAGAAGCCAAGCAGTGGTGGTGCAAGCCTTTAATCCCAGCACTTGGGGGGTGGGGTGGAGGGGCAGAAGCAGGCGAACCTCTGAGTTTGAGGCCAGCCTGCTCTACAAAGTGAGTTCCAGGACAGCCAGAGCTACATAGACAAACCTTGTCTTTAAAAACAAAACAAAGAAGAAAGGAAGGAAGGAAGAAAAGAAAGAAAAGAGAAAGGAAGGAAGAAAGAAAAGAAGGAAGAAGGAAAGAAAAGGTCCTAACAAAGCATCGTGAGACAAAGAATGTCCAAAGATACCATTGAATTCGTTTTGTGTTTTACTGCTGGGCATGGGGCCTGGCCTTAAGAGTGGTTTGTTTCCCCAGACTCCCTTGGAGAAACTAATATTTTATTTGTGAGTGGTTATCAATTGGAGATAGTGTCCGGGTTAGGGACTGGGGATTGTGTCCACTTCCCCTCTCAGCACTGGACCCCACCTGCCCAGACCCACGCAGGCCCTGTGCGCGCTGCCCCTGTCTTTCTGCCACAGTTCGTATGTGCATTGGTCCTGCTGTGTTTAGAGGGCCTTGTCTTCTTGGTGTCCTCCATCCCTGTGGCTCTTACAATCTTTGTTTCCTTTCCAGCAGAGTTCTCTGAGTCCTGAGGGGAAGGATTGATGGAGACATCCTATTTAGGACTGAGTGTTCAGCGGTCTCTCAGTCTCTGCACACTGTCCAGTGTGGGTCTCTGTGTCACTTCCCATCTGCTGCAGGAGAAAGCCTCTCTGGTGATGGCTGAACAAGACATTGATCTATAAGTATAGCGGAATATCCTTAGGAGTTATTTTGTTACTTTAAGAACAGGAGCAGTTGGTTTTCTCCTGGGTCCTTGACCTATCTGCTCTCAGGTTCTTGGCCACCCAGGCACTGTCTGGAATGGACTCCATCTCACGGAGTGGCCTTCCATCCATCAGAGAGGGGTTGGTTACCCCACACACTTGTGCCACTAGCGCACTAGCAGGGCTACTCAACTTTAAATCTCATCCTAGGTCATTTTGGAGTCCCCAGCACCAAGGTCTGTGAGAATTTCCTCTTTGCAGAAGTCCTCTGGTCTTCTGCCTAGGAGCTAAAAGCACCTAGCTGCCAGTTAAATATAAAACAATTCCATTAGGGCCAGGAGGGGCAGTTACCCCTAGGTGGGAAGGAGCCAAGGAGCATGGACATTTAGTGCAGTTGCTGTACTTGAACCTGCCCTAAGAAGGACCAGTGGGGAAACCAGTGGCTTCTCAGGCACCTGTTCAACCTTTGCTCTACGGCTTCAAATTGCAGACATCCAGAGTTGGAAGGTTCCTTGCTCACTGGCGTGATTTAGCTACTACTTGCTTTAAAAAATTAAGTTATTCAACAAAATGGTAGTTCAGTCTATTTTTTAAATTCTTTCAGTAATAGAAAAAGAACTTACTGCCTCGAATATCCTAATTTTTGTCAAACGGCCTATAGAATCTTTAGAATAAATAAAAAGAATAAATAAAGTTGTAAAATCATTACATTGTGTGTGTGTGCGCGCACATGTGCGTGCATGGCTCTTATATGGAGGTCAGAGGACAACTTGCAGGGGTTGGTTCTCTCTTTCATTTCCCAGGGATTGTCTCAGGTTGAGGCTTGACAAGCATCTTTACCCATGGGGCCATTTTCCCACTTAGAGTTAATAATTTTTTAAAGGCAGAGGCTTAAAGTTTGTTATTTATGGGGTAGGAATGTAGCTTAGTGGTAGAACACTTATATTATATGCAGGGTCTGGCATTTGATAAGTAAATATTTAAAAGTCAAATGCAAAGGGAACACTTCTGGTAAATATTGGTCAATTTTTGTTATTATTTTATTCAATCCAAGGTTAAAATATTTTCTATATTTCTGTTGTGAAGAATGGTTTATATAAAATGTATATGTTAGGTGGTATTTAGAGTCTAACTTGAAATATCTTACTTTTTGCTATAAAAAGTTTGAAAAATCCATATGTATTTCTTGTTTGTTGACACGAAGCTGTGCTTTATAAGCCATTTTAACTACTGATATTGTCCTGCGTTTTTTGTGAAGCATGAAATGGTTCATCTTTTTGGCTCATTGTTATGCCACTAGGTAAAGATGAATTTTCACTTTGTATTTTGTGGTTCTAGTTCAGTGAGTTTGGCATGAAAATAAATAATGCTGTAATGGGAAGATATGGCCTTATGATTTCACAGTGCAGATGTGAGTAAAGAAGTCTAGACTTGTTCCCATCAAGACACCTGACACATTGAGGCCCTCTGATAGGCACCTAACCTCCCAATGCCCATGTGTGTCCTCAGATGCAAAAATAGGTCAAGAAAATGGACTCATCTCTAAAGTAGGAGGAAAAAATGATGTTTTCTGCACGCATTGATACTTAAGCATTGGCATTTTAGAAAACACTATAGTGCTTCTATATCTGTCGAGTCAGCTCCATGTTACAGGGCCCCTGGAGCATCTGAGAACCCCATGACAGCTAGAGAAGGGGACCTTTGGTGGCAGAAGGCTACTTCTATCATATCAGCCAGCACACTATTCAGATAAATAGTACTTGCTAGTGGGCTTGAGACTTTTCATAAGAGATTTTGTTACTTTTACTATAAATGCTGTTTGGGTTACAGCATGTGGACCCTCCTCATAGATGAAACCAACTAGATTATCACATTTACAATAATAGGACAGCTGTGTTTTATTTATCTGTTTATTTTTGTTGTTGTTTTGCTTTGGATTCAGGGTCTCATATATTCCAGATTGGCCTCAAACTTCTATACAACTGAGGATGACCTTGCCTCCTGTTCTCACACCTCTGCCTCCCCGTGCTGGGATTACAGACGTGAACCAGCTTGTCTGCTCTATGCTGTGCTGGAGATCTATCCCCGGGCTTCATGCATTGCAGGCAAATGCTGACAGCTGAGCTAGTACTGCCCGCTCCTAGGCTTTTTGTTAGCCTGTCTCTTCATGCAGTCCAAAGACACTTATGGGGAATTAATGTGTGTGTGTGTGTGTGTGTGTGTGTGTGTGTGTGTGTGTGGCAGTGGGGTCAGGTCACTTTAGTACATATACCCTGTCCTCTAGGGCAAGCGACAAGGTAGTCAATATACTTAGCATCTTTTTTTTTTTTTTTTTTCTTTTTTTCTCAAGATAGGGTTTCTCCGTGTAACAGTCCTGGCTGTTGTGGAATTTGCTTTGTAGACCAGGCTGGCCTCAAACTCACAGAGATTTGCCTGCCTCTTCCTTCCAAGTGCTGGAATTAAAGGCATGCTCTACTACTGCCTGGCTTATACCTAGCATCTTAGTGCCTTATATTACTAGTTGCTACATTTCACATGGTATTTTATAGACAGGAGGCAGGGTACTGAATATACAGTCCGATAGCAGAGTGCTTGCCTAGCTAATTTGTGAGGCCCTAGGTTCAATATCCAGCACCATAAAAACAAAACAACAGCCAACAGATAAGAGGCAAGGCCAGATTTCTGAAGAAACACGTCCACGTGGTTAGTGAGGTGAGCCTGTGCCTGGAGTGTCTGCATGGAGTCTTTTAAGAAACAGTCTCACGGTATCATATAGAAGCAGAGGGTCTCCACTGTGGGTGATGTCACTGTTGTCAACTCTTGGGGTTCCCAAGGCAGCCATATCCTACCTCCTAAAACTGTCACACAACCCCATCAGGTAGACACTAGTGTTCTCCTTGTCATACATGACACACCGAATCTAGAAGGGCTTGTTTTCTTTTGCAGTGCTAGGAGCTGGACCCATGGCCTTGCAACATGCCAGGCAAGCACTTTGTCACTGGACTACATCCCTTGATTAGAGGATTGATGTTTGGTTTGTGTATTTTTTTTTGAGACAGAGTTTCTCTGTTAGCCCTGGCTGGCCTGGAACTCACTTTGTAGACTAGGCTGGCCTTGAAATCAGAACTCTGCCTGCCTCTGCCTCCCAAGTGCTGGATTAAAGGTCTGTGCCACCACATCCTGCTTTGAGGATATACTTTTCATGAGACTATGTTCATCCTTGGTCAAACATGGTAAATATATTGTTTGTTTATTTATTTGAATGTGCTAAAAGTTGAACCCAGAGCTCATGCTAGACAAACACTCTATCATTGAGCCACATCTATAGCCCTGGTTATGATTTAATGAAAAAGGCAGTGTCTGTTTTTTAAAAAGACCCTAACTAGTATAGGAAGAAGCCAGGGGACATTCCCAGTATGAGGCTCTTGAACTGATTTCATTCTATCTTGGTAACAGTTGAGCTTTTTCCTGGAAAGTATAATACATCTCAATTGTCCTTTTTTTTTTTTTTTTTTTTTTTAAATAGAAGTTGCATTTTCTTTTTTATTAAATGAATTTAAGAAATGTATGTGTAGGCCTGTTTTGCCTGTAATATATGTGTATTATATGCATGCAGTGTCCTTAGGGTCAGAAGGTTTAAGTTACAATTACAAATGGTCGTGAGCTGCTGTGTGGGAGCTGGGAACTGAGCCGAGTCCTCTGCAAGAGAAGCCAGTGCTGTTACCCATGGAGCCATCTCTCCAGCCCTGTCCTGGTTTTTCTATATTAACTCTGTAAAGTAACTCTTCTGAATTGTGAATATGTCTCGCAAATTGCCAGTTGGTACATATTACATATTGACATTTGTGCTTGAGTAGTAACTCAACTCCTTTGGATAAGAATTTAACATATGTAAACAAGCCTTCCGTGTGTCTACTAGAGGTTCTGAACCGCTAGCCTCAAGACCTTCAACTTTAGCAGTTCATTGTTCGGAGGGCTGGTAGCAGAGCTCTGTTTGAAGCTTATGTCCCTTCCCAAGGCTGAGGGGTGAAGGCAGGGTAGGCCTTGAGAACACCAGGGAAGTGCTCTACCAGTGAGTTCTGCTCCCTCCCCCTATTCTGTCTTTGTTTAAATCTCGGTAGCCATCTTCACATTCAGTGTCATGCTCCCAAGTAACATGATTGCATCCAAATTTCCTGTTTTCACGTGTTGGTTGTCCACATGTGTGAGGACCCGTGTGTGTGCAGGTGCATGCATGTGGAAGCCAGAGGCTAGCCCTGGTGTCGTCCTTGATTGCTTTCCTCCTTATATGTTGAGGTCAGTCTCTCACTTGAACACAGAACTCGCCTGTTGCCTAGTCTAGCTATTATGTGGGCTCTGGGGATCTGAACTCTGGTCCTCATGCTTGCTGGTCCAGTGCTTTATCCATTGAGCCATCTGCTCAGCTTCCCAAGTGTTGGGATTGCAAATATGAACCACCATTCCTGGCAGTTTCTCCCCTTTTGTGGGGACATCATGGCTTATTTATCTTTGTTTACCAGACCATAATAGTGAGTACCAGTTATATATACTGTGAAAAACCATTAGCATTATTTCTGAAAATGAAAACTTAAAGCAAAAATTCTGAATCATCTGCCCCCATAGAAACAATCCCCAATGCAGTTAAGGTTCAGTGTTCCTATTATGTACAAACAGGAAATTAATGAGGTGACAGATGTGTTAATTACCTTAGTTGTAATAAGTTCACTATGTATGTATATCAAAGCATCTTGCTCTATTCTTTAAATATATACAATTTTAATATGTCGATCTTGCCTCAGTAAAACATCTAAAGAATTTAAAACGATAGAAATGTAGGTGAGAATTCTTTTATTATCTTTGCAGCTTTCTGTTAAAATATATCCTAAAAAGAAACTAATTTCAGGGCAGTGGTGGCGCACGCCTTTAATCTCAGCACTTGGGAGGCAGAGGCAGGTGGATCTCTGTGAGTTGGAGGCCAACCTGGCCTACAGAGTGAGATCCAGGACAGGCACCAAAACTACAAGGAGAAACCTTGTCTCGAAAAACCAAAGGAAAAAAAGAGAAACTAATTGTTTGAATATAAAACATTTATAATAAAATAGTGCTTGTCACCTATAAATATTCCACAAATGTCATATTTAGAGTAGTCATGTTTTAAAAGCCATTGCTTATACATGTTTAGAGACCATACTAGATGTGGCCTCTAGAGGGCAGTGTTGAGTCATGGAAAGAATTTTACAATTTCAAAATGGACTCTAAAACCGTTTAAAATGGACTTAAAAATTGTGCGTGTGTATGTGTGATGTGTGTGTGTGTGTGTGTGTGGTGTGTGTGGCCACAGTGGACTTGTGCAGGTCAGAGGACAGCTTTGTGGAATCTGTTTTCTCTTTCTACCTTTCTTGGGTTCTGGACTGAAGGCAGGTCACCAGGTTTGTGCAGCAAGGCCCTCACCCGTGGAGCGATCTCACCATCTGTTTCCTCCTTTTAAATCATAAGGCTCCTGTTTATGTTCATGATCCTTTCTCTGTTTTTAAACTGAAGAAAATGAATGTTAGGCATGAAGACAAGCACTTGTAATGCCAACACTGGGGATGCTGGGGCAGGGAGGTTAAGAGTTTAAGGCCAACCCAGATAACATAGCAAGACCCCGTCTCAAAAACAACAACAACAAGCATAAAAGAAAAACTTCAGACCTTTTCTTTATACCTTTTTTGTTTCTTTGTTTGGTTGGAGCTCTTCTTTAACATACGTTACTGTGGTGTTTGAGTAAGGATGGCCCCGTAGGTTCGTATATGTGATTGCTTCGTCACTGGGGAATGGGACTGTTTGAAAGGATTAGAAGAATTAGGAGGTCCAAGGTCTTGTTGGAGGAAATGTGACACTGGGGTGGACTTTGAGATTTCAAAAGCTTTTTTATTTATTCTCTCATACATTACATCCCAACCACAGTTTCTCCTCCCTCTTCTCCTCCCAGCTCCAGCACCTCCGTCCACACCTCCCTTCTCCCCCAGATCCATTGCTCCCTCATTTCCCTTCAGAAAAGAGCCAGCCTCCCAGGAATATCAACCAAACATGGCATATCAAGTTACAGTAAGACTAGGCACCTCATAGTATGTCTGGATGAGGCAACCTAGTAGGAGGAAGAGGATCCCTAAAACATGAAAAAGAGTCAGAGACAGCCCCACCCTCACTGTTAGGAGTCCCACAAGAACACCAAGCTACACAACCATAACAGACGCAGAGGATTTAGGTCAGACTTATGCAGGCTTCCTAATCATTGGTTCAGTCTCCGTGTGCCCCTAGGAGCCCTGATTAGTGATTCTGTGGGCTGTGTTCTTAGGATGTCTTGGAGTCCTCCAGCTCCCAATCCTTCCTTCCCCTCTTCTGCTGGATTCCCTGAGCTCTGCCTAATGTTTGACTGTGGGTTTCTGCATCAGTTGCCGAATGAAGTCTCTGATGATGATTATGCTAAGGCTCTGTTCTATGAGTATAGCAGAATGTCATTAAGAGTCATTTTATTGACTTTTTTTTCGTCAGTCATGTTTGGTTGTATCCTAGGTCTCTTGGCTATCCAGTCTCTGCTTCTTAGCCCTCCAGGCGGTGACAGGTGTGGGCTCCCTCTTGTGGTGTGGGTCTCAAGTTGGATCAATCATTGGTTGGCTGCTCCCACAAGTTCTGCTCCACCTTTACCCCAAGAAATCTTGTAGACAGGACAAATTGTAGGTTGAAGGTTTTGTGGCTAGGTTTGGGTTGATGTCCCCATCCCTCCACTGGAAGCCTGGTTACAGAAGATGGCCGGTTCAGGCACTGTATCCTCCATTACAAAGAGTCTTTGCTAGGGTCACCCTTGTAGGATTCCAGGGAGTTTCCATTGCATTAGGTTTCTACCTCACCCCTGAAAGGTCCCCCAATTCCAGTCATCTCTCCCAGTACTTCCCCAACCTGGTCCCTCCTCTTCTCATTGCTACCTGCCCCCAGTCCACACACAAAATCTATTCTATTTTTCCTTCCCAGGGAGATTTATACCCCTCCACCCCCATTCCCTCGAGCCCTCATTACTTAGCCTTTCAAGGTCTGTGGACTGTAGTGTGATTATCTTTTACTTTACAGCTAATATCCACTTATGAGTGAGTACATACCATGTTTGTCTTCTGGGTCTGGGTTACCTCTGTTGGGGTGATTTTTTTTTCTAGTTCTATCCATTTGCCTGTGAATTTCATGATGTCTTTTTGTTTGTTTGAGACAGGGTTTCCCTGTGTAGCTTTGCGCCTTTCCTGGAACTCACTTGGTAGCCCAGGCTGGCCTCAAACTCACAGAGATCCACCTGCCTCTGCCTCCTGAGTGCTGGGATTAAAGGCGTGTGCCACCACCGCCCAGCTGTCTTTTTTTTTTTTTAAACAACTAAAACTCCATTATGTAAATGTACCACATTTTCTCTATCCATTCTTCAGTTTAGGGACATCTCATTGTTTCCAGTTTTGGGCTATTATGAATAAAGCTGCAATGAACATAGTTGAGCATGTGTCCTTGTGGTAGGATGGACTGTCTTTGGGTATATGCCCAAGAGTGGTATAGCTGGGTCTTGAGGTAGATTGATTCCCAATTTTCTGAAAAACCACCACATTGTTTTCCAAAGTGGCTGTACTAGTTTGCACTCCTATCAGCAGGGGAGGAGTGTTCCCCTTGCTCCACATCCTCACCAGCATGAACTGTCAGTTGTGTTTTTGATCTTAGCCATTCTGACATATGTAAGATGGAATCTCAGAGTCATTTTGATTTGCATTTCCCTGATGGCTAAGGATGTTGAACAGTTCTTTAAGTGTTTCTCAGCTATTTGAGATTCCCCTGTTGAGAATTCTGTTTAGATCTGTACCCCATTTTTTGATTAGATTCTTTGGTTTGTTGATGTCTAGTTTCTTTTTTTTCTTTTTTTTTTTTTTTGGTTTTTCGAGACAGGGTTTCTCTGTGTAGCTTTATGCCTTTCCTGGAACTCACTTGGTAGCTCAGGCTGGCGATGCCTAGTTTCTTGAGTTCTTTATATATTTTAGATATTATTATATTATTTTAGATATTAACCCCTGTCACATTTAGAGTTGGTTAAACTCTTTTCCCATTCTGTAGGCTGCTGTTTTGTCCTGTTGACAGTGTCTTTTGCCTTACAGAAGCTTTTTAGTTTTATGAGGTCCCGTTTATTAATTGTTGATCTTACTGCCTGCACCATTGTTATTCTGTTCAGGAAGTTGTCTCCTGTGCCAGTGTGTTCAAGGCTGTTCCCCACTTTGTCTCCTGTCAGGTTCAGTGTATCTGATTTTATATTGAGGTCTTTGATCCAGTTGAACTTGAGGATTGTGCAGGCTGTTAGACATGGATCTATTTGCAGTCTTCTACATTTATTCATACATTCAGTTAGACCAGCACCATTTTTGGAGATGCTTTCTTTTTTCTATTGTATAATTTTGGCATTTAAAATAAAAGGTGTCCATAGGCATGTGGATTTATGTTTGGGTCTTTGATTCGATTTGATTCCATTAATTGACTTCTCTGTTTTTATGCCAGTGCCATGTTTTTTTCTTTTCTTTTTTTTTTTTTTAAATTACTATTGCTCTGTAGTACAGCTTAAAATCAGGGATGGTGATAACTCCAGAAGTTCTTTTATTATACAGGATTGTTTTAGCTCCTGTTTTTTTTTCCATATGAAGTTGAATATTGTTCTTTCAAGGTCTGTAAATAATTGTGTTGGAATTTTGATGGGAATTTCGTTGAGTTTGTAGGTTTTGGTAAGATGGCTATTTTTACTATGTTAATCCTAACAATCCATGAGCATGGGAGATCTTTCCATCTTCTGATACCTTCTTCAATTTCTTTCTTCAAAGGCTTGAAGTTCTTGTCATACAGGTCTTCACTTGCTTAGCTCGAGTTGCCTTAAGCTACATTATATTATTTATGGTTATTGTGAAGGGTGTTGTTCCCCTGATTTCTTTCTCAGCCTGTTTGTCATTTGTATATATGAGGGCTTCTGATTTTTTGAGTTAATCTTGTGTCCAGCCACTTGACTAAAAGTGTTTATCAGCTGTAGGAGTTCCCTGGTAGAATTTTTGGGATCAATTATGTATACTGTCTTGTCATCTGGGAATAGAGGTACTTTGACTTCTTCTTTCCAATTTGTATCCCTTTGATGTCCTTTAGTTGTCTTATTGCTCTAGCTAGAACTTTGAGTACTATATTGAATAGATATGGAGAGAGTGGACAGCCTTGTCTTGTTCCTGATTTTAGTGGAATTGCTTTGAGTTTCTCTCCATTTAATTTGATGGTGGCTATAGGCTTGCCTTTATTCTGTTTAGGTATGTCCTTTGTATCCCTGATCTCTCTAAGACTTTTATTATTTCAGTGTCTAATGAGATGATCATGAAGTTTTTTTTCTTTCAGTTTGTTTATATGGATTATGTTGACAGATTTTTTTTTGTATGATGCACCATCCCTGCATTTCTGGGATGAAGCCTACTTGATCATGGTGAGTGATCTTTTTGATGTGTTCTTGGATTGAGTTTGCAAGTATTTTATCAAGTATTTTTGCGTCAATGTTCAGAAGGGAAGTTGGTCTGTAATTACTTTTCTTTGTTGGATCTTTGTGTGGTTTGGGTATCAGGTGACTGTGGCCTCACAAAATGAATTGGGTAATGTTCCTTCTGTTTGTATTTTGTGGAATGATTTGAGGAGTATTAGTAGAATTTTGTGCTAAAAACATCTGACCCTGGGCTTTTTTTGTGGAGGGGTTGGGAGGCCTTTAATGACAGCGTCTATTTCCTTAGGGGTTATAGGTCTGTTTAAATTGTTTATCTGGTCTTCATTTAACTTTGGTAAGAGGTATTATCAAGAAAATTGTCCATTTCTTTTAGGTTTTCCAATTTTATGGAGTACAGGTTTTTGAAGTATGACCTAATGATTCTTTGGCTTTCCTCACTGTCTATTGTTTTGTCCCCTTTTCATTTCTGATTTTGTTAGTTTGGATATTCTCTTTTTGCCTTTTAGTTAGTTTGGATAAGTTTCTCTATCTTTTTGATTTTCTCAAAGAATCAACTCTTTGATTCATTGATTCTTTGTATTGATCTCTTTGTTTCTATTTTATTGATTTCAGCCCTCAGTTTCATTATTTTCTGCCTTCTACTCCCCTTGGGTGTTTGCTTCTTTTTGTTCTAGAGCTTTCAAGTGTGCTGTTAGTTGCTAGTATGAGATCTCCACAAATTCTTTATGTAGGCACTTAGTGCTATGAACTTTCTTCTTAGCTCCACTTTCATTGTGTCCCATAGGTTTGGGTATGTTGTTCATTCATTTCACTGAATTCTAGGAGGTCTTTAGTTTCTTTCTTTAGTTCTGTCTTGACCCAGTTTTCATGAGTTTGTAGGCTTTTTGCATTTCTGTTGTTGAAATACAGCTTTAATCCATGGGTGGTCTGATAGGACATAGGGGGTTAACTCAGTTTTATCCTATCTGTTGACTTGCTTTGTGACCTAGTATATGATCAAGTTTGGAGAAAGTTCCATGAGGTGCTGAGAAGAAGGTATATTCTTTTCTGTTTGGGTGAAATGTTCTATAGATATTTGTTATTCTATAGGTATTTGGTTTATAATAATGTTAACTCCATTATTTCTCTATTTAGCTTTTGTCTGGATGACCTGTCCATTGGTGAGAGTGGGGTATTAAAGTCTCCTATTATTAATGTGTGAGGCTTGGTATATGATTTATGTTTTAGTAATGTTTCTTTTACAAATGTGGGTACCCTAGCATTTGGGGCATAGATGTTAAGAATTGAAACATCATCTTGGTGAATTTTTCCTTTGATGAGTATGAAATGTCCTTCCCTATCTCTTTTGATTAATTTTGGATTGGTGTCTATTCTGTAAGATATTAAAAAAGATACACCAGCTTGCTTCTTGGGTCCATTTGCATGGAAAACCTTCTTCCATCCCTTTAATCTGAGGTAATGTCTATCTTTGATGTTGAAGTATGTTTCTTGTATGCAGCAGAGGGATGAATCCTGTTTTTGCATCCATTCTGTTAGCATATGTCTTTTGTTTTTGTTTTTTGTTTTTTGTTTTTTTTCAAGACAGGGTTTTTCTGTAGTTTTGGTGCCTGTCCTGGATCTCGCTCTGTAGACCAGGCTGGCCTCGAACAGAGATCTGCCTGGCTCTGCCTCCCGAGTGCTGGGATTAAAGGTGTGTGCCATCACCACCTAGTTTACCCTATGTCTTTTTGTTGGGGAATTGAGTCCAGTGATATTGGGAGATATTAATGACTGTTAATGATTGTTAATTCCTGTTATTTTGTTGTTGATGATGATGGTTTCGTGTGTGGGTTGTGCTTCCCTTCTTTTGGTTTTGCTGATGTGAGGTTATTTCCTGTGTTTTCATGGGTGTAGTTAACTTTCTTGGGTTGTAATTTTCCTTCAAGTACCTTCTGTAGGGCTGGATTTGCGGATAGATATTGTTTAAATTTGATTTTGTCATGGAATATCTTGTTTTCTCCATCTTGTGGTGTTTGAAAGTTTTGCTGGGTATAGTAATCTGGGCTATCATCTGTGGTCTCTTAGAGTCTGCAAGACACCAGTCCAGGCCTCTCTGGCTTTTAGAGTCTCCATTGAGAAGTCAGGTGTAATTCTAATAGGTCTGCCTTTATATGTTCTTGGACTTTTCCCCTTGCAGCTTTTAGTATTCTTTCTTGATTCTTTATTTTAGTATTTTGATTATTGTGTGGTGTGGGGACTTTCTTTTCTGGTCTAATCTATTTAGTGTTCTGTAAGCTTCTTGTATCTTTATAGGCATGTCCTTCTTTAGTTCAGGAAAATTTTCTTCTATGATTTTGTTAAAAATCTTTTCTGGACCTTTGAGCTGGGAGTCTTTTTCTTCTTCTCTTCCTATTATTCTTAGGTTTGGTCTTTTTATAGTGTCCCAGATTTCCTGGATGTTTTTTGTCCAGATTTTTTTTTTTAAGATGTAACATTGTCTTTGACTGTTGTATATATTTCTTCTATTTTATCTTCAATGTCTGAGATTCTTTCTTCCATCTCTTGCATTCTGTTGGTGATGCTTGCGTCTGTAGTTCCCATTCGCTTACCTAGATTTTTCATTTCCAGAATTTCCTCAGTTTGTGTTTTCTTTTTTGTTTTTATTTTCATTTTCAGATCTTGAACAGTTTTGTTTTCTTCACCCGTTTGTCTGTTTTTTTTTTTCTTGGTTTTAAGGGATTTATTCATTTCCTTCAGTTGTTTGTGTTTTTCTGGATTTCTTTAAGGGATTTATTCGTTTCCTCTTTAAGGACCTCTATCATCTGCATAAAGTTGGTTTTAAGATTGTTTTCTTGTGCTGCAGCTGTGTTGGGATGTTCAAGGCCTGCTGTTGTAGGATAGCAGGGTTCTGGAGTAGTATAGTGGGGTTCTGGAGTGGGATAGCGGGGTTCTGGAGTGGGATAGTGGGGTTCTGGAGTGGGATAGCGGGGTTCTGGAGTGGGATAGCAGGGTTCTGGAGTGGGATAACAGGGTTCTGGAGTGGGATAACGGGGTTCTGGAGTGGGATAGCAGGGTTCTGGAGTGGGATAGCAGGGTTCTGGAGTGGGATAGCAGGGTTCTGGAGTGGGATAGCGGGGTTCTGGAGTGGGATAGCAGGGTTCTGGAGTGGGACAACAGGGTTCTGGAGTGGGATAGCAGGGTTCTGGAGTGGGATAGTGGGGTTCTGGAGTGGGATAGCAGGGTTCTGGTGGGGCCGTATTGCCCTGCTGTTGTTGATTGTGTTCTTACACTTGTTTAGGCATTTGGGTTAGGCATGATTATAGGTCCAGGTGCTGATTTCTGAGGTTGTCTTTGTTTGATGGGTGTTTTGTTCCTTCATTTCTGTTTCCCTTTTGGTCTTCTGGTCTTTGTGGTCTGGATTTCTGGCTGCCCGTGTGACCTCTGGTCCGGCAGGGAGTCTCTGTCCAAGTTGGGGGCTGGACTTCTGGTGGCTAGCTTGGCCTTTGGTCCAGCAGGGGATCAAAGTTGGGGATGGGACATGATGATGAAGACGGGAGTGGGGATTGGGGATGGTGTTGGGGGGTTGGGCACCAAAAGAGAGGTCTGTGGATGGGCTGCCTATGGCTGCTATGGTTCAGCAGTGTCTGCCTGGGTTGCCTATCTATTTTTCTGACTGGCATGACCTGCACCAGTTCTTCTAACTGGTGTGGCCTGTACCTGAGCAGTAGGTATCCTGAGGTGGGGAAGGGGCCTGGCAGAAAGGGTGGGTAGTGGGGTGGGAAGGGGTGGCGGCAATGGTGGGTGGTGGGCTGGGGAGGGGTGGTGGCACGTTGGATCTTTGGGATCCAAGCTGAGGGTGTAGGAGGGTTCCCAGGGCGGGTGGGCCTCTTAGCTATTCTTTTGATTGGTGTGGCCTGTACCTGAGTAGCGGATACCCCTAGATTTTTTTCAAATATTTTGACTATGGTTTCCCTTTCCCCAATTCCTCCCAGATCCTCCCCACCTCCTCTCTCACTTAAATCCACACTCTTTCTTTTTCTCCTTAGAAAACAAATTGGTATCTGAAATAATAATAAAAACACTAAATTGGAAACCATAATATATATGTAAAAGGCCTGTAAGGTTAAAAAAAAGAGCCTCCAAAAATGCCATTGAGTTTGCTTTGTGTTGGCCTTCTACTGCTTGGCTTGGTGACTGCCCTTAAGAGTGGTTTGTATCTCTAGTGAGACTCTACTGGAGACAACTAATTGTTCATTTGGAGTGGTGATCAGTTGCAGATAGTGTCAGGGTTAGGGATGGGGGCTTGTGTCCACTTCCCCTCTCAGCACAAGACCCCATCTGGCCCAGACCCACGCAGGCCCTGTGTGTACTGCCACGGTCTTTGTGAGTTCATATTTGTGTTAATCCTTCTGCATTTAGAGGGTCTTATTTTCTTGGTGTCATGAATCCCTTGTGGCTCTTAAAGTCTTTCTGTCTCCTCTTCAGTAGGGCTCCCTGAGCCCTGAGGGGAGGGATTGGATGGAGACATCCCATTTAGGACTATATATTCCAAGGTCTCTCACTTTCTGCACATTGTCTAGTTGTGGTTCTCCATGTTCGTTCCCATCTACTACAGGAGGGCGCTTCTCTGGTGATGGTGGAGCAAGGCACTGATCTATGAGTATAGCTGAATGTCATTAGATGCCTATTGTTGTTGGTCTAGGATTGAGGCTTCCTGAGACTTGCCCATTCTGTATTAGCATGTCTATTGGTATTGTCCTTATTCAGGTCATATTTAGGCAGCCATGTTGGTGAGACTTCATGGGCATAGATTCTCTGAAGTGTCCAGGAGACACAAGAGATTGACTTTTAAAAAGTCTGCCCTGGGCTTTAAACCCCAGAGTCCATAAACACTCTACCACTGAGCTGCCCCTGCGTCCACATATTTAACTTCTAAGTCTTGTGTCTGGGAGTTTCAGACTGCTGCCCATGTACTACAGAGCTATAGTAACAAGAATTGTCAAAATGCTCAGCTCAGAACTTAGAGGAGGCTGAAGAACTTGTTCACTTGCTGATGGGTTCGGAAACTCTGGAACGTGTGTCCCTAGATGGGTTTGAGTTTCTCTGATAATGGAGTCTGAAGACTACTCACACTAGGTATGAATCTCCTATGAACATTAAGAATAGCTGTCATTTGGATGACAGTGCATTCTACTTAATAGCCACCTATAGATTTATTTTTTGTTAAAGCAATAAATCTCTTAAAAACTCATCTGTTGAATTGGGATCTATGAGCCTTTTAATAGGGTTTTTGAAAGAGGGTGCAAAATTTATAGCTCCGTATAAATTGCCTGACAGGGAAGTTAGGGTTAGTGGAGCTTTGTTCAGTCAGTCTGTCATAGTTGAACCCAGAAGCCAAAAGACCTGTTTCTTCCTCCTCCTGCAGTGCTAGGTGCCAGAAGACTCGTTTTTAGAATAGTGTTCTCTTAGCTTAGGTGGCAGAGAGGACGGAGTTCTATTACTCAGGAAGGTATTTCCCAAGTACAAGACTGATTTGAGATGTTGACTGGCCATAACCTGATCTCATTTAGTATTCTTCATGTCAGGGAAAGACAGTGCATTTATGCAAGTCAGAATCTGGGAGTCATCTTAGACCCTGTTCCTTATCTGTCACAGGTGAGTTCAGTCACTCTGTCAAGTCTCCAAGGTCTCCCGGTCACACACCCGCTCTCCTCATGGCCACCACTCCAGTCTGCACCAGCACCTTTGTCTGAAGAAGCCACCTCCCCCACAACAGAGTGACCTTTCAAAACCCACACTGTGAGAGCCTCATTGGCTTCACGCTGTTCTCAGGACAGCACAGGGAATGGCTAGCCTGTGGATGATAAGGTCTCTCTCCAGCCTCACCTTGAAGAACTGCCCTTGCTGGGATCTGTGCTCCAGCCTCACAGCCTCTTCTTGCCCTTGAGAAACGAGCCCAGACACCACTGTTTGCCAGGGACTCCCTGACCCCGATCAGAGCTGTTTCTTGTCTCTGCTGTCTGGACCCACACTCCTTTACTCATGGTGTCTGCATAGATCTAGAATTAGACATTGGAGCCAGGCATGGTGGTTCATGTCTGACATGCCACCGTATGGGAGGCTGAGGCAGGGGGATCATTGCACAATTGAGGTTACCCTATATAGTGAAAACAAATTGGATACTTGGTACTACGTTGGACGCGTGTGTGAGTGCACATGCCAGAGGTTAACTTTGAGTGCCAGTCCTCTGTCATGCACTTACACACCTTGCTTCCGGTGTAAGTGCTGGGATTGAATTCAGGTCCTCATGGCTGCATGACAAGCATTTTATGGACAGACATTCCTCAGCTGCTGGTGCTGGGGTAGTTTGATTATATGAGTCTCTCCTGCAGAAAACAGGCTCCACAGCTGCACTGATGCCCATGTTCTCATCAAGTTCCAACACTTGCTTCAGTGTTGGAAGAAAGTAGTTGCTCCATATGCGTTGAATGAATAAATGACTGTTTTTAATTGTTTAGGTAGAGGAAGAGGAACCCACTGGATACATTCGATATGAAAAATTCCTTCCGGTGATGACCAGAGTACTTTTGGAAAGAAAGTAAGGAAGTAAACCCAATTTTAATGCAGGATAGCTAGAATTACATTAATTTCAAAACATTTGCCTTGGCCAGGTGTGATGCCTTATGCCTGTGATTCCAGCATTTGAGGGGGCTGAGGCAGGAGGATTGTCACAAATTTGAAGCTAACCTTAGTTACATAGTTTCAGGCCATCCTGAGCTACACAGTTTTGCTTCAAAACAAAACCAAACCGCTTGGCTTTTTATATTTTATTTACCCGGTATATGTCTTAGGGTAGTTTCCTCTAGCCTTTCAGGGTTCTTCAGGCTGGTTTAGGGAAGTGCTTATAAATATCAACCATGCTAGTATTTATTAATCTAAGCAAGGTAAATGAAAAGGTGAAGGAGCTACAGAAAAGAACAATGTTGTAGTTATGTTTAATTGTGAATTATCATTTTAAAAGAAAAATAAACACTAGTTACTTTCCTAGCATACATACAGCATTAGCATTCTGCATTTGAGTGATTGTAGAGGTTTTGGTCCTGGATAAATTTATTTTCATATCAACAAGAGATGCTAGTAGGTAATAATAAACATTCCTGAGGGGTAGGTACTGTTGGTTTTCAGATCCAGAAATCCAAAGAAATTTCATCAAGGGAAATGCCATTAGCTTCGTATATTAGTGGCTTTTATTTTGTTTAATGCAGTCATTTATCATGTAGAGACTGAGATAAATATGCTGGCATTAATTCACTTTATTATAAAATTACAGATACAGACCAATTGCTGAAGATGTCCTTCTTAGAGCTTTTGAGGTAGGTGAGCTCCAGGTTATTCATGTATATGTGAAAAATTAATTCATCATATAGAATTTATTCAACAAAGAAAATAAATCTACTTTCCCCAGGTTTTGGATCCAGCTAGACGAGGGTTTCTGACTAAAGAAGAACTGGTCAAGTACATGACTGAGGAAGGTCAGAGTGCTTTATTTCTTATAAGACTTATAAGAGTAGTTTATGCAAAGATTAATAGGTTTAAAGATGTTTATTTTTTTAAATTATGTGTGTGTGTTTGTGAGTGTGTGTGTGAGTGTGTGTGTGTGTGTGTGTGTGTGTGTGTGTGTGAGTGTGTGTATGTGTGTGTGTGTGTATGCGGTACCCAGAGAGGCCAGAAGCATTGTGTCCCCCGGAGCTGGAGTTACAGTAGGCGGTTGCCACCTGACGTGGATGCTGGGAACTGAGCTCAGGCTCCGGCGAGAACAGCGAGACGGTCTTACCTGCTGAGCCGTCCCGCAGCCCCAGGGAGTATGTTTTCAACAGTTCTGCAGAAGTTATGGGAGGTGATACTTTAAAAGCAATTATTTGGTTAATAATTTTGGCTTGGTTTGGTATTGGACTTTGTGTAATAGAAGTGTAATGATTGCTTGTATAAACTGTGTTTACCTCTTTCACTTAAAATACTTCCTGAATAAAAGACATGCCACTTAAAGAACACAAACTGTCATAAACCAATGTATTTAAAGACAGAAGACTTGAATTAGAGTATATAAAAATATCCTTTAAAAGACCTTCTTAGGTGGTAAAGTTGCAAACAATATAGCCTAAATTGAATGTGAGTTCACATAAAACTATATTTTCTTATGATAATGGGACCTCCTCCCACAAATACCTATATATTCTCTTCAAACGTTCTCTTTTTACATTCATATATACATGTGTTTTCCCTGACTGTAAGCAGCTGGATGGACAGTTGTTAATGCTGCTCACACACACACACACACACACACATACACACACACACACACACACACACACACACACACACACACTATACTAATATACTAAAGGAGGCACTCTGCTTCCTCAGCTCAGCTCCCAGATGCACAGACCAAGTCCTGAGTGATGCAGCAGTCACACACCAGTTGAGAGCATGGATATGGGTATCATTTTGAGCAAGGAGACTAGTATTGGAAGCTCTGTGAATACCTGGTTTGGCCTTTTTAACTCAGGTCACCATTAGGAAACAGGAAGTGAGAGAAGGAATCGTGTGAAAGTCATAGCTGCCACCCAGGACCACCCACCATGTTAAAATCATCTGAGTGGTTAACTTTGTTAATTGACCAAAGATGAAAGGAAGTAAACCCTAAAGAATATTGGGCCACAGGAAATGACTGAAAACAGCCACAGAGGTCCAGTGACTCCTACTGTGTGCCTCTTGTATGTTTGTTGGTAAAGCACAGTGGGAGGTCATGATACTGGAGTCTGATCCCTTTCTTGAGCATATTATAATCTTACTGGGGAAGCAAAGCTAACCTGTGAGATAGATCAATAGGAGACATTAGAAAAATAACTATCAGAAGATCAATGCAAGCTCAAACTAGCCTGGAAAGCTTAGCCCGGGGAGGCTGACAGAGAAAATAGCTTCCTTGAGAAGGTAGATTTATTTGTTTGCTTTTGTTTTGAGACAGGGTTGCGTTCAGTAACCCAGGTGAATCCATGGTGAATGTGTATCCCAGGCTGGCATTAAACTCAAGGCAGTTCTGCTGCGGCCTCTTAGATGGGATTACAGATGGGAACCATCATGCTTTGCTTCAGAAGATAGGGTGAGCCATTGAGGGCAGGCATAAGAAGATCCTATATGTTATAGTCCCTCACATATCATAGGTATCAACATATGAATTCCAACAAATGAGCTATGAATGAACAAGCAAGTAGCAGAATGAAGACAGGTAAGTTGGTTTGTGGGAAATGGATAAAGCAATAGGAACAAAATCTGGAAGAAAGGAAGCCAGGCACATGGAGGAAGGTGAGCTCAGCCAGCCTACAAGTCCTGTTGGCCAACAATAGGGAAGGGATGGAGGTGGATTGGGGCTAAATTGTAGAGGCCTGCTCTTGAGTTTGGGTCATCCCCTGGGCGGTGGAGAGTTGAACTGAGTCACCCAGTTCAGCCCTGCTGTGGGAAAGAGATTCTGGTGCTGGTCAGTTTGTAGGTAAGTAAGAAAGGATCAGCTAGAGAGATGAGCTGGGAGTCCCTGCAGCATTCCCAGATTCCCTGTGTGGGCCTGGCCTGGCGTAGGGACTAGAGAAAGGGAATTGCTGCAGCGGGACTCTATCACAGGACCCTGGGCCGTGGTGACTAACAGAGAGCAGGAACAAAGTGGGAGAGGAGTATAACGTAACACCAAGACTTTGTCCTGGACCACGGATGCCAATGGTAGTAATGCTGCCGACTGAAACAGTGAAGTCAGGCACTGGCTGCACCGTGTGTCATGAGGGTCACAGGAAGGTGCTCTATGAGAATTTCCAGGAAGGCGTACTTAGAGAGTTCTTGTACTTCCAGGACAACTGTTGGATATCCTAATAGACAGGGCCTGCCTTGGTTCTTTTCAGAGAAGAATATAAATGGTTTTAGTTATTTATTCCATGTTGTATGAGCCAGTATAGGTACATATAAGATGCACCATGTCGTCTTAGTGTGTCATTATTATTGGATGTAGTATATCCTCCTTCTAAGTGCAGTTGCACCTGCCTAGTTCAGTACAATGGTTGCTTAAGAGGTGATTCTTTTAGAGACAGGGTTTCTCTGTGCAGCCCTGGCTGTCCTGGAACTCACTCTGTAGACCAGGATGGCCTCGAACTCACACATGCACTTGCCTCTGCTTTCTGAGTGCCTGGATTCAAGACCTGCACCACCAGGCCTGGTTAAGAAGTGATATTTTGGTTCTGAAAACTCCAAATTGTTTTGAAGTATATCCAAGTTTGGGAACTATAAAGTTACTTCCACAATCTTTTCATGGTATCCACAGAGCAGCCAACACATCTTTAAGTTTAAGAATGTACATTCTACATACCCAGGAGATTGTAAGATAAACACTGTAAACAATACTGAATCAAGTACCTACAAGACAGAGTCCATGTGTGTCCAGGATGGATATTGCATCAGACGGTATTTAGCATCAGGGAAGATCTCAAGTCTTTTTTAAAACAAATACATGTTGCTATGTGTCAGATGTTCGTGCAAGCACTATTTGAATAATAACACATTTAATCCTTATCCCAAGCCCATGGGTGGAGAGTATTACCATCATCTGTATTGTGTAGAGTGGGAAGAGAGGTTAAGCAACCTGCCCAAGGTCATAAAGCTAGTCAGAGGGCAAGAGTTTGAATCTGTGAAGCTTGTCCTTCAAGCTTGTGCTTTTCCTGCTGTCTTAAATTAAGGACTGTACAGCTCTTTCCTTGCCCAGTGTGGCGGTGACTGCTGTGAGCAAGGCTTAGTCTACGCAGTACAGTGGAGTGCTGCGGCCGAGGTTGGTACTCTGGCCTTCCGGCCTCAGACTCAGTCCCCACTCACCTGCAGAGCGTGCTGCAGTGCTTGTGTGCTGTGAATGGAGATGGTGGTTCTCCCCTCTTGGGAGGTGTTGGGAGGTTAACTTAGTCAGTATGTGTGAAACACTTAAATCAGTGCCAGTCTCACAGCAGTGCTCAGTCTCACAGCAGTGCTCAGTGAGTGCTGGCTGCTGGGTGTTTCTCTCCTTCCTTCCTTCCTTCCTTCCTTCCTTCCTTCCTTCCTTCCTTCCTTCCTTCCTTCCTTCCTTCCTTCCTTCCCTCCCTCCCTCCCTCCCTCCCTCCCTCCCTCCCTCCCTCCTCCCTCCCTCCCTCCCTCCCTCCCTCCCTTCCTCCCTCCCTCTGTTTCTTCCATGCTGGGAATCCCCAAGACCTTGCACATGGTAGATAATCATTCTGTCACTAATCTGTTTCTCAGACCTTGGTTATTTTTTGTTTGGATTTTTTGTTTGCTTTTTGTTTTTTGAGACAGGGTTTCTCTGTGTAGCCCTAGCTGCCCTGGAACTCACTCTGTAGACCAGTCTGGCTTTGACCTGCCCTCTGCCTCCCAAGCACTGGGATTAAAAGAGTACAACATCACTACCTAGTTGTCTGTCTTTTTTTTTTTTTTAAGTCAAAGCTAAGTCTAGCCTCAAGTTCACTTCTACAGCCTGAGTGCTGGGATTGTAGGTATGCACCACTATACCTGCCACCCATTATCAGTGTCCGTTTGAGACTTACATCCAAGTTTACTTGGCAGCAGATTTAGATAACAAAAATACGGAATTTGTCACTTCAGCATTCCAGGAATTCTTTCTTAGGAAGTGGGTGTGATGATGCGTATGTATGAACCTAGCACTCAGAAGGCCAAGGTAAGAAAAACGTGAGTTTGAAGTCAGACCCCTGGACTTCATAGGACATTGTCTCAAACAACAACAAAACAAAACAAAAGTTAAAAATGAAAATCACAAAGCCCTTACCTATCTGCAAAAGTTCTGTACTGGTAATTAAATCCCAACATAGAAAGCACTGTGGACAATGAGAAGTGTCTTAGGCTAATAAAGTAGGTAACTATGGTAATTTGAATGTAATTGGCCCCCATAAGCTCATGGGGAGTGGCACCATTAGGGGGTGTGGCTTGTTGGAGGAAGTATGTCACTATGGGGGTGGGCTTTGAGGTCTCATATATGCTCAAGCCACACCCAGTGTCTCAGTTCACTTCCTGTTGCCTGTGGATCAAAGGTGTAGAATTCTCAGCTCCTCCTCTAGCACCACATCTGCCTGCATGCTGCCATGTCCCACCATGATGATAATGGACTGAACCTCTGAACTGTAAGTGAGCCACCTCAATTAAATGTTTTCCTTTAAAAGAGTTGTGGTCACGGTGTCTCTTCACAGCAATAGAAACCCTAATTGAAGACAGAAGTTGGTACCAGGGACTGGGGTATTGTTGTGATAGGCATGACTGTAGTCAGAAATTTCTCTAGTCCTGCCTTGCCCAGTCCAGATGCATCTCTCCCACCCATGGTCCCACAGCCGCTTATAAAATAATTACTTAGAGGCTTATATTAATTAAAAACTGTGTGGCCTATAGCTTCAGCTTCTTGCTAGCTAGCTCTTTCATCTTAAATCAACCCATTTCTATTAACTTATGCATTGCCACATGGCTTCGTGGCTTACTGTTACTTTCACGTCTTGCTTCTCCTGGCAGCGGCTTGCAGCGTCTTCCCCTGCCTCTGCCTATCCTCTTCCTGTCTGTCCAGTTCAAATGTACTGCTTAACCTTATTCTGCCTCAGCCATTGGCCAAAAAGCTTTATTTATCAACCAGTCACAGCAACACATATTCACAATGTACAGAAAGACATCCCACAGCACCTGACCATACTTTTGTTTGAAGGAACTTGGAACTGTGGATTATAGAAGCAGTTGAATGCTTTAAGTGCTGCTTAATGGGCCATACTAATAGGAACATTGAAGACAATGGTGCTGAGTGTGATTTGATGATTTGTGAGGGCCTGGCTCAAGAGGTTTCAGAGGAGAAAATATTAATATGTGGCCTACAGAACGTTCTTGTGATACTTTGGTAAAGAACGTAGCTGCTTTTTCCTCTTGTTCAAAGAGTCTGCCTGAGGGTAAAGTGAAGAGTTTTGGATTAATTCCGGTGGCAGAAAAAAAAATCTATAAACAGCGTAGTATAGACTCTGTTGTGTGGTTACTAGTGTTCATGCTTATAAAGATTTATAGTGAAAAGGAGCGAGCTGAGAAAGGAAAAATACAAAATGTACGACTTGAGGAGAAAAGGAGCACCAGAAAGTGGAATGGAGCTAAATCTTGTGTTCAAGGAGATAAACAGATTAAGAAATGGAATAAAGGGCGTGGTAACCTCAGGGCAAGATCCCATCCAGCTAAGTTTCCAATTTATGAAAAGGAATAAAAGCAAAGCTCAAAGCAGGGTGTGCTGGTACACGTCTTTAATTGCAGCACTGGGAAGGCAGAGGAAGGCAGATCTCTGAGTTTGAGACCAGCCTGGTCCACAGATCCAGTTCTAGGACAGCCAAGCTTGGGCCATGAAGGAAACCATGGAAAACAGAAAATTGGTAAAGATGTAATTGAATGAGGGGGCCATGTTCCAGCCCCAGAAAGCAACAGAACTTGGTAGCTTCGGTCACTTGGTTCTGGTGTTAAGGATAGAAGAAGAGAACTCTGGACTTTGCCTCTGCAACTAAGGAAAGCCACTGAGGCCAGGCATGTGTCAGGGGAGTCCCTGATTGGAAGCCTAGAGAGGCCATTGACTGAAATTGTGAGGTTGAAGCCTGGATTACCTTGGAGAACCCAAGATGCTGGTGCTACCAGAGCCATGGGCTACCTGCCGAGGAAAGCTGCTAACAGGGACTGTAACCAGCCCAAGAGAGAGAAGTGTGTTGCAGTCAACAAAGCTGAAAGGAATTGGAGAGCTGAAGAGCATTTTGACATCAGATATGGGGATGCAGAGTTTGGAGTTTGCCCAGCTGCTTTTCAGACTTGCTTTGGTCCAGTCTTTCCTCACTATGCTCCATTCCCTATGTTTTGGAATGGTAATGTATCCTGTGCCATTATATGTTGGAAGTATGTGATTTTTTTCACTTTGATTTTATAGGGGATTACAATTAAGAGACTTTGAACTTTGAAACATGGTTGAGACTGTGATAGACTATGGGGATTTTTGAAGTTGGACTAAATGTATTTTGCATTATGATATTGTTACAAGCTTATGGAGTTCAGGGGGTGGAATATGGTAGTATGGTATTTTGAATGTAATTGGCCCCCAGAAGCTCATAGGGAGTGGTACTATTAGGAGGTGTGGCTTGTTGGAGGAAGTGTGTCACTGTGGAGGTGGGCTTTGAGGTCTCATATATGCTCAAGCCACACCCAGTGTCTCAGTTCACTTCATGTTGCCTGTGGATCAAGGGTATGGAATTCTCAGCTCCTTCTCCAGCACCATGTCTGTCTGCATGACATCATGTCCCACCATAATGATAATGGACTGAACCTCTGAATTGTAAGCCACCCAATGAAATGTTATTTTCTTTATAAGAGTTGCTGTGGTCATGATGTCTCTTCACAGCGACAGAAACTTTAACTAAGACAGTAACCCTCCTCAAGCCTTGGTTTGCATAAGACTTTCCCCTAAAGGTCTAGCATGATGGCCTGGATGCCCTGTATTTAAGTTAACATTGGGACATAGTTGTCTTAAATAGTCTGCAGCTTTTTCTGCATTCTTTTGGAGTTTCTGTCCTGCCCTGGTGAAGCCAGTTTCTAAGATTGCTCTTAGTTGTTACCTGAGTGTAATTAAAGCCCAGATTTTTCTCTCCAACTTTTGATCTCATCTGACATCAACACCAGCCCAGACTGAAACACGGGGGAGTTTTAGGCTGATGATGAGTGGCGTCTCTGGTGGGGTTAACCCAGTGTGATTGAGACAGACCTGATGAAGTAGTGGGCAAGTGTCTGGTCCCTCTCTTCAGCAATAGCTAACATTTAATCATCTCTCCATAGTTTCACTAAACACAATAAGTAGATTCACTTATAAGTTAGCTGCAAGCAAATACTTTTGCAATTTCAATAATTTTAATTTAAGTGAATAAACAACTTTGTTCGTGGTGTTTTATGTACTCCTGCTGTTTTGACTGAAATAAGGTATCCTATAGGTACCAGCAGGGTAGGAAATCTGCAGCCTTGCAGGGTGTATGGCAGCATGCCTTTTGAACCTCTGGATTCTCCTGTGTTGGCTGTACCGCTCCAGTGGAGAAAAAGCTACAACAGCTGGGGCCTGTGGGCTCCATGGTGATGAAGCTGGCTCTTCTCTAGTGGAGAGAGAAAACCTCCTGACTGTAAATGATGATCTCTCTTCTTGTCTCTCCAGGTGAGCCTTTTTCTCAAGAGGAAATGGAAGAAATGTTGTCTGCTGCAATTGATCCTGACTCAAATTCCATCAATTACAGGGACTACATCACAATGATGGTGATAGATGAAAATTAAACGCTCCAAAGACTTAATTTCTTTGTTCTTCTTTTAAGACAACTGTAAAGACTTAATTTCTAATTGAAAGGATAGTTTGAAAATTGCTTGTCCTAATTAATTTCACACTTGAGCTTATTATTTCAATATTTAGTGCCTTATGCCATAATTATTTCAAGGTAGTTTGTTTTCTAGAGATGACCAATTTAAAACATAAATTTGTTTAGTGTGACTAGATGTATGGAATGACAAGTTGATTATTTAAAAGGAACTGTAAAATACTTTAACGCTAAGTGTATTATTGCTTATTTTCCACAACTAGGCCAATGTTACCTTGAAATTAATTAAACAGAAAATGAAGATTGATCATAACACCCTAAGATTTGGCATAGAAAGCTCGTGTGGGGCAGAACAGCCCCAGCCTAGACACGGACAACAGTGTGGTGCTGGCTGCTTTTCTGAGCAGCATAGACTGCTGAACGCGGAGCAGAGCAACTGGAATAACCACTAATAATTGATTTCTCCTGACTGCCAATTACAAATCTCATTTGAGAGTCTAATAGCTCCGTGTAAAATTGAAATGTGCTCATCCAGCATGTTGCCGTTTATGGAACAGCTAAAGGAGGTGAGATAATTGAATCTAGAGAAAGGGAGACTGAATGAAAACTGGAAATGGCAATTCCTTTTGTGCTCTTTAGAATCCTCACCTATTCAGAGTATCTGTCATGGGAATATTGTCCTGAGTACTGAGTGTATTCAGTCTGTTGTTACCAGAATGGAGTACCTGAAATGGACTGACTCCCTAAGAAAGAGGTTCATTTAGCTCACAGTTAGAGATGTCAGGGTCCAGGCAACACTGTGTGCGCTGAGCGAGGGCCGCTCTTGCATGCACCTTGCCAAGGTGCAGCTAGCCAGACAGGAGCACATGGTGGAGCAGTCGCAGAGAGGCCGGGAGGGAGTCAGGCTTGCTCCTTTTACAGTGGTCCTCTCACAGGAATTTCTTTCTAGGCTGGGGAGGTGGCTCAGTGGGTAAGAGCATTTGCTGAGTATGAAGATGGATTGGATTCTAATGAATCAAAGTCACAGTTCAGTGAGGGAGACTTGCAAGTCAATCAGCAAGCACACATTCAGGGACTAAACGTCGCACAAGGGAAGCAGTTGACTCAGCCTGGTGGGGTGAGGGTGTTTCCAGGGGACAGTCTAAAACAGGTAACCCGAGACTTACCGACTTAATAGTTCCTAAGTTCTGAAAAAGTCATTCTCTGAGTAGTTTACTTCAGAGGCAGAGCGTGTCAGCAGGAGAACATCAGATCAAAACCCCAGAGGTGTCATGAAACCCAAGGATCTGGGAATTGAAAGTCTGGTTTATAGATATTTGGGACCCGATGAGAGATGAAAAGGTCGGAGTGGGAGACAGGAATTATGTCCTAAGAGATAATGGGCTAATTGAGGTCAAGGTTTCAGTGTTTGAACGTGAATTTGATTCTGAACATCACAGAGAAAGTAGCTGGAGTTGTAAATAGCCTGAGAAACAACTTGAAATGTGGTGAGGAGAGCAGCTGGCAGGCCGGTTGGCAGGCTTGAGGGACTTGGGAAAGTCAAGCACAAAGCCCGGCTTCTGGCTTGAATACTTTGTTAATAATGATAGCAGCCATTCAGATAAGACACCCAAGGAGCCGGTAATGAGCTTGACTGTGGTCCTCTCTGGCTTAAGGAGCTTGTAGAACATAGAAAAATCAGTGGGGTAAATAAGGGAACATCTGCTAGAGACATGGGCTTGGGAGTTGTCAGCACATAGTGTCCAGGAAAGACAAGAGGATCAAGGACAGAACTGGGGGAGATAGAGAGTTGGGGGAGGGCAGAAGAGGAGCCTGTAGAGCATGGGAAGAAGCCTGAGAGGAGGGGAAGCCATGGCAGGAGAGACTCTTGAGGAGACCGGAACCAAGCCAGATGTGGTGGAGATATGAAGTAACTGATGATGGAGAAACATCCCTCAGTTTCAGTACCGGCACATTCACTGAGAACCTCTCTGGGGCAGACTTGCCAAGTGGCAGGTAGTGAAGTCCAGTGGCTCCAGGAATAAACGGATGTGAGAAGGAGCCTGGAGGACAGGCTCCTGAGCAGTGGAGAGGAGGGAGAGGGCAGAGGGAGGGAGTTTGGAGGATGTAAACTGTGCAGGTGTGCTGTGTGTTTGCATTTAAGGTTGAGACAAGGCAGAGAGCACAGGACACTCAGGGTCCAGGGTCCAGGGCTACAAAGGTCTTGGCCTTGGCCATGGACATGAACTAATGTATGCGGTCTCTGTCCAGTGGCCTCTAGCTCTCCTTCCTTTTGTTGTTGTTAAGATGGGGTCTTGCTGTGCTTACCACTGGTGACGCTTCTGCTTCTGCCTCCCTAGTGCCGGGACTCCAGGCCTGGGCCTCTACACTTGGCTGTACTGTCTCTGTGAGTGAGAAGGAAGAGAGTAGGTCACAGAGCTAGAGAGATGGTACAGATTTGAAGTGTTCTGTGGGAAATGAGAGAGTTGGGGGGTAGTCTACAAAAGAGCTTTCAAGAAATCCTGGGGGTTTTGTCTAGTAACCTAGGCCCAGGAGCAAATACGGAAAGTGTTGTTGAGCCAAGGTGGGTGAAATGCAAGGCCAGAAGGTCAAGACTGACGAGGAGTCAGCAGAAATGAGTGACAGTGACGGTCTGTAGGCTAAGGTGGGAGGGCAGTGCAGCCGGGATTCGGAGGTGTGGAGGGCGGTAAGACTCGGAAGGGCAGCGCTGCTGTGGTCAGATGGCATGCCCTTCCTGGAAACAGTGTCCTGCTTGCGCTTTGACTTGCCATATTGCTGCCGTAGAGCATGGCTTTCTTCCACGCTGGTATAATTAGTGATAGTACACAGTACTTGGCCATCTCTGACTGGGTGCCAGGCACTGTTCTAAGTGCTGTACTTAGTTCACTCACTTAACCTTGGTGATGACCCAGTGAAGTAGGTACTGTGACTCCAGGAAGTGACAGAGGTCACGTAGCTGTAAGGGACTGTATTAACCAGCCTTTATAGGTCGTGCTGTGGTGTCAAATCTTCACAACAAAAGTCATTTTTTGTTCATGTTTCATGTTAGCTGGGACTCTGCTTTATGTGTCTTATTTTTCTTTACTTCTTTCATAAGTAGAATGACTGTATGTCCCCATTTGCCCTGGGTGGCCCCAGCCTGCATGTGCTGTCCCAGCACAATCATTGACATTTCTCCTTTTTACTCTTAGAATGCCTACATGAGGGAGGTGGGAGGAGGGAGGACAGGGAAATCTGTGGTTGCCAAGTAGAATGAATAGAGAATCTCTTAATTAAAAAAAAAGAAAAGAATGCCTTCATGAAAATGATGATGACAGCCGGGCGTGGTGGTGCACGCCTTTAATCTCAGCACTGGGGAGGCAGAGCCAGGCGGATCTCTGTGAGTTCGAGGCCAGCCTGGTCTACAGAGTGAGTTCCAGGAAAGGCGCAAAGCTACACAGAGAAACCCTGTCTCGAAAAAACAAAAACAAAAAAAACAAAACAAAAGAAAAAGATGATGACAATCACGCTTGGGGGCTGGGCAGATGGCTCAGTGGTAAAGGTGGTTGCTCCATAAGCCTGGGGACCTGGTTTCAATACCCACTCCCACATAAAAAGCTGGGCACTTATCTTGGCAATGGGGAGGCATACAGAGGAAGATCCTATTGGTGAGCTCCAGATCCCCAAAGAGGCATTGTCTCAAAAATGAGTGAGTCCTGAGGAACACTTGAAGTTGACCCCTGGCCTACACATTCATGCACACACACATGCCTGCACAGCCATACAATGTGACTGTGTACACTAGTACATATGAGTCAGGTCTGGAAAGTTACATGAACGCAACAATGGTTGTGATGGAAACCACCACCTTCCTTCAAAAGTTTCACAAGACAGACTTTTCTAGAATCAAACAAAAAAGGTTTGTTTAAGGTAAAATCCAAGTGGAAAATTGACGCACCACTCACTTAACCATGCATGTTGGGATCCCCAGCTGCAGATGAAATGAGCCTCAAGCCTTTAGGTAAGGACAGGGCACTCAAGGAGGGGTGTGGTAACCCCAGGAGCATTCACAGCCGGGCTTTGTGATGGCAACAACACATGACAGACATGAGACGTACTCATCAAAGTGAAAGTCAAATCATGGTGCAGGCTGGTGTACCATGCAGTCACCAAGCTGGTGCAGGCTGGTGTACCATGCAGTCACCAAGCTGGTGCAGGCTGGTGTACCATGCAGTCACAAAGCTGTGCAGGCTGGTGCACCATGCAGTCACAAAGCTGTGCAGGCTGGTGCACCATGCAGTCACAAAGCTGTGCAGGCTGGTGCACCATGCAGTCACAAACTTGCACCAGTGCCTAACACATGAGGTATGGACTTGTCTGGAGTACCCAAGATGGCTCTGAGTGTGTAACCCTGGCTACATCAAGTAAATAGGGTGAGTGCTTCCCAGGATCTTGATAGCCAAGAGACCCCTCATTCTCTTGGCTCAGGGAAAGGCTTATACACAGAAGGTAGTGAAGAAGATGCCTTAGCGCCACGTCCCTGTCTCACTAGAGTGTTAGGAGTTCAGACGAATATTGCACTCTGTACCCTGTCTCCAGGGCACCCTCTGGTTAGTAGTCTGGTTGGTTTTAGTTCCAGCACCATTTCCCCCCAGGGTCAACAAAGAATGCAACATAGACCCCAAAGGAAGTTGTGCTTTAGTCCTCTATTTGCCAAAGGCTCAGGGTTGCCGCTGTGCCACGGGCCACGCCATGGGCCACGCCAGGGGCCACGCCAGGGGCCACGTACCTTTGAGCTACACCACACTGAATACTTTCCTTTATACTGTGGGTGGGCATTTTCCATCTTAACTCACCTCCTTGCCCAACCTCCGATTTAAACCACAGTGTTATTTTTCAGGCAAGAAGAGCACCGGACTCTGTGCAGAAAGTTTGCTTTTCTTAGGACTTGTGGGTCCTCTGGCTTCTTCAGGGTGCACCATCCCCTGGGACCCTGCCTGTGGAGAGCTAGCCATGTTCTCCCACTCGTAGGCAGAGGGTCTGTGAACCTGGGGATCACACTCTGGTCCCGCTTCACCTGTGACTCATTCGGGGCTCTGCACCGCGGGTACCAATGTTCACGTGCCATGCCAGGTGCCTAAGAGACGAAAGGACTGTCTGGGATGGCAGGGTATTTGAATGTGACTGGTTGTCAAGGACAGGCCTATTTCCTGTTGACCAGAATGTTTTTAGCTCCTTCCTTTCTGCCTTTCTCCTTTCCTTTCTTTTTTCTAATTCTTCCACATAAGAAGCCACCTTTTATACAGACATTTCCTTGGAGATGATTATCATGCTACAGTGTAGATAAAACAGCCTCCTGGTTCTGTCCACTCAGACTTGGGCTCTCTCTAGTATTTCTAAAACTGCTGCTGCCTGTCACTTGCTTCCGAAGGCCCCTGGGGGATGGGTGTTTTTTAGAAAGTAATTATGTAGCCAAGGATGATCATATAGATTCTCAGAACAATCTCTGGAGGTGTGGCCCCCAAATGTTCTTGTGTAATGGATATGGGAGTCTGGGGGAGAGGATTAGGTACACTTAAATGGCAGAACCTCTACCCTGGGAAGTATTACATGGTGCAGAGATGGGATTTGGGGCTGGACGTTGCCCTTACAGAACATGTAACTGGCACAGACACTGATAC